>NC_140371.1:21690000-21885000 GCF_054491055.1 Hypomesus nipponensis | reverse complement strand
GGGGTGAGGGAGCCATGTTGTTTGAATGAGCTAAGCAGAGAGGACCTGTTTCCTCCCCGCGCGCAGGGCCAGCCCGGCTCCACGCTGCTGGGACACCAAGGTGAAGCTGGCCGCCTGCCAGCCCCTTCTTGTGGCGAATGTCGGAACTGCGCTCTAGATTACACAGGATGGCCTTTAACAAGCGTGATGGTGTTTGAAGTTGGAGCGCCGCCTCCCCTGACAGCTGTCTGCGGTACACGTCTAGACGCCGCTGAAGGGAACACGGGGAGGAAGCCTTGATATCGGACTGATTTGTTGTTGTGGTGAGATCTCGAAATCCAGCGTTAAATGGATTCAGGGTCGGCCCACTAAAAACAGTTCCAGCAGATGTGTTCTGGTAGGCAGTGATATGTTGGGCATATTTTATAAGCTTGCCAGAAATAAGTCCCCTAATGAGTAGACTGCAAACTGCTCCTAACTCACTTCATCCACGTGTGGGAGAGGATGTTTGAGGCTCTCTCCCTCTGAAGGCAGGGCAGGCGTGCGCAGGGCTGCTGCAGTGTGACCGGACAGTCTCTGAGCTGCTAGCAGGCTCACAGGGTGTCCAGGACTTCTGCCCGCTGGCTTCTCCTCCACAGATGTGGGTCAGGGGGGATTTTGGACGTTTCCTCTTAACCGCTTTATCTCTGTCGCTCCGAGATCCTGCAAGGCCCTAAAGCAGTGCAAATCCCTGCTCCGTAAACGGAAGCAGATGGCGTGGTGGTTCAGCTTCCTCCTCCTCCTCAGGTCGAGCATTTCCCCCCGTCCTCACGTGCGGCGGAGCGGCTCACCGCCCCCCGGTGGACACAGATGGCAGCGCGGGGGAGTGGTGTCCTGACTCTCCTCTCCTCCACCCCTGACCACTAGCACCCCTCCCCCACACCTCCACTAGCACCCCTCCCCCACACCTCCACTAGCACCCCTCCCCCCACACCTCCACTAGCACCCCTCCCCCACACCTCCACTAGCACCCCTCCCCCACACCTCCACTAGCACCCCTCCCCCCACACCTCCGCTGGCAGGCCCACAACCAGGCCTTCTGCCTCCTCCTCCAGACCAAAACCACGCACGTCTGAGACCAGATCAGTTTCCTGAGCCCTGCTCTCTGCTTCCTGCTCTCTGCTTCCTGCTATCTGCTTCCTGCTCTCTGCTTCCTGCTCTCTGCTTCCTGCTATCTGCTTCCTGCTCTCTGCTTCCTGCTCTCTGCTTCCTGCTCTCTTCTTCCTGCTATCTGCTTCCTGCTATCTGCTTCCTGCTCTCTGCTTCCTGCTATCTGCTTCCTGCTCTCTGCTTCCTGCTCTCTGCTTCCTGCTATCTGCTTCCTGCTCTCTGCTTCCTGCTCTCTGCTTCCTGCTCTCTGCTTCCTGCTCTCTGCTTCCTGCTCTCTGCTTCCTGCTCTCTGCTTCCTGCTATCTGCTTCCTGCTCTCTGCTTCCTGCTATCTGCTTCCTGCTCTCTGCTTCCTGCTATCTGCTTCCTGCTCTCTGCTTCCTGCTATCTGCTTCCTGCTCTCTGCTTCCTGCTATCTGCTTCCTGCTCTCTGCTTCCTGCTCTCTGCTTCCTGCTATCTGCTTCCTGCTCTCTGCTTCCTGCTCTCTGCTTCCTGCTCTCTGCTTCCTGCTCTCTGCTTCCTGCTCTCTGCTTCCTGCTCTCTGCTCCCTGCTCTCTGCTTCCTGCTATCTGCTTCCTGCTCTCTGCTTCCTGCTCTCTGCTTCCTGCTCTCTGCTTCCTGCTCTCTGCTTCCTGCTATCTGCTTCCTGATCTCTGCTTCCTGCTCTCTGCTTCCTGCTCTCTGCTTCCAGCTCTCTGCTCCCTGCTCCCTGCTCCCTGCTTCCTGCTCTCTGCTTCCTGCTCTCTGCTTCCTGCTCTCTGCTCCCTGCTTCCTGCTCTCTGCTTCCTGCTCTCTGCTTCAAGGCTCTCTCCCCTGAACCAGGGCTCTCTCCCCTGCCCGGGCCAGACCGGGCCCCTGGGCACAGTCAAATCAGCCCCAGACTGTTAAAGAACGGTTGGAAGGTGTTGGTTGGTTGGTGGGATTGGGTTTGGGTTTGGGTTTAATGACCACTCAGAGGTTGGGCTCTCCCTAGTGGTCCCTAGGGGTAACTACATGCCTAGACCCAACATACACCTCAAAATGATATCCCTCTGCTCATAGTTTGTTGAATATAACCATTTGAATCCTACTGTACCTCCCTGCTGTACCTCATGTGAAGTAAATGTGCTACTGGATGCTGTATTCTCATAGAGCACAACAACATATCTACTGCAGGTTTTGAAATACCTCAGAGGGAGAGCTAGGTTGCCGTGCCAGTAATGTCAGAGGAATTCTTCATACCAGAAAATTAACTTGTTTGTTTCATGTAAACAATAGTAACATGCATGTGCCCCTAAAAAACGGTAATAGACTAGGTGTTTTTTTTTTTCTCACAGGCACTGTATTTCCTACACAACACCCCACAATGTATTTACCTCTCTGATTGGTTGATTGCTATCTTCTGATTGGTTGATTGGAACCTCTAATTTGTTGCAGAGTCTGGTGGACTACCTTCGCTGCCACTCCCACAGTGCGGTCTACGCCTCTGCCATGTCTCCACCAATCACGGAGCAGATCATCCGGGCTATCAAGTGCATTATGGGACTGGATGGGACCACAGTGGGTAAGCGAACATCCTTCTCCCTCTGTCTGAAGTCACACCCTAGGAGCAGAGAGTCTGGCAGTCACCCCCCAGGAGCAGAGAGTCTGGCTCTGGGTAGACTCAGCCCGGCCGCTCCTTCAGGGCAGGACCGGTGTTAGCCTTGTAAGTAAGCCCAGCTCTACAGGGGAAGATAAACAGCTGCAGCGGTCTGGAAACGTGGGAGTGATTACAGGGGTCCGGTCAGGGGGAGGGGAGACGAACAGGGCCCCTGCACGTGACCCTGCCTGGGGGAAAATCAGTTTCACGTGTGCTGAGAGGAAAGATGAACAGCCTCGGCAGTAATGGCTCCAGACATCCAGAGCCTTTGTAGCCTGGCCGTCAGATCCCTCTGGGAAGGGAGGGCTCTTCTCTGGGCACTGCCTCTCTGAGCCTGGCCTCTCTGAGCCTGGCCTCTCTGAGCCTGGCCTCTCTGAGCCTGGCCTCTCTGGGCCTGGCCTCTCTGAGCCTGGCCTCTCTGAGCCTGGCCTCTCTGAGCCTGGCCTCTCTGAGCCTGGCCTCTCTGAGCCTGGCCTCTCTGAGCCTGGCCTCTCTGAGCCTGGCCTCTCTGGGCCTGGCCTCTCTGAGCCTGGCTCCTGGCAAGCTTCAAATTCATTTAACATTTGTAACAAAGACAGGACAGGTAAGTTAGAAGGATTTGGTGCTGCTCCTCTTGACAGTTCCCTGGTGGTGTCTAGGGAGGGACTGGCCTCTACGACCAGACAGTCCATAATGCTGTTCTGGATGTACGCTCTCAGTCTTATAGTCATACAGTACAATGAAAGGTGCATAAGTGTGTTGGATATCGACTACTAGAAACAGTGAGTTCTCCATTGAAATGAGAGAGCATGTCAGATTACTTGAGCCTGCATAGTTTCTACCTGCGGCTGGTTTTCACATCAGTCAGCCAGAGTCCAGATGGAGTGTGTGTGTGTGTGTGTGTGTGTGTGTGTGTGTGTGTGTGTGTGTGTGGTGCAGCAGAGCGGGAGCTGCAGGCCTCAGGATCTGTGGTGCTGAGCGCTGCGTTACCCTGTCCTACAGATGCCTGGAGCCTGACGCACCCTCGGAAAACAGCTGCTTGTTGTGAGGAAATCCCTGCTAACCTGTCTGTGTGGGAGAAGCTGTGCTCTGTGCCAGCAGCAGGTCTGTGTTTGGGGAGGGTTAAGGGGGAGGGTGGAGGGGGAGGGTGGAGGGGGAGGGTGGAGGGGGAGGGTGGGGCTCTGGCTGGGCCTCTGACTGGGCCTGTGGCTGGGCCTCTAGCTGGGCCTGTGGCTGGGCCTCTGACTGGGCCTGTGGCTGGGCCTCTAGCTGGGCCTGTGGCTGGGCCTCTGACTGGGCCTGTGGCTGGGCCTCTAGCTGGGCCTGTGCCTGGCCTCTGGCTGGGCCTCTAGCTGGGCCTGTGCCTGGCCTCTGGCTGGGCCTCTAGCTGGGCCTCTGGCTGGGCCTCTGGCTGGGCCTGTGGCTGGGCCTGTGGCTGGGCCTGTGGCTGGGCCTCTGACTGGGCCTCTGGCTGGGCCTCTGACTGGGCCTCTGACTGGGCCTGTGGCTGGGCCTCTGACTGGGCCTCTGGCTGGGCCTCTGGCTGGGCCTCTGACTGGGCCTCTGACTGGGCCTCTGACTGGGCCTCCGGCTGGGCCTCTGGCTGGGCATCTGACTGGGCCTCTGGCTGGGCCTCTGGCTGGGCCTGTCCCCTGCTCCACATGGTTAGAGAGCCTTGGGGGGCGCTGCATCAGGCCCCTTCTCATGCTATTGATTTGTCTGTGGTGATATTTATCTGGACATAACACTTAAGTGCTACTTGTGTTGGGTTTCCTCCTGGGCTGTGGTCCAGAGGCAGGGTGTGGGGGGTGAAAGCTATCGTATCCTGGGCTGTAAAGCCCTGCCTTGGCAGCGCACGCCGCGTTGAGACACTGACAAAACAAAACCATCTGCTGCTGGATCAGGGAGGAGGCTGGTCCACTGTAGAGGCTGGAGGGGTCATAGTGGAGGCTGGTCCACTGTAGAGGCTGGAGGGGTCATAGTGGAGGCTGGTCCACTGTAGAGGCTGGAGGGGTCATAGTGGAGGCTGGTCCACTGTAGAGGCTGGAGGGGTCATAGTGGAGGCTGTCTATTAGAGGCTGGAGGGGTCATAGTGGAGGCTGTCTATTAGAGGCTGGAGGGGTCATAGTGGAGGATGGTAGAGCCACAAGCTAGATCCCGGAGCATGTGTAAGCTTCTGTATTCCTGCTACTATCTGTACTCTCTGGATCAACAGTCACCTACAAGGGCTGGTTACTGGAGCATGTGTAACTGTGTGCTTTGCTGTTGTTCTCTAGGCCTCAGTAGGGTTCGCCAGCTGGCAGATAACAGCAGGTACTTCAGATCCAGACTGCAGGAGATGGGATTCATCATCTATGGCAACGAGGACTCCCCTGTGGTGCCTGTGCTGCTCTACATGCCTGGCAAAGTGGTGTAAGTAGCTTCCCTCCTGACCCTGACCGCACACCTGGAGGAACCCACACTGGGAACTTCCATCAGTATACAGGTGCATCCCTGTCACCAGGGCTAACCCTGCGTGTCACTCCTGTGTACCAAGGATTCAGAGAAAGTGGAGGCTTTAGGATTTGAAGTCTAAATGCTTGAGAACCAGTTCAGTGACAGGGTTAATGATTAGCATACCACAGGTGTAATTGTGGTCTTTTCAAAACCGTTCCAGAGACATTTCCCCTGGTCAGAGAGGTCAGTGTTGACTCTCCCAGTGCCTGTGGACGGCGCCCATGCTGGGTGGGCCAGATGCTCGGGGAGTCAGTGGTGCGAGACATGTGGCCTGCGACTGTCACCCCCTCACAGGCGTTTCAGGGTCCTTCCAAAGATAACAGGCCTCTGGCACGCATACAAGCTACTGGCAGCTGTGAGGCCCTATAACTGCTCACTATGCCCTGTCTGCTAGTGCCACAGACAGACTGGTCTGTCTGTCTGTGTGTCTGTCTGTGTGTCTGTCTGTCTGTCTGTCTGTGTGTCTGTCTGTCTGTCTGTCTGTCTGTCTGTCTGTCTGTCTGTGTGTCTGTGTGTCTGTCTGTCTGTCTGTCTGTGTGTCTGTCTGTGTGTCTGTCTGTCTGTCTGTGTGTCTGTCTGTCTGTGTGTCTGTGTGTCTGTCTGTCTGTCTGTCTGTCTGTCTGTCTGTCTGTGTGTGTCTGTCTGTCTGTCTGTCTGTCTGTCTGTCTGTCTGTCTGTCTGTGTGTGTCTGTCTGTCTGTCTGTCTGTCTGTCACCCACACTGCTGGATCCACAACTCTGTCTCTCTCTTACACACACACACACACACACACACACACTTTCACCCTCCTCTATCTTTCTGTCTGTCTCTCTTTCACGCACATACTTTCACCCGCTCTCTTTCTCTCTCTCTTTCTGTCTCTCACTTTTACACCCCCCTTCCTCGCTCTCTCATCCCCCTCCAAAAAGAATTCACTCCAGCCACCGCTGCTGAGATCAGAGAGTTCCTCCTATGTGAGCTGACTAAGTGTTTACATAACCTTTAACCCTGTCAGTGAAAGGTAAACAGGATTTATTATATTCAGGGGCCGTACATGGAGCGCTGCTGCAGGTGTTTTAGCTTAAACCAAAGTTTGCAGGGCTGCCTGTGATGACTGGGTCTGTGTTCCTGCCTGTGATGGCTGGGTCTGTGTTCCTGCCTGTGATGGCTGTGTCTTTGTTCCTGCCTGTGATGGCTGTGTCTGTGTTCCTGCCTGTGATGGCTGTGTCTGTGTTCCTCAGGGCCTTCTCCCGGGCCATGCTGAAGAGGAGGGTGGGAGTGGTGGTGGTGGGATTCCCGGCCACGCCCATCGGTGAGGCCCGCGCTCGCTTCTGTCTGTCTGCCGCGCACACCAGAGATATGCTGGACAAGGTGAGACACACACACACACCTCTCACTCACACACACACACACCTCTCTCACACACTTTTGCATACTTACCTTCCTACACTGTCCTCAGGTGCTGCAGGATATGAATGAAGTGGGAGATGATCTGTGCCTGAAGTTCTCCCGGAGGAAGTACTCCCCTCGACCGCAGCTCCATGACGAGACAGACTATGAGCTGGACAGCTGATGGCCTGACCCCTGACCTCTGCACCGAGAGACTGTACCGCTTCACGTGTGGAGGGGGTGTTCCTGTGTCCACTGTGACAGAGAACCACTCAGCCCCTCCGTCCCACTGCACGACAAAGACAAACGAGAAGGACCATGTCTGGCAGCCACTTGGAACAGAACACGTTTATGCACCATGTGAATGAAGAGATCATTATATTTCTTATTAGGATTGAGGGACAGAGAGACACAGAGAACAACTGTATTTCTTATGTATTAATTGAAGCCCCACATCCCGTTAAGAGTTTACTAGTTCTGTTTGTGGAGATTCTGTACAAATGTGGATGGACTGGCTGTGGTTGTACCGGTGTTTGTTTGTCTGTGCCAGCAGTGATGTGATCACTGGAACAAACATCTTCATGAGACTGAACATATCTGTAATACATGGATGATTTGCATTTATTTCCAGTTAAACTTGTCTTCTGTTAGTTTCTTGCCATGATACCAATGTTGACGCAAAACTCTTATTGTTATCGATTGTCTGAACATAAATGACTATCACATCCAGTTATGTTTGAAAACGGTTCTAGTAAATTGCTACACAACCAGTGTGGTATCTATAGAAAAACATAATAGTTTCATAATACATAATAGTACATAGTTTTCATAAACATAGACAGTTGTAATTACCTCTTCGACATGCAATTACATCTCAAATCTTAAAAGTAGGGAAGAAAATCAGTGACTTGATGTTTTGAATTTTTAAAGGCGTTGAATACTTAATATTAAAATTTAAACACACTTTCAATGTTAAAGAGGTGAATTCCAAACCAACAAATTCAGGTACTGATTTGCTTCCATTAAAAAGTTTCTGTGCACAACAGAATAGGTGCTTTGGCATGTCTTGTGGCAAGACATTGTGTATTCAGTCTTAACAGCTTAATTGTTGCAACTTAAAGAGGGACTGTTTTCACCCTCAGTGTCTGAGTTCTTTCAAGCTGAACATTCGGAGCATGTCTCACCTGAGCCAACAGAAACCAAACCTAGTAATTAACTCTTGAATCTGAATTCTCCTGGCATGGAGTAATAATTTGATTAACTTGTGGAAGAATCCAAGGGAGATGTTAACTGTTTCACAAGGTGTCAGCTTAAGTCTAGTCCACACTTGTTTTTCCCCAGAGGACGATAAAACTGTATTTTCCATCACGTGAACAACATACTGCAGAGGTTGTCTTTTACAAGACCGGAGAAGAATACAAACACAATGAAGAGGCTCAACTGGCAACTGTATTAAGAGCAGTTTGTAGTGTACAACATGCCCTCAACCACCCCCGATAGTGTCTCACACACCATCCTAATAGTAACATCCTGGTAATATCCTGGTTGTTGTCTCTTCCAGCATAAACCGTGTCCCCAGCATACTGAACAGAGAGCATGTAATGACCTCCAGGACACATCCTCCAAGACATCCACCAGGACACATCCTCCAAGACACATCCTCCAAGACATCCTCCAGGACACATCCTCCAAGACACATCCTCCAGGACACATCCTCCAAAACACATCCTCCAGGACACATCCTCCAAGACACATCCTCCAGGACACATCCTCCAAGACACATCCTCTAAAACACATCCTCCAGGACACATCCTCCAAGACACATCCTCCAGGACACATCCTCCAGGACACATCCTCCAGGACACATCCTCCAAAACACATCCTCCAGGACACATCCTCCAAAACACATCCTCCAGGACACATCCTCCAAAACATCCTCCAAAACATCCTCCAGGACACATCCTCCAAAACATCCTCCAGGACACATCCTCCAGGACACATCCTCCAGGACACATCCTCCAGGACACATCCTCCTGCGCTAATGAGAGCTGCTCTGACAGGACTCAGTGGGTCGGCTCGCTCAGGAAGGGGCTCCCTCAGCGTAGCTTCACCTTCACCCAGGTTGTTCTCCCCTTCATTCATGTTAAATACAAACAGAACCACTTCAAAGAACTGAGGTGCCGAAAGGATGGACTCATTCCTCAGTAAAACACGAGGAGAGACAGTGAAGGT
Organism: Hypomesus nipponensis; assembly: GCF_054491055.1. NCBI lineage: Eukaryota > Metazoa > Chordata > Actinopteri > Osmeriformes > Osmeridae > Hypomesus > Hypomesus nipponensis. The sequence continues at coordinate 21,876,179 of NC_140371.1, read as the reverse complement.
TAGGTTAACAGAAACTCAATCCAACTTGTGAGCAGCCTGGTAGATTCCAGCCAGACCCCTATTCTCGGTGTTTCTTTAAGAGCAGATCAAGATTCAGTCATTCACAAACAGAGCCGCAGAGATGATGTGCAGATCACTTCTTGTAAGCTTATTCACACATTCCCCTCACAACTTTCATTCACGGCTTAACTAGTGACAAGTGTGTTTGAGAGGGGTTTAGAGGGCAGGGGTTGGGGTAACCAGAGCCTGTTCAGAACTGCCTGTGTGCTAAATGTATCCAGGACCTTGTGTTTATACGAAGTAAGCCTGCTCATTTTCAGTTGATTGCAAAGTGAGAATCCAAATGTGTGGCTGGGGGGAAAGTAAAACACCACACACACACAGACACACACACACACTCAGACTTATAGTGAAACACCACACACACACTCAGACTCATAGTGAAACACCACACACACACACTCAGACTCAGTGAAATGCCACACACACACACACACACACAGACTCATAGTGAAACACCACACAGACACAGACTCAGTGAAATGCCACACACACACACACACACACACTCTCAGACTGATAGTGAAACACCACACACACACTCTCAGACACACAGACTCATAGTGAAACACCACACACACACTCAGAGCAGCTCCTCGTCTGAGAGCAGCTCTCCAGGCATCCTGACACACCTCCACCAGCTCCCCCCTGACACACCTCCACCAGCTCCCTCCTGACACACCTCCACCAGCTCCCTCCTGACACACCTCCACCAGCTCCCTCCTGACACACCTCCACCAGCTCCCTCCTGACACACCTCCACCAGCTCCCTCCTGACACACCTCCACCAGCTCCCTCCTGACACACCTCCACCAGCTCCCTCCTGACACACCTCCACCAGCTCCCTCCTGACACACCTCCACCAGCTCCCTCCTGACACACCTCCACCAGCTCCCTCCTGACACACCTCCACCAGCTCCCTCCTGACACACCTCCACCAGCTCCCTCCTGACACACCTCCACCAGCTCCCTCCTCCTGACACACCTCCACCAGCTCCCCCCTCCTGACACACCTCCACCAGCTCCCTCCTCCTGACACACCTCCACCAGCTCCCTCCTCCTGACACACCTCCACCAGCTCCCTCCTGACACACCTCCACCAGCTCCCTCCTCCTGACACACCTCCACCAGCTCCCTCCTGACACACCTCCACCAGCTCCCTTCCTCTGTGTCACAGTGTCAGGGGGGCTTGACAGGTCTGGAAAACAGATGTGCTGCAGCACTTCTCTCCCTAAGTCTCTCTCTCTCTTCCAGGGGCTCTGTTAGAGCTGAAATGGGAAGTGGTCTGCATGGTGTCTGAGGAACATCTGTCCAGACACATTGAGGGTAAGGAGCAGGGTCCCACTGGCCATCGGGAGATTTTCCGAACGGCCGGTCAAACGGTTCCGGCATAATGCAAAACAATATATATTATAATAATACACGATGTGGGCCGGTCTGCGTTTCAAAGTCCCGGGCTGTTTTTCAGTCCCAGTCCGGACCTAGTTAAGAGCCCCTCCAACACACTCCCACATCTCTTTTGAACTGTGGATCCACACACACCTCATATACACTCCTCACACACAGCACACACACACACAACTTACTGGAATGGTATGCTGTTTCTATTCTGGTGGGGGATCCTCTGCTGGCTGTTTGAAGCCGTCCATGGTGTCTGAGGCTGTGCTCACCACCCTGCTCTCCCCTTCTCTTCTGGGGAGAATCTGGAGGTGAAGACGATTAAACACAGCTTTACATATTTTAGGCAGCTGTGCTTTGCCTAAGAAGAGATTAGAGCAGTTCGCTGGGGCATAGATACATATTGTGGCAAGTTATCAACAGGGGGCAGAGTTAAGTAGACTTATGTGGAAAGACTTCTTGTGTGATGTGAGAACCTCTTTGACCATCTGGGACAAAGAACGTGACGATTTCACAAATGAGAAGATGGACACACACACATCCAGAATGAATGAAAATATTTGTTTTATAGGATTCGGGTGCACTCTACTAGACTAAGCTACACTATACTTGACTAGCGGGCTATATCCATATATGTCTGTCGACATTTGTGTAAAAGCGGGTCTATTCATTTACACTGTTTGTTCAAAAGAAGTCGTACCATGTGCACAACCTGACATAGCGGCATGCTCCTCTGAAGCATGCTATAAACAAGTCCTAAACGGAGCGATCAAACTTTTCCTGACCATTTGTCTTGCTAAGGTGAGGAGACACACCACCTTCCGTGACACTCAATTTCATTGTGTTGATGACATGAGCCTCCGGATTAATGCAAATGCAAAATCCTTAGTAAAGGCTACTGTAACTCAACCTCGGTATAACCGCTCAAGTGCCCGCGCAGGCGCGCACACTTGAATGAATAAGAGCGCAGTTGGAGTTGTAGAAATATTAGAAGCAACTATTTATTTCCCTCAGTTTAAGGATCAGTTTCGTTAACACATTTGGTCGGCTAGGAAAACTGCGACAATTAGGCCTTTATAGTCGTTTACAATGTGTCGCTTGCAACTTATTCGCGCCATGGGACCTGCACCCGTCCCGCATCACGGGCGTTGAAAGGGTTGAACGGGTTAAAATAGGGGGAGGGGGACTTGACAGCAAACCAGGAGAGGGGCGTATAAAACACTCTCGAGCGCACTGCTGGAAGAAAACAACGTGTGTAGGCTACGAGTGAGAGAGGAACGCGAGCAGTTTTACGCATTTGGCACGCGCGAGTTTTTAGTCTTTCAGAATGGTCAGTAGTCGTAGCGGTTATTATTTACAAAAAGGTGGATGAAGATTGCGTTTGAGAGAAACTTCTCGGAGTAGGTGGGAATCTTTGTCATCTACACTTGGCCAAAATTGCTTCGCGAAATAGTCCAGAAAACCTTTAGAACAGATTTAGTCCACTACGTTTCAGCCTTCAGGAGAGGTTAGCCCAGGTTGTGCACACTGGAGAATGTGGCCACATCAATGGATGCTTAACGACTGAGAGTGAAGGAAACAAGAAAGCTAAACTGAGAACTATTTTTGGCGACCCGGACTAGAGAATGTGGCGGGGACATAACGGGGCAAATGGGCATTACTTCTCCTGATTTTGGAGAAATTCACAAGGGCGCAACAAGAGATAAGAAAATATGTTGCGTGCTTGAATGGTCCGGTTGTTTCTTGAGCATTTTTCTTACCTAATGGACAGCTTAATTGTTGCTACACTTTCACTGTCCCAGAATTAAAATCAACCTCAAAGTTTGAAATCGCCAACTGCCACAAGGATGCCAACATATTTTGAAAATTGACTTTACCTGTAGCTGTACATAGAATTGAATTTGGCCTTCCTAGGCTGCAAACGAAACAAACATTTCAACAGAAGCACATACTTATTTTAAACACCTGATCCAAAACTCTTCTTGCACAGAGTTTTTGTCTCCATTCCGATTCCCTTTCCCTTTAATTTTGTAATTCTGAATCCCGAAGTGGCTCCGAAGTGGTGTTGCGGCTCCTCGTCCGCAGCGGATCCGGAGATCGGAGTCGCTGCAACGGGAGGAGGCGGTGTTGGAACTCCGGTCACACCGCAGGGTCCGAAAGCCGGTCGAGTGAAAAGGATGATTCGACTCGCGGCAGAACTCTTGTTGCTTTTAGGACTTCTAATTCTTACTTTGCACATAACTGTTCTACGGAGCAGTCCGCTTCATCAAGGAAATGTAACTTTGAGCCAGGATGAGGAAAGTGTCCGTGCTGAGGTGAGTGTATTCCACCATTAAAGAACAATTACTTGACATTCTTGCAGGCTTACAGATACTCGATTAGTAGGAATAGTTTGGCAGTGTGAGACTTGGACCCCCCTAAAAGAGCTAAACACAACAGGTCGGGGGTGTCGATACATTTACATATCTTGCTTACCTGTAATCGTAAATATTACTTTACTCCCTGGAGAAGAAGTTGACCCCCCCCCCCCCCCCCGATTGTATAATTCACACTGTAGTTTGGGGTTGCGTTCAATGCAACGCAGTTTAGGATTAAAAAGGCGTCATTAAGTTAAATATCTATGCACGTATTCAGGCGATAACAGGCGTTTATCGTGATGATGGAGGTTAGTAATTCAAAGCCACATTCCCCGAGGGACTTCCTGAGTCTTTGGGGTTTGTTGACACAATACCAGGATGTACTGTTCCAGGAGTCCCCTGGGACGGCTGGCCAGTAAGAGGAGCCAGAGAAGATGAGGTGGGGTTAGAGGTCAAGCCCGCCAGCACAGCTCCTTCATGGCTGGGAGCTTAAACGTTAACGTCAGGCCCCAGTCTGTCATCTAGTGCTCGTCACTGTCATCCTGAAGCACCAAGCAGAAGAGGCTGAGAGACAGCTTCTCTCTGGGGACAAGCGCTAGGTTAGCGCTAGCGTCAGGCTAACTTCCTCACGTTGCACGTCGTCATGCAGGGACTCTTTAACACCGTTTATTGATGGAATTCTTTCCTAACCCAAACAACGTGGTATCCTCTCGGTTAATGAGCCAGCCTCCTTGACGCATACAGTAAATACCTTGCCAGACTCCAGGCCATGTGCTGGATCTGGAGCCAGCCGGCCCAGGAGAAGACAGGGAGGGTACCTGGAGCCACAGCCCCCCTCCAGTAACCCTTGAAGCTGTCGTTTGTGCGTCAGAATAGAGTATACAGCTTCTCTCAGGAGTCAGACCTGACCCGGAGGTTAAGAGGGTTTCTGGGATCAACAGGGTTTTTTTTTACAGAGGCTGTTAAGCATCCCTCTGCTATTGTTTGATGTATTAATAGCATGTCCCTGTCACCTACCTCACAAAACCAATGATGAATGGTTATGAAGACCCACTGGGAAATTATGAATGGGTTCCTTTGTAAACGGTGTGTTTGGAAGGTGTGAGATTTAAATGGAAAGAATCGTCCCTAAAACGGGTCAAGGCATGTTGGATGCGATCTTGTCATCACCACTGTGGAACAAGTTGTGTATTTTAAGTAGGATCATAAATAGAGGGATTGAGATATTGTTCCGAATCAGTTTCTAGGTGCATGCTTTGGAAGGCTGGGAGGACTTCTCAGAAATTGACAGAGTTTTTGTCGAGCAGCCAAATATTTGATTGCGCCTCATGGATATTATGGATGACCCCATAACGCTGACATGTCTAGATCTGCTATAACTAGAGACACCAGACCAGGTTCTAAACCCTTTCCTCACACCTGGCTATCACACAGCAGACAAACATCATTTTCACTAAATGTGCGCAAGTCTTCAGAACGTGGAACTGATTTCCAGGAACAAGCATCCCTTTTTCCAGAAACAAACACACACCACCGGCCTGCAGAGCAAGACTGCTGGACTCTCGTTTGAATAGTTCAGTGTTCCTGAATGGGCCTCTCTGAGCATGTGCAGATATGGTTCACTGATCTCCCACTGAAGACGATGATGTCATCCCTTGCGGGGCCTTGTCACGGCCCAGGGGTTATTGTGGTGCCAAGGTGTCATATTTAAAGTGCCTTTCACGAGAACACAAACGACAGGATCTGGCTGGTGCACCTGTAGAGAGCAGACTAAGAGACTTCACACACAGGGCCAGCGGAAGCACGCTGAACAATATCATCAGTGACTCACAAAGGCCGGGTGATTTTACAGTCTGGATGAGTCTGCTAGGGAACAGTGTCACAATTGGAACATAAACAGCTATTCAGCAGCAGAACATGCATGGCTGTTGTATAGATCAGTGTTGATACAGGAGAGAGCACACTAGTCATCTGACCACGTTTCTTTACAGTTAGCCGTACACAGTTACTATGCACCCGGTTGCACAGCCAACAAAGTGTCCTTTGTGCATCTATTGATCAGAATCAGAGTGAGAAATTCCGGTTTATTGCCAAGTTCGTTTTCACATACAAGGAATTTGCTCTGGTGATGTTGGTTCAGAAAATAAACATAGTAGTAAAAAAAAATATATACAAAGAAAGATGAATACAAGTACTGAGGTAAGGCTATATTATAAAATAAATATTTACTGTAAAAACACAATTACAAAATAATACAATATGTGCAATATGACATAAACTTAAAAAGCAAAATGAAGAGCTGTGCAGATTGAAAGAGAAGAACGATTGCACCAGTTTGAGAGACGTGACAGCAGAGAGAGTTCTCTCTCTGCGTAAGTGTCAGGTTGAAAAGCATCTGGCACAATGTGACCTGCCTTCATTTCCTGCCTGGCCCCCCAATGCCTGCCCCCCCCTGGGGAACAGCCCCCCTGAGAGGACACCAATTGAAACTGGAGTCATGCTTCTTTAGGCAGCCATCGCAGAGTGAAGAAAGGGGAAGTGGGGAGGGAGGGCAGGGGTGTGAGTCTCATTCATGGTGTCTTCAGGGCGGGGATGGTGGTGGGGGGGAGGGGGGGTAACAGCGTCCTGGAGACCCTAGATGACCTAAGGAATGGTGTGTCACTTTTGATCTCCAAATGAAAGCAGTTTGTCAGCCTCAGAAATGAGGCCTGGGATCCGAGACAGCGACGTAACCGCTGAGCAAAACACGCCGGAATGCAAAGGGTGTGACGATGTTGAACCTGCCCTGACAACAGCTCTAAATCTGTGAGGAATAAATATTTACGATTGTAGGGATTCTACTGAGAAATACCTTCTGGTTATTGGGTCTGGTTCTGGACTGTTCTCTGTCCCTCAACGAGTCCTCCTCAGCCTGGGGTGGGGAATGTCTCTCCCTCTGTGGTACCAACTAGCAGGACCACAACCAGTCAGGATTGCGGTCCAACAAGCCTGCATTCATCAACTCCACATGTGGAAACCCACTGACAGAAGAAGCTCTGTGTGTTACTGTGGTTTCACACTGGTCAAACGAGTAGAGCAGTCGAACTGTAAACAGAAAAAAAGGACACTGTTTTCATTTGGTTCCACTCTTGTACTCAGGTCCTCCCTGATTGGAGCAGTGTTTGGTTTAGATGGTTGAGAATCAGAGGTGGGCGATGGAGTGCAACCTGCTGACTGGAGTTCAGTTACCAGCAGGGACTTCTAAAGGCTGGGGACTTGAAAGGCAGGGTTATCACACGGGCATCTGAGCCAGGGAGCCTGCAGACACGAGCAGAGAGCTGCCTGAGGTGTCTGTGTCAGCCCCCCCCCCCCCCTGTTCTCTCCTGAAGCCGCATTTCCTGTTTAACTCCCAATCCAGTTGGTCGGTTGCAGTAAGTGGAGAGGGATTCCATCGTCTTCATTCTTTAAATGTTTTAATTGATGGTCATGGTCATGGATTCTTGTTTATCAAGGCTTCACTGTCCAAAAGATTCTTCAGGGCGATGTGGTGTCATGTGGAACTCATTTCACTTTACACTTCTAAAACATTTTACAGTGGCCAAGGTTAATCCATCACTATCACCAAGCCCATGAGTTACAGCTACACACAAGCCACATGTGCCGGAACAGCACGAACAGTGGCTGGAATATTCTTATTCTGTCAGGCTTTATCGAGATGGTGAACACATTTATAACACATCCACCCTGAGCCCTCGCTCCTTTACAAGGACTCATAGTCCCAGAGTGCACCTTGGCCGGACCCAAATGGTTCCTCTGGGGGTGTTAAACAGCCACCGCAGTGTGGGCTAGCTGACAGCCGGTCTGTGACAGGTCACCACAGCCCCGCTGCCCTGCTCCTAGAGCTGGCCCTCCCTCGCCACAAACACACACGGCTGGGAATGTGGGAAATGACAAAAGCAAACAGGGAACAAGATTGATAGTCTTCTTTGATCTTATTTTTGCCAGCACACAGCGAATGATTGCCGTGCCTGTTGGTCTGTCTGTGGGACGGATGGAGGGGTAATTGCTCCTGGTGTTTGGACGTGACAGGGAGCACACGCCTCCGCCAGCCTTGTGGGGTGTGTTTACTGTCAGACGACAGCAACGTGCTCAGTCTAGCAGGAAAGCAGTTTGCTCAGGTTTAAGTGCTTGGCGACAACACTGGACGTTTAAATCAAACCATGACTAGCTGTCTCCGGAAAGGCCGGGATCTCCCTCTATATAGGACGTAACACTAAGAATACAGCATCATTTCTCTTTGTTTTAAATAGAACCGGAACGTTCCATAGTCCCAGGGGATGTGACTGTGTGCTGGGAGAAGAGCTCCTGGGCTCCTTCTGCCTAAAATATCAGTCTAACGTTGCTAAGTGCTCTTCCAGAAGTCCGCCAGGGGCCATGGGCGGCATATGGGCGGCAAAATCCTCCCGGCAAACCGTGTTTGTCCAAGACAGACCACACGTTTGGGTTTGTTCTGCCAATCCCTACACATAAATTGATGTGGGAAATAACATTCATGGTTCACTAGTATTGTGTTTGCTTGAGGATCATCGAACGCAAAGTGGACCTTTCCCTCTGGGTCCCTCCTCTGTGTTTACCGTGTTCGAGCGCTGCTCCCGCACGTTACTGTACCCTCACACACATAAAGACGGATAATCCTCACGATGACATCTGTGCCTCTCTCTCTTAATCTGGTCTAGAATAATGCCAAAGCAGAGAGCAGCTTGTCAGCCCAGCGGGGTCCGGGGGACAGGAAGTCTGGTCCGGAGCCACGCTTGCCCCACCGGCCAGCGGCGCTTCCCTGGACCCAGACCCACGGCACCGGGGCTGGTTTGCAGAGAGACGGGCCTGGGGCCTTCCTCCTGGACCTCCACAACTTCCCTGACCTCTCAAAGGCTGATATCAACGGGCAGAACCCCAACATCCAGGTAAACAGCTATCCAGTTTCTCACCAGTGATTGGTGTGTGTGTGTGTTCACACGGTCATGGTCATGTGTCTGTGCCTGTCTGGGAGACAAGGCTGCCTAAGCACATGAAGCAGGATGAACAAACAGGAAGGAGCAGAAGACCCTGGTGCACATCGTTAACCCCTTTCACTCCCTCCCCCCCCCCTCCCCTTCACACTCCCTCCCCCTTCACACTCTCTCTCTCTCTCTCTCTCTCTCTCTCTCTCTGCCTCTCTCCCCCTTTCTTCCTCTCACTCTCTCTAGATAGCCACCAAAGGTCAGATCTCTTGTCCATCTTAAAGACAGGCCATAAGCAGCCGCTGACCACAAGTTGCACACGTCAACACAGTCAGAACAGCCTGACGACAGGAGTGTGTCAGGCTCTTTCCCCTGCGAGCCCCCTCAGCATCCCGCCCACGGCCAGGCAACCCTGGCTGCCATGTTTAAATTGTTCTGCTGTCTAATCCTACCAGGCTCACTCCACTTCTGAGAGCGTCAGATGGATTGTGAAGGGCTACATCCCAGCACGGACAAAGTGTATTAACATCTCAAGATGTGGGGAGAGAGCAGGCGAGAGAGAGGGAGGAGAAGAGAGGGGGGAGAGGAGAGAGAGGGAGGAGAGGGGAGAGAGGAGGGGGAGAGGTGCTTTGATCCCCAGGATTCATCTGGCTTTCATGGTCTGAAGGAGGCTGAGCAGCCCTTTGAACTCAGTGTTTAGGTGGAGGGGGCGAGGGGTGGAGGGGGCGGGGGGTGGAGGGGGCGAGGGGTGGAGGGGGTGAGGGTGGCCCCTCATCTGGGAGGCACATGTGTCGGGACAAGACAGCAGAAGGGGCGGAGGGTAGTAGGGGGCCCAGGTTGTCACCTCTCAACACCACCCCCAGCTCTGCCCTGACAGGGGCACCACCAGGTGACCCCCCCCAGCTCTGCCTGGCAGGGGCACCACCAGGTGACCCCCCCAGCTCTGCCCCGGCAGGGGCACCACCAGGTGACCCCCCCAGCTCTGCCTGGCAGGGGGACCACCAGGTGACCCCCCCCAGCTCTGCCTGGCAGGGGCACCACCAGGTGACCCCCCCAGCTCTGCACCGGCACGGGCACCACCAGGTGACCCCCCCAGCTCTGCCTGGCAGGGGCACCACCAGGTGACCCCCCCAGCTCTGCCCCGGCAGGGGCACCACCAGGTGACCCCCCCAGCTCTGCCTGACAGGGGCACCACCAGGTGACCCCCCCAGCTCTGCCTGACAGGGGCACCACCAGGTGACCCCCCCAACTTTGCCTGGCAGGGGCACCACCAGGTGACCCCCCCCCAGCTCTGCCTGGCAGGGGCACCACCAGGTGACCCCCCCAGCTCTGCCCCGGCAGGGGCACCACCAGGTGACCCCCCCAGCTCTGCACCGGCAGGGGCACCACCAGGTGACCCCCCCAGCTCTGCCTGACAGGGGCACCACCAGGTGACCCCCCCAGCTCTGCCTGACAGGGGCACCACCAGGTGACCCCCCCAGCTCTGCCTGACAGGGGCACCACCAGGTGACCCCCCCAGCTCTGCCTGACAGGGGCACCACCAGGTGACCCCCCCAGCTCTGCCTGACAGGGGCACCACCAGGTGACCCCCCAGCTCTGCCCTGGCAGGGCCGACTTAGACGGGATTCCAACTCTGTTTTTGATTCTCGATTTACTCTTCCTCTCTCACAAATTCCAAAACGTACCCAGTAGAGCCGTTAGACATGTTAAAATGCACGTGTACAGGAAGTTCGGTAATAAACACTGGTGTTGTGGAGTTGTAGTGACATCTGTCATCCTGTGTTACCATGACCACCAGGTAACCATCGAGGTGGTGGATGGGAGGGAGGGGGCGGAGCCGGAGAAGGGACTCAGGAAGGAGAGCAAGCCCAGCTGGGCGGCTCCTAACTGGAGGAACTGGTGGCAGCACTCTTCCTCCTCCTCCTCTTCCTCGGTTTCCACCCCTCGTCGTGCGGAGGAGCAGGACCAATTACAGGGCAGCAACACGGAGGACAGCAACTTCCTGAAACCGTTGGGAGACTGGGACCGGGGGGGCGCCACAGGGACGGGCGGCAAGGCCCAAACGGAATACGGTGAGTGTGTGTGAGCGTGTGAGTGTGTGTGAGCGTGTGTGTGTGTGTGAGAGTGTGAGTGAGTGTGTGTGTGTGCGTGAGGGTGTGCGTCTGTGTGAGTGTGTCGCAGAGAGCTCATAAGCAAGGCTAGTCACGGACGCAACAAGATGAACAGCCTGTGTTTAGAACCCAGGTCTCTTCTTCACAGATGTCTCCAGTCTGATGAGGAATCTGTCATTTGCAGATTTGCTGATTTAAGCTGTCACCATAATAAGCTGTCACCATAATAAGCAGTCATTCCAGGCCAGGCTGTAGCAGCCCCTGATTGAAGCCTGTAGCTGTCTTTAAGAGTTGGATTCCTCTGTGGCGTGGACCTGGCTACGTGACACAGTTTAAACGCCTCTCGACTTCAAAGTGCCATGGCAGGACGTGAGCCAGGAGCGGGGTTAGGCTGCCACAGTATTCTCACAACACCCTCCACAAGCCAGCCCACAGATAAATCAGCCTGGAGAATTCACATTCCCCCGCTCACAAACGGGATCCATCTTTCACATGTCGCGTCATGTCCAAACCCAGAGCCGGATTGCCGGGAACAGGAATGCACGTGTTCACAGAGAAATGTCAGTTTATCCATCTGCTTATGGCTGTCAGGGAATGAGCTTCCATAAACGGATGCATTCCTGTTTACCTCAGGGTCCATGTGTAAACACTTTGACTCATCGCTGCGGTCTACTTACTCACCCATCACACCACACTGCACGTTACTAACTAAGATTCCTGATCAAATGTAATCGTTTGCAATCCCAGCTGGGGATTGGCTATGTTGTCCGTCAGTCACGGGACACAGTTGACACCATTGGCTGTTAGTTGAGAACCAGGAAGTGAGTTTTGCCCAGTGCTGGTCCTGAGTTTCCTTTCTCTGCAGCAGCTGCAGGTAATGGCTGACCGAGGGTTGAAGGGGCAGGAAAAGGTATCTGCCCCTACTCATGTGAAACGATGAACACATGTGGCAGATGTAAATGTGTGGGTGAGGAGGTGAGAGGGCGAGGTGGGGAGGGTTTGGACACGAGCCTGAAAAGCTCCATCTCAACCCTGTCCACCTTCACCCCCCTCGTCCCAGCAGAGCAAATTGCTCCCAAGATGTGAGAATGTTGAGATGAGAATTGAATCCAGCTTCACCGTTTTAGTTTAGTCCTGTTAAACGGATGTCTCCTGTGATCATTGGAGCCGAATAGGACTTCTCACTGTTTCAACTCCAACAACGATGCATTATGCATCGCTAGACTAGGACACACACGGTCAAATCTATTTTAGGTGATGTCTCACTCAATGGTTGAAAGAAAGTCAATTTGCACGCGTGTGTGTGTGTGTAATCACACAATCTTGGCTGGCATCTGGTTTGAGGGTCAAAGTAAACGAGAACTTGCAGTCTGCCAACACACACTCCCCCCCTGAAAGAGCCACTAATTATTATCGAGGTGGTAATGGACCTGGGTACTTACAGCTTGTAGTGGTTGACTCCCCCCCCCTCTCTCCCTCTCTCTCTCTCTCTCTCTCTCTCTCTCTCTCTCTCTCTCTCTCTCTCTCTCTCTCTCTCTCTCTCCCTATCTCTCTCTCTCCCTCTCTCTCTCCCTCTCTCTCTCTCTCTCTCTCTCTCTCTCTCTCTCTCTCTCTCTCCCTCTCTCTCTCTCCCTCTCTCTTTCCAGACTACATAGACAGCGAGGGAGACTGGAGTAGCTGGTCGCCATGCAGCGTCACCTGTGGCCATGGCAACCAGAAGAGGACGAGGTCATGTGGTTATGCGTGCACGGCAACCGAGTCACGTACCTGTGACATGCCCAGCTGCCCAGGTGGGAAACCCCCCGCGTCAAAGGCCTTCCCTCGGCCGCCATTCCATCTGATGACGTCTGGACTACCCTTGCGGAAATAGATTTTGTAAACTTAATAAGTATCAGTAAAAATATACTTATATTTAAAGTTGTCAATAAGTGTGTGGATATACAAAATCTGTACATTTTAAGAACACTTCTAATTGAAATTACAATGTATTAAACTCTCATTTAATACATTTCAATATTTAGGCTAGAAGTGTTTTTCTTCATGTTTTAAAGGGTTAGCTACAGCTCCCTGACAGCTGAACAAGAAGTCACAGTTTGAAATCCTCAAACCAAATATTTGTTGCTTTGGATGAAAGTGTAAAAGCTAAACGAGCACATGATAATGATTGTTTACAAGATTCATGATTACGTTTCCGTTCTCAGGAATTGAAGATGCGTTCAAGACCGCCGCCACAGAGGTCAGCTTGCTGGCTGGAACGGACGACTTCAACGCCACAGAACTCTTTGGTGTCGGTACGATCTCCTCCCTCTTCCTCCCGCCTCGTATCTCTGTCCAGCCAAGAGATAACCCCCACAAACATCTCTCTCTTCCCCTCATGTCTTCCAGACACAGACAGCTGCGAGCGTTGGATGAACTGCAAGAGCGAGTTCCTGAAGAAGTACATGACCAAGGTAGGCAACGACCTGCCCAGCTGCCCCTGCTCCTACCCCACGGACGTGGCTTACAGCACAGCCGACGTCCCCGACGCCCCCACGCGGAGACACTTCCGCTGGAAGGATGCCAGTGGCCCCAAGGAGAAGCTGGAGATCTACAAGCCCACGGCTCGCTACTGCATCCGCTCCATGCTCACGCTGGACTCCACCACGCTGGCCGCGCAGCACTGCTGCTATGACGACGCCATGAAGCTCATCACCCGGGGGAAAGGTGCGGGGACTCCCAACCTCATCAGCACCGAGTTCTCCGCTGACCTCCACTACAAGGTGGACATCCTGCCTTGGATCAACTGCAAGGGAGACTGGAGTCGCTACAACCAAGCCAGGCCTCCCAACAACGGTCAGAAGTGCCTGGAAAACCCCCTGGATGAGGCCTACTACAAACAGGTGGAGGAAGCCCGGGAGTTTTAGCTCCTGTTAAGCGTTGACAGAGGGAGGGGGAGGAAAATGAACGTTTTCTTTTTTAAATCTAGAAAATAGTCCTACAATCGTGGGGGGTGGGGGGAACTGGACTGTCTGTGAAAAAGAACTAAGATGCATCTCTTATGAACACAAGGAACTGCTCTTGTCTTCAACGTAACCAGAAACAAGTATTGTCTGGTCATAATTGCTATGAAATATGTCTCTAAATGATAAGACAAACGTATGATGATTTTGCCATTAATTATTTTGCCAATAATATTTTTTCAGTATCACTCTATAAAGGGAGAGGTCTGTATAGTTTCTTAAAAAAGGGAAAATAACTCTTCATGTTGTAGATTTGTCTGTTTAGATCGTTTATGTTTGGAGAAAAGGAGAGGCCAGGGGAAACCTGAAGAACAGTGAATGTTTGTTTTTTTTACGACACAACCTCCACCTCTTGGTGGATGAACTCGCCGTCACCCCTGAACAGCCGAACGAGAAGGAGAAGAGACAGGGTTAGCGACACACAGGGACAGTGAATGCTAGACCCTAGAAAGACGAGGAAACATTCAGCCCAGACGTACGTAGTGCTGGCTAGCTGTAACATTCAGCCCAACCTAGCGCTGGCTTGGTTAGCTGTAATATTCAGCCCAACCTAGCGCTGGCTTGGCTAGCTGTAATATTCAGTCCTACCTTGCGCTGGCTTGGCTAGCTGTGATAACCAATTTTCCACGTATGCTTATGTGTTTATTTAGCATGCACTTTTTCAAAAAAAATAATCTACACATGGGTTTTTAAAACCCTTTAGTCCAGTTCCTTCTCTCCCATGTAAAAAGCCTGCATTCATTTTTGTAAAGTATTTATTAAGTTGTAGTTATGTTCCAGTGTTGTGCTCATGATTCTGGTTTCTGATTGAATTCCTAAAAAGCCAAACGCTGACTTTCGATGCATGTGTCCAACTTCTGAGCGAATCATTTACGGAAATCTATGAATGTCCCTCCGTTTCAGGTTAGCAGCAGACCCTAATGGCCATATAAGGAATGTGTGAATACAATTGTACGGAAATTCTTGAGATATAAATGTTAAAATAAAATAAAACTGAAGGTTATCTGTCGACATGAGGATCCTGATCGTAATTCACGTGGAACATGATTGGTGGACTGGTCCAGGTTCAAGTTTAAGGGGTCCTATCACCTGCTATTAGATTTCCCTCCCTGCAGTTGGAGACATTTCATCTGGGTGAAAAAAAAACTATCCAGGCAATTAAACTCCTCCAACAGCTTAAGCCAGCGCACAAGACTCCCATTAGCTCCATGCAGCGTGGCATCCAGTCAGCCTCTTTGATGGGATTGTGATATTTTGTGGGGAAAAAGGTTCACCTGAATGTGGCTCGAATTCTTCATCCTGGGCATGTTTCCTCACATTCCTGTGTAATTCCTCAGAACATGTACACACACACATACATCCAAACGCACACATACAAGCACCAACACACACACACGCTCCAATGCGCGCACACAGGACTGAATGCAGCCTATTACCTGGCAGAGACCTCTGACCAGTCAGTGAGCTGTAAGTGCTGTAGTCATTGTGACACAGAGAAACCTATTCATTCCTGCTGTGCTGTGTTTCAGCTGGCCTGGCGCTGGGCTTGTCCCTCCAGTGCAGGCCCCAGCACGCCCCCCCCCGGCCCCAGCACGCCCCCCCCCGGCCCCAGCACGCCCCCCCCCGGCCCCAGCACGCCCCCCCCCCCCCCCCCCCCCCCAGCACTCCTCACAACCCCTCAGCCCTCGCATTCCCCAAGACCGCATTCCTCCCGGCCTCCAACACGTCGTACAGTACAAGCCTGTGTCGTCCTACGAAAATAGCAGCAGGGCCGCTGACAATCAGCGTGTTGCTTTTCTCAATCGGGACATACAAATATTCTTATTCACAGGATGATTAAGAATGCCAGCTCTTTCTCTCTGTACGAGGTGTTGTGGATGTCGAGGTTGTGACCTGAGGGCAGTGTAGTGACCTCCCTCCACTTTGCAGCGGCAGCAGAGCTGGGAGGAGTGGACTCTCAGCCAGCAGTAGGCTAAAGACAGCAGGGATCGTTATCTGATCAGCCTGGCTGAGGCATGGGGCATGAACATCAAAGGAAGGAGCTATTTTTTATTTTGAAACATTAGGTCGAAGCTCAAACTGACGACAGCCCCCTTTCCACCCCTCCCTCCTCCACACACACACACACACACATCTCCGTCTCCTCTCCAGACAGGATTCTCGTGTCTCAGTTCACACCCAGAAGCCCCTCCTCCTCGCCACAGCAAGCCGTCTCACGCCCCAGACTCTGCATCCAGACACCCATACCCAACACACAGGTGGTCAGTCTGGAGGAACCCCTCTCTCTGTGGTGAAGGTCAAAGACACAACGCTTTTAGGTTTAAACGTTGCATTTCACAAGGGCTATATAGTTTCCATGACTGTTACTGAACCGGATTTGATGGATGTGAGAGGCAGACAGCTACAGCAGAGCCCTCACCCCGGCCTCCACCCTGGCCTCACCCCGGCCTCTTCTCAGCGGGAGCTCATAGGGTCTGCAGTCTCAGTTTGACATGTTGCTCTTTCTAGTGTTTTCCTCTGGTGTGTGTCAAAGGATGCAAACTAGTATATAAGTGGTATATTGTCAACGATCTGAAAGGGGTCATTAGAATGACAAAGATATGATTGTTGGTGTTTGGTCTCTATTTTTAGTTAGCAAAGCCCATTTCACATGCAGGGCTGAGAGAAACCTGTCTGTGGCAACTCTCTGGTCACAGACCTGCTTCACAAGAAGCTGACACTGGGCACATGTGAGCGGGAGAAGAGACAGAGTGAGAGACAGAGAGGAGAAAGAGAGAGGAGAGAAAGTCAGGGAGAGAGAGGAGACTGACAGAGAAAGGAAGAGAATATGAGGTGTGAGAGGTCTGCTGAGTCTGCGACCGTCACCGCCTTATCTCCGTCCTCTGACGTGGTGCAGATGTGGCAGTGCCATATTTAGCCTCCCCCTCCCTCTTCCCCCCCTCTATCTCTCTCTACCCCCTACCTCCCTCTCCCTCTCTCTCAGTCGCTCCCTCCCTGGTTCTGCCACTTCCTGGGTGGTGCAGCTCAGAGCAGGAAGTGTCTGGGCCGCAGCACCGCAGGACCCACACTGCAGAGCTGCCTGATTAGAAGGCTGCAGCCCAGAGTCCTGTAATCTGGGAGAACTGACCCCGGACGGGATACGAGGCCGCTACCCCAGCCTCTACCCCCCAGGGACGGGGACATTGGAGGAGAGGAGAGGGGGAAAGGAGAGGGGGGAGAAGGGGAGAGGGAGTGGGGGGAGAGGGTGGAGGAGGGGAGAGGGAGTGGGGGGAGAGGGTGGAGGAGGGGAGAGGGTGGAGGAGGGGAGAGGGAGTGGGGGGAGAGGGTGGAGGAGGGGAGAGGGTGGAGGAGGGGAGAGGGAGTGGGGGGAGAGGGTGGAGGGGAGAGGGACAGACACACAGACACACACTTCAGGTCCCTACAAAGCCAGCACATGCTCCACAATGGCACACCCATATTCTGATGATTCTGGGTGATGTATGGGCTGTGGACCTACAGATGTGCTGTTCCTGGGCTCCACCTGCTCTGTTTAGCAGCGTTCAGCCCACTCATAAACTCACCCACACACAGAGAGCGGGACAGATGAGGACAACAGAACAGCAAGTTCTGCTTTGCCCCCTAATAAAATAGTTATGATATTCAGCAACTGCCTTTGTGGAACTGTAGTTATGAGTAATGCTACCACACAGTTTTATATTCTGGTTTCCCATGCTTTATAACTGATGGGAAATCAATTTAATTCAAATCAGAATCGAGATAACATTACCATTTCAAGGGTTATTGGTTTCAACCGTATAGAACACGCAAACAAAGCTTTTCTTCATGACTGACGCGGGCAATCTTGTGAGATGAGCTGATCTATTATTTATTTATTTTTTTGGATTTTTTTAATTTAATTTTTAATTTTATTTTCAACCTTTCTTCACACCTTTTTTACCCCAAAACTTTTTTTTTCAGCAAAGCAGCGTGGCTGTGATTTCACCCCTGACGGCAGACCGACTAGTGAGGACAGCAGACCGACTGGTGAGGACAGCAGACCAGCTAGTGAGGACAGCAGACCAACTGGTGAGGACAGCAGACCGACTGGTGAGGACAGCAGACCGGCTAGTGAGGACAGCAGACCGACTGGTGAGGACAGCAGACCGGCTGGTGAGGACAGCAGACCGACTGGTGAGGACAGCAGACCGGCTAGTGAGGACAGCAGACCGACTAGTGAGGACAGCAGACCGACTGGTGAGGACAGCAGACCGGCTGGTGAGGACAGCAGACCGACTGGTGAGGACAGCAGACCGGCTGGTGAGGACAGCAGACCGACTGGTGAGGACAGCAGACCGACTGGTGAGGACAGCAGACCGGCTAGTGAGGACAGCAGACCGGCTAGTAAGGACAGGAGACCGACTGGTGAGGACAGCAGACCGACTGGTGAGGACAGCAGACGGACTGGTGAGGACAGCAGACGGACTGGTGAGGACAGCAGACCGGCTGGTGAGGACAGCAGACCGACTGGTGAGGACAGCAGACCGGCTAGTGAGGACAGCAGACCGGCTAGTAAGGACAGCAGACCGGCTAGTGAGGACAGCAGACCGACTGGTGAGGACAGCAGACCGACTGGTGAGGACAGCAGACCGACTGGTGAGGACAGCAGACCGGCTAGTGAGGACAGCAGACCGACTGGTGAGGACAGCAGACGGACTGGTGAGGACAGCAGACCGACTGGTGAGGACAGCAGACCGGCTAGTGAGGACAGCAGACCGACTGGTGAGGACAGCAGACCGACTGGTGAGGACAGCAGACCGGCTAGTGAGGACAGCAGACCGACTGGTGAGGACAGCAGACGGACTGGTGAGGACAGCAGACCGGCTAGTGAGGACAGCAGACCGGCTAGTGAGGACAGCAGACCGACTGGTGAGGACAGCAGACGGACTGGTGAGGACAGCAGACCGGCTAGTGAGGACAGCAGACCGACTGGTGAGGACAGCAGACCGACTGGTGAGGACAGCAGACCGGCTAGTGAGGACAGCAGACGGACTGGTGAGGACAGCAGACCGACTGGTGAGGACAGCAGACGGACTGGTGAGGACAGCAGACCGGCTAGTGAGGACAGCAGACCGGCTAGTGAGGACAGCAGACCGGCAGAAAAGGCAATTGCCTTTCATCTCGACTCGCTGCAACGTCTGTTTTGTATTTGGGAGTCTTGCTGAGCGAGAGGCAGTGGATCCACCTTGAGTGTCCAGATCCTGGATCCCCTGTCAGAGCTGAGGAGAGCCAGGGAGGGGGGGCTACTGTGCTCTCCCAGCACCACAGATGACCTGCGATGACAGGGGCTGGGGGTGCTCTGTAATAACACACATAATCAACATGAAGGTGCTGCTGACTGAGCAAAACCAGGTCACCTTCAGACGGACCTGAGAGCAGCCAGGAAGCAGGGGGACAAGGGGGTCCCTGGGCAAGGCACTTCACCCTACTTGCCTCGGGGGGAATGTCCCTGTACTTACCGTAAGTCGCTCTGGATAACAGCGTCTGCTAAATGACTAAATGTAAATGTCATCCTCTCGCTCTGCTGGTCACAATGCTCTGGCTGGGACACAACTCTGTTCCAGCTGGGGAGCAGAGGCCTTGGAGGAAACTGAAGCAAGCGGCTGCACTCCTCTCCGGGTATCGATTTTGACGTGGGCCGTTAACCTGGAAGCAATCCCATGGAGCAAGACACTGCTGAACCAGGTATGTTGTGGCGGCTTGACAAGATGACCAACAATTACCCTTGATTGAGAGCAGCTGGGCGAATACTGCCGATCTAAGTAACGAGGACCTTGATGCGATATGGCAAACCTCGTCATAGGTAGAGTTGTTAGGCATGGCGTCCAGCCAGCCAGCGTTTTAGACAGAGGATGTGTTACTCTATCAGGGACACAGACTTCATGTAATGTCACTGGAGGAGATGATGAAACACATTCTGAGAGAACCAACCTGATCAGAGTCCCAGGGATGGTCCAATGCAGATGGAAGGGCTAACAGGAGCTCAATACATCCTGGAAATGCTTCTCTGTGAAAAGTAGGACTTCTCCCCCAAGAGCGCGTGAGGCAACAGAGAACTTGCACAAGAACAAGCCTCCCGGTTGTCAGCAACAACCAAACAACTAAACCGTGTGAGCTGAACTTATTGGAAACTCAACAATTATCCGTCATTCAACATCCAACTGAATCATTTGTCTGTTCCTTAGCTCCTTAGGCATAGTTCTCTTTTTTAACTTTGGGTTATTGTCAAGTGTATAATTTATTTCTAGACTATAAATCTTGGGCAGCCCACAGTAAAGATTATATGATGTGCAGCTAAGAGAGACCTACATGATGTCGCCTGCTGTGTCCAGAAACCAAACGCCGCTCTCTAAATACAGCATGTTAAGCTTTTTAAATGAGAGCAGGACAATGCAGGAGAGTGGAGGCAGAGTTGGGTTATTTACCAGAAACTGAGCATATTTGTAAACAGGAATAACACACACCACAGCAGAAGCAACAGTCTGTTTATATTCACTTCTTAAGCGATGCAGAGAGCTTAGTACACACTATCCTTTGAATAACAATAATAGCTTGTGACATTTCTCATGTAGTTTCAAGTAAAGATACAATAAGCTGCATATATTGTTAACATTGAATCATATCGTCATACTTTTTTTTGTTTGTTACAAGTAGTTTAGCAAGACAGCAAATGAAGAAAAAAAAGTACAATCCAAGAAAAGTATCCATTAGACCCTTTGTTCCAAATACAGTACTTCAATAAGCACCACCATTTCATGGGGGATTACAAATGCATACATCATTTTGTATCAATTCTCATTTCTCTTTAACAATAAAATACAGGCCTCTGTCAATGTGACAATACAAATATATAGCACTCTATCCAATGGTGACTAACAGTCTGGTTGGGGGATGAACCAAGGAAGCATGACCCGAGGCAGATTACAGCCTGCTGGAAAGTGCTCAGACCTCTGTTTAAACAGCTCTCCAAGACAAACCCTTCAACTCTCACACTCAACTAGCAGAACGTATTCCTACTTTTCAAAACATCCTCTTTCCTCTACTCTAGCGTTTTTTAATGTGCATTTCAGAAACCCTTGAAAATGTTGTAAAGTGACACAAAATATGTGTTTTTGTTTTTTGCATTTAAGGTACTTAAGTTTGAAGTTGCTACCAAGGGGTTAAACAAGAAACATATCTCTATAAACTGATATCCACCCTGTGTTCCTGGGTTGTAGGTTATTAACATCGGGCAGGACGGTGCCACGACGACAGCAAAAACAATCGGAAAAGAAAAAGAAGCTATGGCATGTCAAGTCTAGTCCAGGTGAGACTGGAGAGCGAGTGTAGCTGGGGCTGGAGGAGACAAGTGAATACAGTACATGCTGAAGGAGACAAGGGCAGAGGGAAGATCTGTAGTTGTGCAGTAAGCTGAAGCCAACACCCACCCACCCACCCACCCACCCACCCACCCACCCACCCACCCTCCCTCCCTCCCTCCCTCCCTCCCTCCCTCCCTCCCTCCCTCCCTCCCTCCCTCCCTCCCTCCCTCCCTCCCTCCCTCCCTCCCTCCCTCCCTCCCTCCCTCCCTCCCTCCCTCCCTCACCTGTTAAAACAGCTAAGCTTATTACTGCTGGGGGTTGGAGGCTGGGTGGTAGAGGTTTGGGGTTGAAGTATTGCTGAAGGGGGTCCCCCCAGGCCATGATGCTCAGTTGGCTGTGCTCACCAGGCGACACACCCCCCCCTCGATGGCCAGGGACTGGCCTGCCACAGCGCCAGGAGGGAGTCTGGAGATGTGGGTCTGGGGGGACAAAGAGATCAATGGATATGTATCAAATATAAATAAGAAGAGGGGAGGAAACAAAGATAAGGAGGGACGGGGGGGACGGGGTTAAGGAAAGGGGGAGGAGGATAGTTCATCAATTTTTGCTTAAAAAAAAATGTACCGGTCAGTTAGCGGTTAATGTGCGTCTATCCAAAGCTAAATGAACCGAAACTGACATCCAAACTACTAACAGAGCGCTATAACAGAGACTATTGTACACTGAGTCAATACCCTGCTAACCACTGCAACTTCATGACCACAAGACGACTGTGCATCAAGGACGGCCTGTTGACAAGCACGCTGGAAGGGACCGCACAATAAAACTCCAAATAGAGCTTGGAAATGGTTTTTGTTTGTCTGTGAAAAACACCATGCTTTAGTGATATGATGTGTTTAAGAGCTGAAAGACCCCAACATTAACACCACAAAGGCGGGGAGGGTATATATAGCACACTGGCAATGCTAATTCGATGTTGTGGTTTTGACGTTCAGAACAATCATGCATCATTTGTTCTCGGCGTGAGATGGAAAAACAAAATGTGTCACAAAGAAAGATGCTCATTGTCCTCCCAGCACAGAGCAGACTGTTTACCCAAACTCAGCTCTCTCCTCTGTCCAAGACTCTCTGTTTAAAGTGGTGAAGCTGGTCAGGGAGGTAGGGGGACAACCAACAAGACAGGACCACAGACGCTGCACGCAATGATACAGCTCATCACATCCATCCCCTACGCATCCATCCCTCTCTCTGGTCCTGGTCTCTCTGGCCCTGGTCTCTCTGGCCCTGGTCTCTCTGGCCCTGGTCTCTCTGGCCCTGGTCTCTCTGGTCCTGGTCTCTCTGGTCCGGTCTCTCTGGCCCTGGTCTCTCTGGCCCTGGTCTCTCTGGCCCTGGTCTCTCTGGTCCTGGTCTCTCTGGTCCGGTCTCTCTGGTCCTGGGCTCTCTGGTCCTGGGCTCTCTGGTCCTGGCTCTCTGGCCCTGGTCTCTGGCCCTGGTCTCTGGCCCTGGTCTCTCTGGTCCTGGTCTCTCTGGTCCGGTCTCTCTGGTCCGGGCTCTCTGGTCCTGGGCTCTCTGGTCCTGGGCTCTCTGGTCCTGGGCTCTCTGGTCCTGGGCTCTCTGGTCCTGGGCTCTCTGGTCCTGGCTCTCTGGCCCTGGTCTCTGGCCCTGGTCTCTCTGGTCCGGTCTCTCTGGTCCGGTCTCTCTGGCCCTGGTCTCTCTGGTCCTAGCTCTCTGGCCCTGGTCTCTCTGGTCCTAGCTCTCTGGCCCTGTGGTCTAGTCCGGTCTCTCTGGCCCTGGTCTCTCTGGCCCTGGTCTCTCTGGCCCTGGTCTCTCTGGCCCTGGGCTCTCTGGCCCTGGGCTCTCTGGCCCTGGGCTCTCTGGCCCTGGGCTCTCTGGCCCTGGGCTCTCTGGCCCTGGGCTCTCTGGCCCTGGGCTCTCTGGCCCTGGGCTCTCTGGCCCTGGGCTCTCTGGCCCTGGGCTCTCTGGCCCTGGGCTCTCTGGCCCTGGGCTCTCTGGCCCTGGGCTCTCTGGCCCTGGGCTCTCTGGCCCTGGGCTCTCTGGCCCTGGGCTCTCTGGCCCTGGGCTCTCTGGCCCTGGGCTCTCTGGCCCTGGGCTCTCTGGCCCTGGGCTCTCTGGCCCTGGGCTCTCTGGCCCTGGGCTCTCTGGCCCTGGGCTCTCTGGCCCTGGGCTCTCTGGCCCTGGGCTCTCTGGCCCTGGGCTCTCTGGCCCTGGGCTCTCTGGCCCTGGGCTCTCTGGTCCTGGGCTCTCTGGTCCTGGGCTCTCTGGTCCTGGGCTCTCTGGTCCTGGGCTCTCTGGTCCTGGGCTCTCTGGCCCTGGGCTCTCTGGCCCTGGGCTCTCTGGCCCTGGGCTCTCTGGCCCTGGGCTCTCTGGTCCTGGGCTCTCTGGTCCTGGGCTCTCTGGTCCTGGGCTCTCTGGCCCTGGGCTCTCTGGTCCTGGGCTCTCTGGTCCTGGGCTCTCTGGTCCTGGTCTCTGGCCCTGGTCTCTCTGGTCCGGTCTCTCTGGCCCTGGTCTCTCTAGTCCTGGCTCTCTGGTCCTGGGCTCTCTGGTCCTGGGCTCTCTGGCCCTGGTCTCTTTGGCCCTGGTCTCTTTGGCCCTGGTCTCTCTGGTCCGGTCTCTCTGGCCCTGGTCTCTCTAGTCCTGGCTCTCTGGTCCTGGGCTCTCTGGTCCTGGGCTCTCTGGTCCTGGGCTCTCTGGCCCTGGGCTCTCTGGTCCTGGGCTCTCTGGTCCTGGGCTCTCTGGTCCTGGTCTCTGGCCCTGGTCTCTCTGGTCCGGTCTCTCTGGCCCTGGTCTCTCTAGTCCTGGCTCTCTGGTCCTGGGCTCTCTGGTCCTGGGCTCTCTGGCCCTGGTCTCTTTGGCCCTGGTCTCTTTGGCCCTGGTCTCTCTGGTCCGGTCTCTCTGGCCCTGGTCTCTCTAGTCCTGGCTCTCTGGTCCTGGGCTCTCTGGTCCTGGGCTCTCTGGTCCTGGGCTCTCTGGTCCTGGCTCTCTGGTCCTGGGCTCTCTGGTCCTGGCTCTCTGGTCCTGGTCTCTCTGGTCCTGGGCTCTCTGGTCCTGTGGTCTAGTCCTGGCTGTCTGGACTACAGTGACCTCTGTGACAGTCTTGCACTGGGGCACATGGGTGGTTCTCGTCTCGTCTGTTCAGACATAAAGGGATGCATCACTGTGTATCGGAGACTAAACACAGGCAAGCCATACTTAACTGGCGGGTTTCAAGCAACAGTAAATATCTCCATCTCAAAGACTCCACTGGCAAGACCAAATTGGTTTTACTTTCATTTAAAAAGTCTGGCCTGGGGTCAAACTGGGTGAAACTGAGGTAACATTTAATTTAGTTTTTTAGGATGTTTGTTCCTCGAACTACAAACTGGTAGTGTGCTAAAGCACATATTTGGAACATCAGATATCCCTGGATCAGCAGTGCGCTCTGAACACGGCCTTATGCTGGCACAGGTGTCAAAAGAGAGCTTACATGCTCACATTCCACCAGCAGGCCCAATACACAGACCGCATTTAGCAAATCCACAGATACTGATATCCCCATGCTGGGGGACTGCAGTGAACCCTGTACAGACACAGGTAAGACCAGGCGGGAGAGAGAGGGAGAGAGAGAGAGAGTGAGAGAGAGAGGAATGGAGAAGGGGGGGAAGAGAGGGGGAGAGAGAGCAAGAGGAGGCCACTTTGAAATCGGACCAGGGAGCCCTACAACAGTGCCTTCTCACATGAGGAGTGACACAGCTACATCAGCAAAACAGCCAGCAGGCACAGTGTGTAGGCTGCAAGCAGAGCAGAGAGATTAACACACCGTCACTGGAGACCCTGCGACCCTCTGTGAGAGCTGCTCCTCTGAGGAGACCCCGCACCACCCTCTGTGAGAGCTGCTCTACTGAGGAGACCATGCACCACCTTCTGTGAGAGCTGCTCCTCTGAGGAGACCATGCACCACCCTCTGTGAGAGCTGCTCCTCTGAGGAGACCCTGCACCACCCTCTGTGAGAGCTGCTCCACTGAGGAGACCCTCTACCACCCTCTGTGAGAGCTGCTCTACTGAGGAGACCCTGCACCAACCTCTGTGAGAGCTGCTCCACTGAGGAGACCCTCTACCACCCTCTGTGAGAGCTGCTCTACTGAGGAGACCCTCTACCACCCTCTGTGAGAGCTGCTCCTCTGAGGAGACCCTGCACCACCCTCTGTGAGAGCTGCTCCACTGAGGACACCCTGCACCACCCTCTGTGAGAGCTGCTCTACTGAGGAGACCCTGCACCACCCTCTGTGAGAGCTGCTCTACTGAGGAGACCCTGCACCACCCTCTGTGAGAGCTGCTCCACTGAGGAGACCCTGCACCACCCTCTGTGAGAGCTGCTCTACTGAGGACACCCTGCACCACCCTCTGTGAGAGCTGCTCCTCTGAGGAGACCCTGCACCACCCTCTGTGAGAGCTGCTCCACTGAGGACACCCTGCACCACCCTCTGTGAGAGCTGCTCTACTGAGGACACCCTGCACCACCCTCTGTGAGAGCTGCTCTACTGAGGAGACCCTGCACCACCCTCTGTGAGAGCTGCTCCTCTGAGGAGACCCTCTACCACCCTCTGTGAGAGCTGCTCTACTGAGGACACCCTGCACCACCCTCTGTGAGAGCTGCTCTACTGAGGAGACCATGCACCACCCTCTGTGAGAGCTGCTCCTCTGAGGACACCCTGCACCACCCATGACATGATGAGACTGGGAGGTGAGCCTGGAAGGGGAGACCGGGAGGGGAGAAGAGAGAAATATCATGGCAGGGATGGTACAGTAGAATCTCAACATATTTGTGTAAGTGGAATTTGGTTAAAAGGTGGCCCTATAAAAAGAACAGCATTTTCTGTGCTTCACCAGTTAGCAGTGTTAGTTACATGTCCTGACACCCAGCTGATTAGACCACAGCTTTTCTTTTGCCACAAAAATTGAGCAATTTCAATCTCAGGAGGTATATTCAAACAGAAGGCAGGGGTCTGGCTCTGGTTCAATTATGCTTTATGCAATCACACTTCCACTCCATTTTGCAGCTCTGCAGTTTTTGAAGACCTGCCTCAATAAGAAAAACAGACAGTCTTCCTGACTACGCATTTGTTTTTTAGGTCATATTTTTTGAATAAACAGACATAAATACTGGAACATTTTTATGTAAAATAACATGAGGCAGGCTTGCAGCTAGTTCAGATTAAAACCACAAGTCATGAAAACAATTTTAAAAAAATACAAAAAATACAACGCAAAAATTATTTTGCCACAAGGACTTAAAATTCAATTATATTTATCTTATTTTACATTCAGTTACATGTCAAACTTGTAATTTGAGGGAATCGTTTTAACAGTTTGTAACAATGGGAACTAAGTCATCTGTCTAATTTTCTATAAACCGTTGTGAGTCCTACTACAACACGTGCTACTTCCCTAACTGTCCACCTCCAGTAAAAGACAGGAAGACTCCCAGTGTTGTGGGAACCTCACCTTGGCCTTCCCATCCTGGGCAGACATGTATCCCACACACATGCTCTCTGTCGTATGGCTCCACAGGAACTCCACTGGGGACAGAGAGGAGGGAGGGAGGGAGAGAGACGGAGGGAGGGAGGGAAAGAGAGACGGAGGGAAAGAGAGACGGAGGGAAAGAGAGACGGAGGGAGGGAGGGAAAGAGAGACGGAGGGAGGGAGGGAAAGAGAGACGGAGGGAGGGAGGGAAAGAGAGAGAGAGAGAGAGAGAGAGAGAGAGAGAGAGAGAGAGAGAGAGAGAGAGAGAGAGAGAGAGAGAGAGAGAGAGAGAGAGAGGGGGGATGGGAGGGATGGGAGAGGAAGGGAGAGGTCAGTAAAGGAAAGATGAAATAAAAAGGAAAGAGAAGCAGCCGAGTGAGGAGAGGAAACAGGGCGTGGGAGGATCATCTGGGTGAGGGTTAGTCCACTGCCTCACATGCTGTACAGTTACACACAATAAAGTCTATATCCAAACCAGGAGAATAACTTGGTTATTTGACAGCTGGCATTGCCCGCACAAATGTGCCAAACTAAAACCACCCACAAAACATAATGAAAATATATGACATACAGTTGCAGTGTTGTTGTGAAGGAGGGCTGAGGCTGAGGGCTGGGCGTGAAATGCAATTACAGCGACACAAAGATGTGGTTAAGAGACGCAGAGGGACCTGTTCATCTTTGTAATCAACGCTGCACACCCTGTCCAGCTGAACCCTGTTTCTGTTCCCCCTGCTGGACACGGGCCTCTCACCATGTCCCAACCGGCTCCAGACCAGCCCTCTGCCAAGTGTTGTGAAGGTGCAGAATGTTTGTGGGGTATTTTAGGAAATGTCATCGAACAGGATGATGAAGTGTGCATCGTTGGCAGAGGACCATCCATGTGCTAAATGAAGACGTCTTCCTGGGACAGAGAAACAGTGGGCCCAGTCTCGCTCGATCACCCCTGCCAGTCAAACAACAGCCTCATTGTTTTCACAGCGGCTGCGGACTATCGTTAACGTGTTCACCACTCGCTTCCAGTGACAATTAGGCAGCTGTGATGTTTGGTCTGTGCACACCTACACTAGCAGACGTTGGTGGGAGATCATCAGTCAACATGAGAGCAGAGGAAATGTTCAGGCAAGTCGTGCTCGGAGGGGAGAGTCTGGGGCAGCTGAAGAGCGTTTCAAAGTTTCCCTTCAAAGTGACCATCTACAGCAGAGGAGCCCAACCCTGTTCCTAGAGAGCTACCTGCCTGTTGGGTAGGGTAGGCAGGCAGGCAGGCAGGCAAGCAGGGCTTTTCTTATCTGAGGATTAGTGGTTGATTCATTGGTGGGAGGTCTCTGTTTGAACCAGAGACCAGGGGTGTGAAACCGGAGCCTGATTGTGGTGGTTTAGACACAGACCACCCGCCTGGCTCCCCTCAGTCCCTCCCCCCTCACCTCACATATCCGATGACAGAAATACCCCACCGCTTGTTCTCCAGGGCCTGTTTGGAAGGAGGGGGTGTGTTCTGGGTTAGGAGAGCGAGGGGTCTTACCCCGTATGGACTGGATGAGGGTTAGGAGAGCGAGGGGTCTTACCCAGTATGGCCTGGATGAGGGTTAGGAGAGCGAGGGGTCTTACCCAGTATGGCCTGGTTGAAGGTTAGGAGAGCGAGGGGTCTTACCCAGTATGGCCTGGATGTCTTGAGACGGCTGGGCTTCCACACATCTGCAGCCCCTGAGCACGATGACCCCGCCCAGGACACAGTCCTCGTTGGCCAGGAAAGGAGAGCCTGGGGACATGATGGGAACCATGAACACACATCCACAGATCCGGTCCCGGGTCAGTGTCTACAGCCCTGCATATCTGCTTCTGAACGCTTCACATACTCTGCTTGGCTGGGCCAAACCAAGCAACTGCTAGCAATTACTCTGTCTAAGACCATTGTTTTATTGAGCAGACTTGGAAAAACGTCTGGTCCACGTCTAGAATGGGTTCATTTGAGCACATGATAGGCTAATGATAGGTGCTGTAATTACTGTTCTTCACACCGTGTACAGTACCACTGCAGGAGGCTTCACTTACACCAAAACATCCGGCTTCATTACAGGTTAAGAGCTCCTCACGGTGAATGACCAGTTTGTGTAGGGCTTTCTGCTCCTGGTAAGAGGAGATATTGCACATACAATGGGAACAAAGCAGGCGTAATAACAGACATATCTAAATGGAATGGACTGGGGTATAAGTTTGTGTCTTTGACATGGGCTAAGGGCTAACTCCAGCACTATACACTCCACTTAGAAAACATCAAATATTGGAAGGAATCTGACCATTTCATAAACGTGTTATTGTTGCTTTTGCACGCAATCGTTGCATGTCAGTTTGCTGTAGAAATTCCCTCTTAGTCTGACACTCTATAAAGGTTTGACTATAGCTTGGCCTGCCTTCACAGAAAACCTTGGTATTTGTGCCGCATTTTGAGAGGCTCTTAAATTTCCGTTAAGTTAACTTTTCCATACTAAATTTGAAATCCCAGCACTTTGTAAACATGCCACAAGATCAAAGACGTTCTCATTGTTCGGAATTTGTATATTTATCCTCAATAAAATCTACAACTGACAAAAGATATAATCAAAAAGTTACACATATCAAAAGTTTCTGTTTGTGTGGCGTGAGTTTGTGTCATCTGTTCTATAAAAAGAGATACTTTCTCAGACCCTGTTCATGTCCTCATTGTTTGACAAAAGGCTATTTAACAGAAACCCATTGAAATCACAATGATAGCATTGCTAAATCAAAAAACATAGGCAGTTATATTTAGAGAACTTAATTTAAATGCATCATGTAACTGAAGTGATTCGTCCACATCAGAGACAGAGCCATCATCCCTCCTCGAAGCAGGATTTATTGAGCTTTGAGTAACATAATGGTGCATGATTTAGAAGATTAACAATAATTGGCTTGTAAATGACTCGCTCAATCTCTTCTAAACGACCTGTGTTGCATGTCTGTGTCAGAGCCAGCCAATGGTGACTGGACTTCTGAAGTGGGACAAACCATCTATGTTTCCACATCCAGTCCTCCCTCCTCTCTCTTCCCCTCCTCCAGCCCTCCCTCCCTCCTGTTTTCCTCCTCCTCTTGCTGCCCGCCCTCCCTCCCTCCCTCCCTCCCTCCCTCCCTCCCTCCCTCCCTCCCTCCCTCCCTCCCTCCCTCCCTCCCTCCCTCCCTCCCTCGTCATGCTCATGGTCCCAGAAAAGGAGCCAAGTCTTACTACACACTGACCACTTCTGAAAAATCTGACCAAAAAACATCTTCAAATAAAATGTCAACAATATATTAATGTCGCCTGAAAAAGACACCAGCTGTCAAATATGGATCTGCTGAACATTTGTGGACCTTGTTGGAGCACATGTCATGGAGCCGTAAATCACAAGCTGTCTGCTTTGATCCCTGTGTTGCCAGTTGTTTGCAAATGTATTTTGCTTCAGTTTTGCAGTGGGATATCCTCCATAGTAAACAGATGCCTGGCTGACAGTATCTGATATGATGGTGAGTGAGGTGGGTGAGGGAGGGAGGGGGAGAGAAGGAGCATGGGGGTGAGGAGGGTATGTGAGGAGTGGGAGGATGGTGAGGGAGGGTGGCAGGAGGGAGGAGGAGGAAGGATGAAGGGAGGGTGGCAGGAGGGTGAGGAGGGAGGAGGAGGAAGGATGAAGGGAGGGTAGCAAGAGGGAGGAGGAGGGAGGATGAAGGGAAGGTGGCAGGAGGGTGAGGAGGGAGGAGGAGGAAGGATGAAGGGATGGTGGCAAGAGGGAGGAGGAGGGAGGATGAAGGGAGGGTGGCAGGAGGGTGAGGAGGTAGGAGGAAGGATGAAGGGAGGGTGGCAAAAGGGAGGAGGAGGGAGGATGAAGGGAGGGTGGCAGGAGGGTGAGGAGGGAGGAGGAGGAAGGATGAAGGGATGGTGGCAAGAGGGAGGAGGAGGGAGGATAAAGGGAGGGTGGCAGGAGGGTGAGGAGGGAGGAGGAGGAAGGATGAAGGGATGGTGGCAAGAGGGAGGAGGAGGGAGGATGAAGGGAGGGTGGCAGGAGGGTGAGGAGGGAGGAGGAGGAAGGATGAAGGGATGGTGGCAAGAGGGAGGAGGAGGGAGGATGAAGGGAGGGTGGCAGGAGGGTGAGGAGGGAGGAGGAGGAAGGATGAAGGGATGGTGGCAAGAGGGAGGAGGAGGGAGGATGAAGGGAGGGTGGCAGGAGGGTGAGGAGGGAGGAGGAGGAAGGATGAAGGGATGGTGGCAAGAGGGAGGAGGAGGGAGGATGAAGGGAGGGTGGCAGGAGGGTGAGGAGGGAGGAGGAGGAAGGATGAAGGGATGGTGGCAAGAGGGAGGAGGGAGGGAAGATGAAGGGAGGGTGAGGAGGAGGAGGATGAAGGGAGGGTGAGGAGGAGGAGGATGAAGGGAGGGTAGTTCCACTCACTGATGAACTTGTTCTGCATGGCCCCCAGCAGGGCTTGGTGGGCATCATCAGCCTGCATAGCGGAGGAACACTCTCGAGCCAGCATGGTGCGGATCAGATGCTCCCCACAGCCTGGGGACACACACACAAACACACACACACAAACACGTCTCACAAGCCACCCACCTCACCACACAGCATATGTGTGAAAGCTACAATGCTAATCCCTCAATGAAAACAATCCACAGGCATCAATGTA
Source organism: Hypomesus nipponensis (assembly GCF_054491055.1). Lineage (NCBI taxonomy): Eukaryota > Metazoa > Chordata > Actinopteri > Osmeriformes > Osmeridae > Hypomesus > Hypomesus nipponensis. The sequence goes on along the minus strand of NC_140371.1, from coordinate 21,844,750 downwards.
CACAACTCCCACGTAGAGAGGCATGATGTTAGGAGGGACGGTGAGGTGCGTTAGCAGAGCTGGCTGTGACCACATGCTGTGAGCTCCAACACTCTGATGCTCGTCAGGTCTACTGCAGCTGACGAGCGCTCTAGTTCTGCTCCAAAACAACAGCAATGAGCCAAGAGTCATACAGAGATCGAAGAGGACCCACATCATCCAGTGGTCTCACCTCCTCTCTACTACAGACCTGTCTCACCTCCTCTCTTCTACAGACCTGTCTCACCTCCTCTCTACTACAGACCTGTCTCACCTCCTCTCTACTACAGACCTGTCTCACCTCCTCTCTACTACAGACCTGTCTCACCTCCTCTCTTCTACAGACCTGTCTCACCTCCTCTCTACTACAGACCTGTCTCACCTCCTCTCTACTACAGACCTGTCTCACTTCCTCTCTACTACAGACCTGTCTCACCTCCTCTCTTCTACAGACCTGTCTCACCTCCTCTCTACTACAGACCTGTCTCACCTCCTCTCTACTACAGACCTGTCTCACTTCCTCTCTACTACAGACCTGTCTACAACAGTCCTGTCTCACCTTCACACCAGTCTCACCTCCTCTCTACTACAGACCTTTCTCACCTTCTCTCTACTACAGACCTGTCTCACCTCCACACCTGTCTACAACAGAGTCTCACCTCCACATCTGTCTCCCCTCCACACCTGTCTACAACAGTCCTGTCTCACCTTCACACCAGTCTCACCTCCTCTCTACTACAGACCTTTCTCACCTTCTCTCTACTACAGACCTGTCTCACCTTCACACCTGTCTACAACAGACCTGTCTCACCTCCACATCTGTGTCACCTCCACACTTGTCTACAACAGACCTGTCTCACCTCCTCTCTACTACAGACCTGTCTCACTTCCACACCTGTCTCACCTCCACACCTGTCTCACCTCCACACCTGTCTACAACATACCTGTCTCACCTTCACACCTGTCTCACCTCCTCTCTACAACAGACCTGTCTCACCTCCACACCTGTCTCACCTGTCTAAACAGAGCAGGTGGATGTGAACCACCACACAGATCCAGAGATGAATAGCCCTCTATATTCTGCCAGATTATATGATTGATTGTTGATTATTGTTTTTCTATCCAATATCATTTGGTCGTGGTGAGCCCCAGCTCTCAGAGTGAATTTAAATACATGTTAAATAAATCTATACAAGTTATACATAATGCATAAAAATACAATTTAAAAAAAGGGCATTGGCCAAGCCGTTACATGTAACACCTTTAAGAGGAAACAAATATTTGGAAATGTTGAAAGTATGAGTCTAAAGACCTCTCGTGTAATCTTGGCCAGCTAAGGCTCTGGAAACGGAGGGAAAAAAAATCTGCAAGTGAAAACAAAGGACTTTTGGCAACCGCTCAAGAGTAAAGCTGTAAAGACTAAAGAAAATAGCCTTGTTGTTTCTGTAAACACAAACGAAGGCCCCATAAAATATCAGGTAACTACAACAGAACCGTACGCAGGTTGGTTACCGAGGCAACAAAACGCCTGAAGTGATCTGAAGTTATTTTTTAACAAGAAGCAAAATGGCGGATTGGCCCGCTACCTAACCCTGCGTATTCTGTTTACGGTAAACTGCCATGCATCGGGGGAGGGGGTGTCTCCCCAGTGGCCCAGGAGCTTTAACAAGGAGAGGGTTTCTGAGAGAGCTAAAAGCACACAGGAGAGAAATGTCAAGAATATCAAACAAACTAAGACACCGTGTGCAGCAGGCAGCCACGTACAGAGGAAACACTGAGGGGTTGTTACCTAGCTCTCCATAGCAACAGGAAACACTGAGGTGTTGTTACCTAGCTACAGCAACAGGAAACACTGAGGTGTTGTTACCTAGCTACAGCAACAGGAAACACTGAGGGGTTGTTACCTAGCTACAGCAACAGGAACACTGAGGGGTTGTTACCTAGCTACAGCAACAGGAAACACTGAGGGGTTGTTACCTAGCTACAGCAACAGGAACACTGAGGGGTTGTTACCTAGCTACAGCAACAGGAACACTGAGGGGTTGTTACCTAGCTACAGCAACAGGAAACACTGAGGGGTTGTTACCTAGCTTTCCACAGCAACAGGAACACAGTGTGTAAAGGTCAAGGAAGAGGGCAAGACAGAGAGGAGACAGAATGCAGGGTGACTGGGGAGGATAGGAGAGAGAGAGAGAGACATACAGCGAGAGAGACACAGAGAGGGAGGGAGAGAGAGAAGACCTAACTCCCAGTGTCAGAACCAAAATGATTGTTTTTCTGCTTCTTTTGATGGGAATGCCTTTCAAGTTTGGGAAATTAAAAACAGGTGTTGAGCTGGGACACACATTTCTCCCTTCCCCATACGGAAAGCGTTTTCAATTTTGACTCACATGAAAGGAATACCCACACCATAGGAGGATGAGGAGGAGGGCGACAACATATGGAGGGAGAATAACTGGTTCTAAGGCCGGGATAAGAGTGGATCCCCTAAAACAATACAACGAAGCCTTGAGTCGAGAATTAACCAACTCAAACAGAGGGAGTGGGACATGGCTGGTGTGTCTGGTCTGAAGGAACACAAGGAGCAGGGCTGTCAGGAGCGGGGGCAGGCAACAGCCCTGTCTGGTGTGCAGCAGAGCCGTACGTAGGCTAGCCTCTTCACAGGACCGGTTCAGGGCCTCATTAACGACGTGGCCCTGACCCTCAGAGGGGGCGTTAACCCTGTCTTCAGAAGCGCAGCGCTCAGGGCCACCTGGGGGTAACTGAGGGTATTGTCGTCTGTTCCCGATAAACGCAGGGCGGGGGCGCGGTGGAAGAATGCCCCACAGCAACAAGGACCCGGGGTTGATTCCGGCTCAGGGCCCTGTTTGGGGCTCAGGTGGGCTTCAGGACAGATCTCTCTCCTGCAAATGTCCCTGGCCAGGCTGACCCACTCCCCTTGGTGTGGATAACCACTGCCCTGGGAGTCTACATCAGGCCTAGACTTCTGATGGGGTTACGGAGACAGATAGCTGAAAGCCAGAGACCCAGGCAGGGCAGGGCACATAGGGCCTGGGCCCAGGCAGAGCAGAGCAGACAGGGCCTGGGCCCAGGCAGGGCCGGACAGCCTCTTCAACCTCCTCAATGAATCCTCCCTCAGTCCTGCTACAATACAGAGGCGTGCCTCTGACTACAGCACACAGAAGCACAGGAACAGTAAAAGGCAGTTATAAGGCGTTCCTTGTGGGCGTCACACAAAGTCAGTAGCAGTTTTACAGGGTGTCTCGCTGTTAGTCACTTCCTTGCCCCAAGAATTATTTTAATAAAATCATAGGCGGCCCTTTTTCACTGCATTTCCTGGCACCTGAATCCTTCTCTCCACGCCCGTGGTGACGAGGAGATTATCTTAAAGCTACAGCGCTGAGAAAGTGCCGGTTATCTCTGCAGCTCAAACGCACACGACCCAAACGCACACAACCCAAACACACACGACCCAAACACCAGCCTGTCTGTTAACATCAGGTCTTCTTCCTTGAGATGCATTCTGCTGGATACGTGTGTCAAAGGTGTTAATGTCCTTAGGACCTGAAAGAAGTCCACTGTCTGCCACTACCGACCTCTGTCTTAAAGACCGGAGGACAATATAGTCCGAGAGTCTATTCAGAAACATACATGTCTGTCAGACCTTTGTACCGCAAAATACAATGTTGATGTCCAGTGTATGAATAGCAGTGCTCTTTCACCATCACAGAAGCCTTTAGAGCCATATGCTCCATTCTCCCTGCAGACACAGGCATGCTCACATACGAAGCATGAAGACGTTAAAAAGACCTACAGAGGAAATGGTTTCTTCATACGACAGACTGCGTTAGTTTAAAACCTAAAGACCCCTGGCCTTAGGGAATTGTCTTGCCAAGAAGCAGGCAAAGCACTAAATCGAATCTAGCTTCAAAACGACGTCTGCATGTGTGTGCAGACATTTCACATATTGTTGATATTCTATTCTGATATCTGCACAAAGGCCTCAGCAAGAGGGAAACATATTCACATCCCCTCACTTCCCCCCCCAAAAGAGACCCAGAGCACAAAGTCATCATCGCACGCTTCCACATCTCAGACCAAGAATTCCATTTCCATCTAAATGGTGCTGCTGTCGAGAGCTTCTCTGCTCTCTCCCACAGTCCTCCTGACTCTGTCAAAACAGTCCAGCTGGTGAGCTGTCTTCCTGTCATACATGAACCAGTACCCTCCCTCTCCTCCAATCACAACATTCTATCACAATCAGGACCGAAGGAAGAAGTTCACCCAGACCCAACGGAGGACAAAACAACAGACGGTGTTATGATAATATCAAACTCCACTCAACTCCTGTCTTTCAAAAATGAGTTTGGCAACTCTCACTGACCCTTAAAGCATGGCCCCTCAATGGCTAAACCTCACACAAACAGGTTCTGACATTGAGGAAAGCAGTGCATTTGCCAAATCTGTATTCTATGAGTGCAGCCGTCCTCTCTCTCTCTCCCTCCCCTCCCTCTCTCCCCTCCCTCTCTCTCTCTCCCCTCCCTCTCTCTCTCTCCCTCCCTCTCTCCCCTCCCTCTCTCTCTCTCCCCTCCCTCTCTCCCCTCCCTCTCCCTCTCTCCCCTCCCTCTCTCCCCTCCCTCTCTCCCCTCCCCCTCCCTCCCTCTCTCCCCTCCCTCTCTCCCCTCTCCCTCTCCCCTCCCTCTCTCCCCTCCCTCTCTCTCCCCTCCCTCTCCCTCTCTCCCCTCCCTCTCCCTCTCTCCCCTCCCTCTCCCTCTCTCCCCTCCCTCTCTCCCCTCCCTCTCTCCTCTCCCTCTCTCCCCTCCCTCTCTCCCCTCTCCCTCTCTCCCCTCTCCCTCTCTCCCCTCCCTCTCTCCCCCTCCCTCTCTCCCCCCTCCCTCTCTCCCCCTCCCTCTCTCTCCCCTCCCTCTCTCTCCCCTCCCTCTCTCCCTCCCTCTCCCTCTCTCCCCTCCCTCTCTCCCCTCCCTCTCTCCCCTCCCTCTCTCCCCTCCCTCTCTCTCCCCTCCCTCTCCCTCTCTCCCCTCCCTCTCCCTCTCTCCCCTCCCTCTCCCTCTCTCCCCTCCCTCTCTCCCCTCCCTCTCTCTCCCCTCCCTCTCCCTCTCTCCCCTCCCTCTCTCCCCTCCCTCTCTCCCCTCCCTCTCTCCCCTCCCTCTCTCCCCTCCCTCTCTCCCCTCCCTCTCCCTCTCTCCCCTCCCTCTCCCTCTCTCCCCTCCCTCTCTCCCCTCCCTCTCTCCCCTCCCTCTCTCCCCTCCCTCTCTCCCCTCCCTCTCCCTCTCTCCCCTCCCTCTCTCCCCTCTCCCTCTCTCCCCTCTCCCTCTCTCCCCTCCCTCTCTCCCCCTCCCTCTCTCTCCCCTCCCTCTCTCCCCCCTCCCTCTCTCTCCCCTCCCTCTCTCTCCCCTCCCTCTCTCCCCTCCCTCTCCCTCTCTCCCCTCCCTCTCTCCCCTCCCTCTCTCCCCTCCCTCTCTCCCCTCCCTCTCTCTCCCCTCCCTCTCCCTCTCTCCCCTCCCTCTCCCTCTCTCCCCTCCCTCTCCCTCTCTCCCCTCCCTCTCTCCCCTCCCTCTCTCCCCTCCCTCTCTCCCCTCCCTCTCTCCCCTCCCTCTCCCTCTCTCCCCTCCCTCTCTCCCCTCTCCCTCTCTCCCTCTCCCTCTCTCCCTCCCTCTCTCCCCCCTCCCTCTCTCTCCCCTCCCTCTCTCCCCCCTCCCTCTCTCTCCCCTCCCTCTCTCTCCCCTCCCTCTCTCTCCCCTCCCTCTCTCTCCCCTCCCTCTCTCCCCTCCCTCTCTCCCCTCCCTCTCTCTCTCTCCCTCTCTCTCTCTCCCCTCCCTCTCTCTCCCCTCCCTCTCTCCCCTCCCTCTCTCTCCCCTCCCTCTCTCTCCCCTCCCTCTCTCTCCCCTCCCTCTCTCCCCTCCCTTTCTCCCTAATCCATCTCCATTTATGAGAGCGACATGAAAGTGAAACTCTACACTAACAAAACAGAGGCGCTGTGCGGAGGAGAGCCGGCTTGTCTCTCAGTGGTTGAAAGCGCTGCGACGATGCGTCACAGTGGGCCGACCATGTACATGTCATCGTCTGGATAACGTACTCCAGGAGATGCACCTTGTTGGTTTTAGACTGGGGGGAGAGGCTGGGAGGCGGGAGAGAGGCTGGGAGGGGGGGGAGAGGCTGGGAGGCGGGGGAGAGGCTGGGAGGGGGGAGAGAGGCTGGGAGGCGGGGGAGAGGCTGGGAGGCGGGGGAGAGGCTGGGAGGGGGGGAGAGGCTGGGAGGGGGGAGAGGCTGGGAGGCGGGAGAGAGGCTGGGAGGGGGGGAGAGGCTGGGAGGGGGAGAGAGGCTGGGGGGGAGAGGCTGGGAGGGGGGAGAGGCTGGGAGGGGGGGGGGAGAGGCTGGGAGGGAGGGGGGCACAGAGGCTGGGAGGGGGGGGCACAGAGGCTGGGAGGGGGAGGGGCTGGGAGGCTGGGAGGCGCTGGGAGGGGGAGGGGCTGGGAGGGGGGAGGGGCTGGGAGGGGGGAGGGGCTGGGAGGGGGGAGAGGCTGGGGGGCATTCAAACACTTGTTAAAATGCTGAACCAGGAAGAACACAGACAGTCGTCCAAGAAGAGGAAGATTTCTGATACCTGAGGTACTCACTGCTGTAGAGTAAGCATTGACATTACAGGCATTCTCAGCCCAGCAACCACATCCATAATGAGCAGCCTGCAGAGAGAGAGAGAGAGAGAGAGAGAGAGAGAGAGAGAGAGAGAGAGAGAGAGAGAGAGAGAGAGAGAGAGAGAGAGAGAGAGAGAGAGAGAGAGAGAGAGAGAGAGAGAGAGAGAGAGAGAGAGAGAGAGAGAGAGAGAGAGAGAGAGAGAGAGAGAGAGAGAGAGAGAGAGAGAGAGAGAGAGAGAGAGAGAGAGAGAGAGAGAGAGAGAGAGAGAGAGAGAGAGAGAGAGAGAGAGAGAGAGAGAGAGAGAGAGAGAGAGAGAGAGAGAGAGAGAGAGAGAGAGAGAGAGAGAGAGAGAGAGAGAGAGAGAGAGAGAGAGAGAGAGAGAGAGAGAGAGAGAGAGAGAGAGAGAGAGAGAGAGAGAGAGAGAGAGAGAGAGAGAGAGAGAGAGAGAGAGAGAGAGAGAGAGAGAGAGGATATATTTGAGAGATACAAAAAAGATCCAGTATTTAACATCTATATCATGACTGTAGAGGGCTACTAGGGTTGTCATCATATTGAAGGAATGATGCTGGTGGTGGGGGAAGGAGGTGGTGGGAGGGGAGGAGGTGGTGGGAGGGGAGGAGGTGGTGGGGGGGTAGGAGGTGGTGGGAGGGGAGGAGGTGGTGGGAGGGGAGGAGATGGGAGGGGAGGAGGTGGTGGGAGGGGAGGAGATAGTGGGAGGGGAGGAGGTGGTGGGGGGGGAGGAGGAGGTGGGAGGGGAGGAGGTGGTGGGAGGGGAGGAGATGGTGGGAGGGGAGGAGGTGGTGGGATGGGAGGAGATGGTGGGAGGGGAGGAGGTGGTGGGGGGGAGGAGGTGGTGGGAGGGGAGGAGGTGGTGGGGGGGGGAGGTGGTGGGAGGGGAGGAGGTGGGAGGGGAGGAGGTGGTGGGAGGGGAGGTGGTGTGAATGCTGCTGGTGGTACCTGGCCAACCCTGCCCGAGTGCTTCATCGCCAGGCCCCCACTGGAGACAGCCGCCGCCACGTTTCCCTCCTGGTCCACCACGATGGCCCCCACCGTGTCCAGGCAGCCTGACACCTCCTCCTGCAGGACCAACACGTCAACAACAGGGACCTGGACCCACACCGGGACCTCAGGACACGCGGGGCGGGGGGGAAGACTTCACTGTTTGTGGGGTTCTGGGGGTCGACACAGTGCTGCTTTTGGTTGGGTTTTAGCGGTGAGTTTGTGTAGGACAGAAGTGAAGTACTTTACTGGAGGTCTTGTCAAACAAACTCTTTGATATTGAACTAAGTTACAATAATAACTGAGCATGTCAGAACAGATTTGAATCACTTTTGTCATGCAGATTTAATCATAGAAAATATGTTGTTTGTCTTTTCCTTTCATTTGCTTTTGGACATGTTTGAAGAGAGGTTGTGCTTCTTGATGTATTGGCCTCTTGAGGGTAGGATACTAGTGCAGATGTTCCTCTGATACACAATCAGCATTCAACGCACTCCATCGTCTGAACTTGGAGTGGAGATAGGTGCAGATCGGAGGAGCAGATCGGTGGTTAGAGCTTTAGACCTCAGATCTGGTTCAGGTTGCAGGTTCAATTTACTCTCAGTGAGTCACTTTGGAGAAAAGCATCTGCTAAATAAACACATTATAATAACATCTCCAGTGAGCTGTGTAGATGAGGTGGTTTCAGGAGACAAACTTGTTAAATCGCTCTCTCTAGTTACACATTGGGGAGACAACATGCTGTTTTATTTGAAAGCACAGTATTTGAATCCACTACAGTTTATATTCAGCTATGCGACTCTCCCTAATCTGCACATATGGAGCAGGTGTTTGTGCCTTCATCAAACCACCATACAGAAATGAACAAGAACATTTTTATGGTTTGGCAAACATCAGCCATTTTTGAAAGGCATAAATTTAAAAACAAAAAACTTATGAAAATCGAAACCAGACGTGCTGCAATCAATATCTATCATGAAAACCACATGACTGACAGTTATAGAGGCCCTATTCAAAGCAGTATTTCTCAAATGGAAGCTATTTGGAAGTCATCTTTGTATTATAAAAGCTTGACATTTGTCTGGGGACAAGAACATCTATGTAAATCCAAAACCTTGACATAAAAACACTTGAATCTCGCAGCTCTTGAATCTTGGCTCAAGAAATGTGCTTGGGAAAGAGCCACTACAGCGATTGAGGGCAGATAAACAGGCTGGAATATGAATCATTGGGTGGGACACGAGGGAAAAGAAAAACAATTAAATGCCTTTAATCCTCATTAACAAGCTCTTGGACGCCTAGATAAATCAATAGGGAACATTAGGCTGACTAGCCCCCCAAAAAACAAACAGTCAGACCAAGCTGTTATTGTTTCTTATTTTAAATTAATATATGCTTCAAATGGCAAGGATTAATCAAATAAGCCTGGGTAAACAATAGGACTGTTTAAAAATACAAGAACACTGCCTCAGGCACAGGGCATTCCCACGAGGTGCAGCCCCTGTTCCAAACTGTCAGAGCCTCAGACCTCCTTCCATCTCCTTCCTCAGAGCCCCAACACCACAGTGATGACAGACGCATCCTTCAACTGTTTGTTTTTGCTAATAGCGCTGGGTGAAGGTTCCCACAGGTTGCTCTCTCCAACCCGAGCACGACTCGGGTCGGAGGTTGGTTTAGGTGGATTTTTGGTGTTTCAAAACCCATTGACACTGTATGACTATGTTTAGCTTGTGTTCTGCTCCTCTCTCTTGCCAACCGTCTCTGGAGGAGGGGATCCCTCTCTGAATTGCTCCTCCCAAGGTTTCTTCAATTTTTTCTCCCATTGGGAGTTTTTCTGGGAGTTTTTCCTTGTCTTCCTTGAGGGTTTAGGTTGGTTGAGGGGCAGTTCTATGGGCGTATGTGAAGCCCTCTGTGACATGCTTGCAGGTAAAAAGGGCTATACAAATACATTTGATTTGATTTAGGTGCAGTTCTGTGGGCGTATGTGAAGCCCTCTGTGACACTGCTTGTAAAAAGGGCTATACAGATCAAACTGGATTTGATGTTACCAGCTACCTCGTTGGCTGTGATCAACGAGTCAACAAACAGCAAAGAATGCCATTAAGTGACCACTCCTGCTCTCCAGCTGTGTTTGTGTGTGTGTGTGTGTGCTCATGTTTTTCTTTGATTGTGAGTAATTGAGGTGTCCACCCCCCCATGTCTCCAGGACATTATCCTGTGGTTTTTCTCACTGGGGTACATAACACTAGTGAATTACAGGACTAGGCAGATGTTGGGCCTTTTTTCATAAGCATAATGATGTCAAGACAAATGCTTCTGCTGCACTGCATTTAGGCCTAATTAAATCTACTGAGCGGATGAAACGGTGAAAAAAAAAAAAAAAAAAAACACATTAACAAGAACAACTCCTCTGCTTTCTTCCTAACCCCTTCAAATACTCGACATCTGTCACTTCCAACCACTCTCTCCTCTCAAAACTTGTCTAATTACCCAATACCCCTTCCTCCCCCCTTCAGAATATTTTTAGACTAGCTAACCATGTAAAGTCAAGCACTGCGTTGTTCAGTTCCTAGCTGTAGAGGACAGTTTTCACTCGTTCAACATTCCCGAGACAGCAACGCGCGCAGGTAGAATACTATACGTGTTGCCTTCCCGGTCTGTTAAAATTGACGCTAAATAAGTAATTTTGTTGACGAAAACAACTGGCTAGCTAGCACCAGCTATCGAACGAGTGAAAACTTTAAATAGTAGAGTAGAATGAACTGGTTTAAATAAGCCTAAATACAAAACTTCCTACCTAGTAACCAGTATAGCAACCATGACAGTTTCCTGCTTGCACGATTAGATATCTCAGGAATTTAAGGTCGGCATAGCGACGGACGCGTCCTTGCTTCTGAACGGCATTGTGACGTCAGGTAGGACACTATTTGGCCTGACAGAACCACTCACATTTTCACTTGATTGTCGTCTTCTCTTGGTCTGTTTGAAACCAGAGTCCATCTTCTCTGCAAGCTCCATCTTGTGTTTGTTCCTCTTGTACGCTGATAAACTGAACTCTGCAAGGGCCCAACAGAAGATCTCTCAGTCAGTCAATCAGTTTTGATCTGTGCAGACCTTTTTACAAGCAATGTAACTCAGGGATTCACAGACACCTGCAGATCGGCATTCCACAACCACCCCAAACCCTCAAAAACCCACCCCTGTCCTGCAGCCAAACAGACTGACCTCCTTCTGGACTAGATATGACCGTGTTAGGGAAGACAGAGACTCACAGGCTACGCAGACAGCTACGGTCTACAGACAACGTAAAACAGTGTGTTATGGCTGAGATCAATAGAGCTACGCCCTATCTACTAACAGTAAGTACACAGTAAGATCCAGTGGTTTTTGATTACGGTTCAGTGACTATGAGCCAAGAAAAAATAAGCTTGATAGGCCTGCTATTAGAGGCATTGTTTATAGAACCCTTTCTGTTCACCTCATACCATATCTTTTAATCAAAGAGGTCTAGCGAGTACAAATCAGTGCAATTAGAACATTTAGAAAATTAAATGGAATGCAATCAGGGCCAGTTAAAATAGCACGGGCTCCTGAAGAGCGATGTAGACAAACGACCAGATGCGAAAACAGACTTTATGGCTTCTGAATCGTTCATCAGTGCTTTAAAGGGGATGGCGTGAAATTACAAGACATCAAGTAACTTCAGTTACACAGACCAACTAGTGCCACAGCATGCTCACGAGACGCATGAGGTACGACTGCGCCTTGACGTAAGCACTCTACGATGAAGAAAAACAAGACACTCCAGACATCAGTGGTTCCAGCTGCTTGCAAAGTCTTTGTCTTGAGTTCTTCAAGCACTGCTGTGTCCTACAACTACGAGAGTGCCAGCTCTTTTCAGTTTACGCTCCAAGTTGAGTAAAATACATGAGGCGTGTGATGAGAGGTTGTTTCAAATCTAAATCCAGAAAAGTGAACAATTGAATCAATATTTGGGGGGGGGGGGGGGGAAGCATGTCTTTCATATGTTTTGCTTGAAAGCACCCTTTAAAATAGCTGGCATAAATACTTCTAACAAAACCTGGTTCAGTCCACTCTGTTCTCTTATGGAGGTCATGGTTCATTAATTCCCCATTAGAACAACATGTTCCCTCAACTGATCTACTACTGTTTTCAAGCTAAAAGACGTATATCAAGTTAGAATAGGTCTATATTGCGTTAGAATATGTATATATCATGTTAAAATATGTCTCTATTAAGCTACAAAAGGTCTATACCAAGTTAGAAATCAGTTTATATCAAGTTAAAATACGTCTCTATCAAGTTAAAATTGGTCCATTTGCGCTAGAATAAGTCTATCAAGCTGGAATAGATCTACATCAAGGTAGAATATGTCTATATCAAGGTAGAATAAGTCTTGACAAGGTAGAATAGGTCTATATCAAGGTAGAATAGGTCTATATTAAGGTAGAATAGGTCTATATCAAGGTAGAATAGGTCTATATCAAGGTAGAATTAGGTCTTTGTCAAGGTAGAATAGGTCTATATCAAGTCAGAATGTGTGTGATCACTGATACTTACTGGTGGCCATCTTGTCTGAGGGGCATGGTGGGATCCCATGACTCACCGCCCAGTCATGCGCTCCTCGGCCTACTAGGAAGCTGAGCCAGGAGAACAACACCGACGTGATACAGCTCATATGACACTACAATAATATGATATTAAAGAAGAGTCAAAGAAAACATATTTACCAAGGAGGTATTCGACCTGCAGACAGCTTCCCTTTCTGTGCTTCACTCAGCAGTCTGTTAGCCACCAATACTGGGTTTTTTATTCCTGTGAAAACAAAACAAGACACTTTTGACCTGTACAGCTAAAACCTTCAGTAAGTTTGCTGGCTCTGAAAAATAGAAAGAGAGAAATTACTTGGAGAAATGTGGTCTGGAAACACAACACGGCTTTGCAAATCCAGGCCAACAAACTTTCATTTGTCGTGTACCAATTTTATGGCCGAGTGTTACATCATACACTCTAACAAAAACAATCTGTTGTCCTTTCAACTATTCTGAAATGCCAACTTTCACCTCCAAGCTTCTCTTAATAGCACAGCATAAAGGCACATTCAAGAAACCTGCTTTTGCTGGAGACACTACACACAAAAGTCTAATAAATATTGAGGAAAACATGTCCTGTTGACACAATCCAGGTACAAATTGGGTGGTCTAATGAAAACCAGAAGCCCCCCCCCTCCAATACAGAGATTTGACATACTAGCATCACTCTGAAGCCACAGTAGTTAAGTTACCCACCACTAATGGCGCCGACAGCTCCATAATGTAACGATTTCCCATCCATGATGCTGGCATCGCACTCTATCTCCCCCTTCAGGTTTAGGTTGGAGCCCATTCCAGCGTTGGTGAAGGGAGAGTCCTGGGATTGACGAGACTGTGTCAGAGACTGCAGACCAGCACAGTCTCTGTTGAAAATGTTTTTTAAAGCTAAAACCAGGCTTAATCAATGTCTGGGGAAACTGGGCCTCGTAGCGTAGCCAGTAGCCTTTAGTTTCCCTGGCTGAAGGGGAACCAACCTCAAGCTCCACCAGGGCAGCAGCCACAGCCTCTACAGCCAGGGCCCCGGCCTTGAGTCTGTCCACCGCCTGGAGACCAGAGGGACACAGGGACACAAGGACACAGTCACACCACAGTTCTAGAACACAGGTCACATCAGTAAATAGTAAATGGTCTGCATTTATACGCAATTTTTTTTCTACCTTAGCGACACTCAAAGCGCTTTAAAACGTTTCACATTTGATCATAGAAGATTTGCATTTTAGAAGTCAGTACCTTTCCCGTGAAAATCTGTCGATGCATGTCTAACACCAGTGATGGATTATTTAACAACCCCCCCCCCCCCTCCAAAAGAAAGGTTTATCGTTCCACAAACTTGAAAGCAGAGACCGTGGAGCTTTATTACATGGAGGCGTGTAGCGGCTCGGGCCTGATCTGAGCTGTGGGCTCAGCTGAGGGGTGGCTGCGGCGGGTTATCAACACATAACTCACATTCTCTGGCATGCACAGCGTCCTCTCCAAAGACCTGAGCCCCCTTTCATCCTGCTGGGTCGCTCACTACCCACCTTCTGGGGTCTTCATCTCAGGCCGTCTCTTTATCAACGTCACGCTATCAGATCCCCTTTAACTCAATAAGCTATTGTTCTACGCTACCTTGAACATAATACTGGCCTCATTCGTTTACCTCAAGAAGTACTCAAATGTTTTTTCGATAATGCACCAGAAGACACTTGTCTATACAGCAGTCGACCAAGCTGATTGCCAGGCGCAATAAAGGATGTATAATAGAATAGATGTATAATAATCTCCAGAAAGGACACGAGAACATGCAAACTCACCCTCTGGCAAGCTCTCTTACAGACATGTTTGTATTCCTTGGCTTTTGATTCCGAGTGATATCCTGCCCCTGAAAGAAGACGTTATCAAAAGTAGGTCAAATGAATCACACAGTAGACAAAATATGGCAGTCAAGTCAAAATATCTCATTAGAATAATAATTCTAAATAGAATTAGAAGATAAAAAATGCTTAATATTTCACATTAAGTACAGACCAAAGTCTGACAGAAAGATCATTGCAGATTACAAATGTAAGTATATTCAGACAAAAGAAAAAAAACGTCACCTGCATGCACCAGTACAAAACCAACGGCTTTCGTCCTGTCATTCTTGCTCGAGACTGCATCCTGTTTTGTTGACCATGAGTTAGCCAGAGTCGGGGCGGGTTGGCGCTCCTCGGCTGAATTCAATGTATTCTCCATCCCCTGTGCATAATAACTGCATGTGCTTCATGACCCATTGGCTCCTTCAAAGTATGACATTCTGATTTGACACCTGTGTCAAGCAATGAGAAAGAGAAAAGCACTATGCAACTGATATTCTTTTCAAAAACACTCATGGATTTAGGTCATGCTTTCTGCCGTTTGACAAAAAACAGTGCACTTCAAAGTATCTCAATCAATGAGCGGACATACCACGACTAACTTCTTCGGTAACTTCGGCTGTCTTTTTCTAGAAATCTGTTATCGTAAAGCCTAACTCCGCTCTCTAAAACAAACATCTGGGGTGTCTAAACTAGACCTACTAGTAGCTAATGTTAGCAAGCTCATTTGTTACCTAGCTACGCATAACAGAATTTGCATGAATGTACATACAAAAACATGCTATACAGATTAAACGGTCGTAGAATTCACACAAATTTAATTTGATCTCATGCATTCACGACGTAGTCTAGATAGCCAGACAACCATATGCTAGCTAGCTATAATGTTAAGACTTATTAGCACGAACTCGACTTACGTGATTATAAGCTTCGTCAGCTCGTTAGCTAACGAAATGTTATAAACTGAATATATTCAAGAAACTATGTAAATTGTTGGTGGCAATTTACATTAAAAACCTCACTGGATGAAGACTTTGTAGCTTCTGTGCTGCTAAAGCTAGCTAATGATATCTGGCCACCAGCAATCACTTCCTGGTTCAGACGCACGTGGAGAACCACACAAACTTGAACGCTCAAAAACAAAACATTGCCCCACGTGTTCACGTGTTGCACATGAAGCAGCATATTCGTTTGAGTTATTGAGTTATCGAGTCATGCCACTGATTTGATGGAATTTGATAAAATCTAAATGATTCAATAGAAAATACACAAGTACACGTCTACTTTTTCTCATATATTTCTGTCATTACGCTTACATTTCTAGTTCACATAAATGAACCATTTGTATAAAACTGAACAACGAGCTACTGAATAACTCTCACAAATAAATTATTTTCTTTGCTGCTTATCATAACTCCAACCAATATGCGGTCACAGAGAGCCTTGTAGGTGCACGATCTTACTAATCTGTCAGCAAGTTGTTAAAACCTCCAACGGTATTTATTAGATCACCTATAACCCTGACTCATAAGTCGAGCCAGAAGTTATTTCTAAAGCACATTTATAAACAACCAGTGTTAGCCAAAGTGATGTACAGCAAGGCAAAATAAGGCGCAAAAGTAACTGACATTACTGAATAGGATAGCATTGCTGTAAAGTTGAGTAATGTAATAAGCTTGGATAATAAATAAAATGTAGACCTAATTCCAACCCCTTAAAACCTGGAAAAGGCCAGACCTCAATTCAATAGGCTAACTAGATATACATCCTAAACGTGAATACGTGTTTCATGTTCAGGCCCATTAATTAATAAGAAAGTGATCTGTGTAGCAGAGGGCATGAGTTTGAATGTTTTCATTTTCTTATCCACTCAAAGAATAAACCTTTTCCACTTCGCGGCCCACTTGCATAGCTCAAAGATGTAAGTGGGCCCCCCCCTTCACTTCTGTAAAACGGAACCCTTAGCAAACGCATCCTACGCAGCATAAGTAGTTAGGCCTACTTACATCTCGACAACAGCCGGCGTCTATAAATGGTAAGCCTAGGCTACATTATTGCACACATGCCTGATGGTGAAAAGGTTGAAAACATATTTTGAAAAAAATAAGTTTCGAAAAAACTAAAAACCTTTTTATATGTGAAAAAACTACCAAAGGTTGAAAAAAATGAATGTCCGTTAAAGTTAACTTTTTCAGATAGGCTACAGTCCCAGACAGTGAGTGACCTTACATATTCAGATAATAACGTAGCGTTAGTAGAGCTAATAACAACACAACCGTAAAAATATATACGATACAGGCCTATTACATTGCAAAACAGTGCGACCTTGGTAAGATTTGAGAAAAACATGCTATAGTTTTGATATTCCAGATACTGTACAATGAATGATCACAATCAGAGAAAACGACAAATTCTTCTTTAATCATAGGTGTGGGATAGCAATGCTTGTTTTGGCTCAAGTCGTCAGAGGCCATTAAGAAGGATTGGGGCTCGAGCATCAACGAAGGGGATAGCCAATGGGCTTAGTTTTTCATAAGGTCTCTATGGAAACCGTGTCCATTTTGACTGTTGAGAAACGGCATGCCCCTCCGCAAGACAACTTTCTTGTGTTTGACATGGCCCTAAACAATGCACAGATGCCCGCCAACTTGTATTCATGTCCATCCACAGGGGCGTTTCTAGGATTCAAAGATGGGGGGGGGGGGGGGGGGGTTAGTATCCTGGTCCTAACCAGACCCTCGTACATTTCACAGAAGGTCTGGGATTGCCCCATTGACACGCGTTAACTTCCTTGAAGGCGGGTCCTCTGTTGAAATGTAAAACTATTGGATCTGTCCAGAGCCACTCTGATATTGCCATAACCAATTGCACGCGTTCGCCTTAGCCAACTCCTTCACCACTACTGTAACAGAGCTAGCACACGTACCTGGAAAATCTAACTTTTCCCAAAACCCGGGGGAGGAGGGCCACAACATCATGGCCACCAACAAAACTCAGCAAGGAATGTTCTTGCTCGGCTTTAACTTATGGATCTTCGGCAGCAGTGCCTCAACTGCAGAATAGCTTCGCTCGCATCTTCCTCCGCCGCCATTACTGAACTTCTCAAACTAGTGCACGACATTAAAAAAACGCCATCGTTCTCAGCCACTCCCTCTGTTCGCTGTTTGGACCTACAAAAAATGTGTTTCGACTTCAAAGTCAAACTCCCAGACCTAGTACAGAAGCAAAATCCAAATTGTGCGGAAGTACGTAGGAGGGCAGAACCAAGCTAGGGGCTTAGCCCCAAGGGGAACATTTTAGGAGGGTTTCAGCCTAACAACGCCCCTGTCCATCTGCAATATGTTTGGGGGAGCAGTTGGGTAGAATTGATTTGAGTGGACATTTTGAATTGAAAACTCAAGATTTAGCTCAAGGTTGCATTCTCCAGGTAAGACTTGTTTGGAGGATTTAACAATGCTGAGGGTATACAATTCGACCTTGTCCAGGTTCCTGTAAAATGATCCCCCCTGAGTCCTCTCATTACCACCCATGAAGCTGACGTGTAACCTTTCAAAATGCCAAATAGCTCCACATTTTATTGCCCCCAGAAACATGATGTATGATTCAATGGAAAAAGTGTCTCATTAAAAGTCTTCTCCCTATAGAACATAGCATCATCGGCTCTGAAGACTGCTATTAGTATAACCCCCGTAAGGAAAATGACCTAAAATCATCCATAAATGCTCTAACTACAAAGTTGCAATAGGAAGAATCAGTGAAACAGTACATCAGTATCACCTTTTTAGGCCTGAGAGCAATGCTAACAGCAAAATACTGTTTTAAAGTGTTGTGTGTGTGTATTATGCTCTGCGGTTCTGTTAGAAATAATTAATGGAAGGATTTATATTTTGTTGTGCTACATGTGGTAAACTGTCCTGGGAAATAATTCACAATGAAAACTCTTCAATAGCAAATGGGCACTCACTGATCACCGAAACATTCCTGCTGGTTGAATCAGGCCTGCTTTAGTGTGAATAGATGGGCTGGGAAGCCTTTGTTTGACAAGGTAAAATAACAGGGTGAGCCGTTACAACACATTCTAACTAAGCAACAACCATCAAGAATCCTGCAAGGAAAGCTTATAATATGCTGCTCTTTTAATTCAAGCACTGGTAAGGTAGATCTAGCCCAAACATGCAGCCCCAGTGAAATATTACTGTCTGGTGAGACCCTGACTTGAAAGAACAAGAGAAATACAACCACCTACACTGTCACACACTTGCACACTGGAACAAACTGTTCAATTGATAGATGTAGCTGTGGTGGTAAATAACTAAAACATGCCATGATTGAGGATTTACTTTGAATCTTTTGTACTGTTTCAGTCAGAATGGTTTGCTGCTGTGGAACAGACGAGCAGGATGTTTAGCAGGACTCAATCAGGGGTCAGGGTTAGGAAGTGTTTGACTTGAGAGGTCTAAACGATGCCACATAAACCACCAGACTATTCCCTGTGGGACTGAATGACAAACCCAAGCCCTAATGTTTGCTGGTAGCAGACCTTAAGAGATTCCAGGGATTGTCCATTCAAATTCAGAGCTTGTTCCACAAGTTAGAAACTTTTTTTTTGTCTTTGTTCCAACACACATATGTTTATGTATGTTGTTGACAAGAAATGAACATCTGGAGCAAACCTGGAATGGCAGTTTGTCAGAATTCTGGCTCAGTCTCCAAGAGTAATTACTTTGACATGGTCTCCACACAAATTCACATGCTTGGCATAGATGACAAGCACCTGATCCACTAACATCTCTTCACTGTATGTTGATCCTTATATACTTTGTATTATTAACCCGCATGCAGTCAGTCTTCATTTATAGCTGTTCTTGGGAGGCCCCTTTGACCTGACAGCAGCCATGAGGTGGATGAGTATCCCAAAAATATAGATTTACTGCTAACTACAGTTTATACTGTATATCATATTTTTATTTCAACAAAGCGTACGTGGAGTTAAAAATGCATACAGCAGTAGCAAAGACGTGAAGAAAGAGTAAGTCTCAGATAGTTTAGTGATACTTGTGGTTACAACTCCAAATGAAGTGTGACACTCGAATGGGAGGAGAAAAAAAGAAACCTTATTCATTTAAGTACATCAACAGATTAAGATGACAACCATTTGGTACTGTCCTTAACAATGCGAAGCTAAAACATTCAAACAGACTTACCGATGCTGACACTAAGATAATAACCAGTAATTGGTGTAATTATTTTTGAAAGCCTGGCCCCAGGCTCTGCCTTACTTCAGTGATGAAACGATGATCTCTGGTTCTGTTTTTCTTTTGACTAGATCAATGTTAATCTTAATTATGTTGCTATATGATTATATTTGGGATTTGAAAACACTTTCCATTGTTTGTTTTATAAACAATTACTCTTAAAAGTGGCTAACCGGGTAAAGCATTTACCACATGGCCTTAAAAGAGGCTAGGATTCAATTCCAGCCTGGGCTATATTTGCTATTCTCAATCTTCTTCCCTGTCCTTTTCATACGGTCATAATCAAATATAGCAGAAAACGCCCCAAACAGTTCTAAAAAAACGGTGTTAATCTAAACATGGAACCATGGACTATTCCTCGAACTGTATGTCCGTGACTGAAAGCATGTATTTAAATTTCGGCCAACATTACTTTCAAAACGTTTTTGTAGCCGCATTTTGATCCACAAGGGCCACCGCACAGACTGAATTGTCTACGATGGAATCTCAGGATGTAGGCTACTGTAACCATGACAATAACACTGAACTACAGAGTTGTAATCCGTATTGCTAAAGTCGGTTCTGTAGTACAGAGTCTATACGGAGTTTACAAGCCTAGCTCTGCTCCAGCTTCGAAGCTGCCAAAGCTGTCGGAGTGAAATATTTACTGGGCAAATACAGCCAAGTCCACATCTGCCGCAACATCTCTTGGCCGCGCATCAAACATTAAGTCGTCCAGAATAAACCTGTTGGAGAATGACAGGAACCATAACAATTGAGGCAGTGTGAGAGGGTGTATGACTGAGTGTGAAGGGTGTGTGTTTTTGTCCACGGTGATTTCTACATAGCAAGAGCATTCTTACGCCACACTTTCTGTTTTTGTCAAACTCTGCCAGGGATCGGTTTAATATTCAATAGCAGATCATCTTTCAATAAAAAAAAACCGAACTAAATAACTTGCCGACAAAGTCTGTTAGTGAGGGCTCGCGCACCAATATTTTTCTTTCTGAAAACCTCCTGATAATTTGTGTAGCACGCATTGGGACAGCTGATCCGGCACAATATTACGCTGGAGAATCAAATCCAATCGATTACATTGATGTAAGCCAGATGAACGGCGTATGAAATCCTTCACAATGCTGCCAAAAGTGCCAGTTTGCCAAATAGCAGGTGTACGTGCTAGCTAGAGTAGCGGGACTAGCACGCACCACGGCCACTGGCGCGTTCATCACTTTGGAAGTCTTTCGTGTTCATTCGCATGTTTGGTATTTGGCAGCGGGATTAACAAAAGAAAAACAAATAAAAAGTGTTGTTCTTTCATTATCCGTGTGGAGATATTGAAACAAGCCCATCTGTGATGCCTTGAGGATTTGATTAATATCCCAGTTGAATAAATGGCTGATCTGTTATGGATTTAGTTTACATTCGTTTATGAAAAACAGAATGTATAGGAAACTATAACAACACTGAAACTAAACCTACCTTTTCTACAGAGTTGAAACGTTCGGCTACCAATTCAAATAGTCAAATCTGATCATACGATTTTGTAATTTTCTAAATAGGTTTATGTTTTAATGCTAGCAAGTAGGTATACAGATCATCTCATAAATATTGTTAGACAAATTAACACTTACATGAGACCAAATGTACTAGAAAACATTCATGTTGCATCTTGAATCTATCACACTACTGACTCCATAAATGTAAACTTGAACTCTAACAACTGTCCAGTACAATGCAAGATTGACATCTAGTGGTTTGACTACAACATTGCAGTCCTAAATTCATCCATTACATCTAGAATTTGGAGTTGACCAACCTGAGGGAAATACATATGGGATTACTACAGAAGCACATGTCCTAGAATTGATATTTTATATTTACAGATATTATTAAGCTACAAGCATAGCTTTTTTCTCATGAAAGTTGGGGACAAGGGGGACTCGACTGCTCTAACACTTACTCATACATCTGCCTCACTAAAATAAGACTCAGTAGCTCTGTTAAAAGCCCTTGTCTCCGTCTATTGAAATAGTGTTTTGAAAGGGGTAGAAAAGCAATGTTGTTTTTTTGTTCATATGGTTTCTGGCCCTTCTATAAGGATGGGGCGAGTTTCATATCTAGACAGCCTGTTTCATGAGTAAGGCTAGAAACGCAGGACTGTATAGGCTACCTTCTTAAAGGCAGTTGGGCCAATAACGACTGATTCCCTTGGACCCGGAGACAGATGGGTTTAGATCAGATCCGAAAAGAGAACAGATGACAGCCAGACGGTGGAGCATAGCTCTCTCCCTCTTCTCCTCGCACATAGCTGAGCTGGCCTGGCCAGAAACAATGACAATAATTGAAGGTCCTTATAAGGCTTCACGTCAGGTTCCTATGATACAAACCTATGACGATTGTTGTAACGATAGACGCACCATTATAGGCTACATTCAGTGAAACATTGGTTTGATAGAATGGAGTGATAACATTAGCCTACACAATAGCCGCTTTAATCCCACTCGAACAATAAATATGTAGACGATAAAAAAATACAATACAAATCTAAATTTGTATTCAAAGCCAATCTATGTGATTAAGAAATGTTTTGACGTGACATAGTCACACACATACCTACCGGCATTGGGCTAAACTCTAAATTGTAGCTAGACGCACTACCCAGCATAATTAGACGGCGTGTGAAACAATGCTGCGCTGCACATGTGGCTTAAGCAACCAGTTTTGTTTCTCAGTGTAACATTGCACTTAGCTTTCGTTTCATCCTAAATGCACCTCTACGTTTCACCTCATTTCGGAAACCAAGATAAACTAAGATATAACCAGCACAGTTGGCTTTCACAAAGTGTTGTAGTCAGAGCCAGAGCAAGAAATATGGAAATGTCCGCCCCCATACCGTTCTTCAGTCAGTCATGAGCTACACTTTCACAGACGGTTTATATGTAACCCACCCCGCCGTTGCTACTGGTACCATCGAAACCAACAAACCCTACCGCGTACGCGTGCAGCTTTTATCTGAGTGGCACATCATGCGGTCCTATCGCACATCCACTTCCCTGTCCTCACAGCCAATCGTTTGTCCGTAGCGCCAACACATCGTTTACTGAACGTTCAGGGTCGGTTGCATGAACGGAGCTCTATAGAAATCTGACAGCTTCACAGGTGAAACATCGTTCAGAGGTTGTTTCACTTTCTCATTCAGTGGCCGGAACATACTCGCTGTGAGTCTGGGGTTGACACAGTCAAAAAGCAGTAATTCGTCCAATAATATCGGCAACATGAACAAAAAGAAAAAGGACTGGAAGGAGGAAAAAGGTAAGGCTTGTTTCGGTGAAACCAATCTGTATAATTATCCAGTGCAGGCTTTCATCCCTTGCCCGTGTAATAGATTGACAGCTCTCTTTATCAGACAGATGTGTTCCTTTGCTAGGATACCGCCTCACGAGTATTCTGTATTAACAGTGCTGTGCAGTGGCAGATGATGTGCATAGCTTTACATCTTTTGCCATTAGTATCCGTAGAATACCTTTTCGGCTCTAGCATCACAACGCTGTCAAAACAGTAGCATACCCACATACGCTGGCATAGCTCATTTTGAAATTCTGTGACATTGGGTGTCTACAATAACTGAAGGCTTCTAAAATATATGCACAGTACCTTTCGCCAGGGAGAGTTCACCTGTTACAATTGATTCTGTATGGCTGACAAAACGAATCTGAGTTGCCTACACTATTGAGTAGCATTCACGCCTACCGCCTAGTGATCTGCAACTTCAGCCTATTGTTTTCAACAGCCTAAGGTATAGGCTACCCATTTCCTAAAAAAGGTTTGTGTGCAGTAGTTATTCCCAAGCCTCCCTCAAGATTGGCCTGTGATCAATATACTCTTTGCACATTTGAAAGGCTAATGTCTCTAACTTCCAAGTTACCAGGAGCCATGGAGAGAGAGAAAAAAAGTTTTAGATAATCATGTTGCAGACATAAAAGCAGTACTGTGTTTCTGGTTCCAACGCATTTTATTTATTCATTCATGTAGAATAAGAGCATTCTGGGGAATGGCATAAGAGGAGAGAGAGAGATGGGGAGGAGAGAGAGGGAGAGATGGGGAGGAGAGAGAGGGAGAGATGGGGAGGAGAGAGAGGGAGAGATGGGGAGGAGAGAGAGGGAGAGATGGCGAGGAAAGAGAGAGGGAGAGATGGGGGGAGAGAGAGCGCTAGACAGGGAGAGATGGAGAGGAGAGAGAGATAGAGAGATGGGGGGAGAGGGAGAGATGGGGGAGACAGAGAGATAGAGAGTGACAGATGGGGGAGAGAGAGAGCACTAGAGAGGGAGAGTTGGGGAGGGGGGATACAGAGAGTTGGGGGGGGGGGGTAGAGAGAGTTGGGGGGGAGAGAGAGTTGGGGGGGGGGTGTAGAGAGATCTTGCTTTGCCTGATATTTTTGGTAAAACTTGAGTAAATCCAATTCAGCTCATTCAACTCAATCCCCAAACTGTCTTACTCTGCACTGGTGACAGGAGGATCAGTTTGTTTTGTGTGTGTGTGTGGGGGGTGACGACAATAACTGGGGATTTGGCCTTAAAATAAAATGTTAAGATAAATTGAGGGGGACAAATTGGCAGTAAAAAACAAAAACAAAAACTGACTAATCTGAGTTAGCGTTCACTAGAAAACCGGTTTCATAATAAACATTTTGCACTCTTCACTAAGTGATCCCCTTTGCGTTATCCACCTGTTGGACTGGGAAGTTTGTTACAGTTGTGTCATGTTCAGTTTCCCTTGCTTTTCCTGTTTTGTTTCTTTCAGTCAAACTGTTGAACATGACTCTGGAGGAGCGCCGGAGGCAGTACCGTTCTGATCATGTGACGCTGGAGAAGATCCTCACCTGGAGACAGATGAGTAAAGGTGAGGACCTCGCAGAGCCTGGCATCGCTAGGCTGCTCCTCATTCTGCCACACGGGGCCTGGCAGCTCTAGGCTGCTCCTCATTCTGCCACACGGGGCCTGGCAGCGCTAGGCTGCTCCTCATTCTGCCACACGGAGCCTGGCAGCGCTAGGCTGCTCCTCATTCTGCCACACGGGGCCTGGCAGCGCTAGGCTGCTCCTCATTCTGCCACACGGGGCCTGGCAGCGCTAGGCTGCTCCTCATTCTGCCACACTGGGCCTGGCAGCGCTAGGCTGCTCCTCATTCTGCCACACGGGGCCTGGCAGCGCTAGGCTGCTCCTCATTCTGCCACACGGGGCCTGGCAGCGCTAGGCTGCTCCTCATTCTGCCACACGGGGCCTGGCAGCGCTAGGCTGCTCCTCATTCTGCCACACGGGGCCTGGCAGCGCTAGGCTGCTCCTCATTCTGCCACACGGGGCCTGGCAGCGCTAGGCTGCTCCTCATTCTGCCACACGGGGCCTGGCAGCGCTAGGCTGCTCCTCATTCTGCCACACGGGGCCTGGCAGCGCTAGGCTGCTCCTCATTCTGCCACACGGGGCCTGGCAGCGCTAGGTTGCTCCTCATTCTGCCACACGGAGCCTGGCAGCGCTAGGCTGCTCCTCATTCTGCCACACGTCAGTTGCTCTCAGACTCACTAATTTATTATTTTCATGATTTCAGTGTAGTCAGGGAACACAGCTTTAAAGTTTACCACTACTGCTGGTACTTTACATGGTGGTGCAGGTATTCATATTTCTCAAGAACCAAAGTATTCAAATGGCAGTTTAACTGTCTAAGTCTCAAATCATGGGATTTTTCCAAGTCTGTGAAGCTCTCCCTTCCAGCCTTATCCAAGTCAGTATACCTGTTTCTGAAGAAGAGGCCACTAGATTACTGAGGTTTTTGTAGATTGTCATGAAAACTTGGTACTTACAACTTAAAATGGTACACAGCCCTCGGTGAATTAAAATATACCAGCTGTTAACTACTGACCTTGCTGTGCCACAGTAGAGCTGGGCGGTATGGCCTAAAATGTTTATCACGGTATAATTTGTAAGCACTGACAGTATTATCACGATATATTAGTTATTTTTAAAATGTCATAACGATGCAATCCTCACTGCAGCAGCTAATCTACGGCACTTAGGCGCACTGTCACTTGAGTTGAATTTTCAAAATTTTGCCGCGATTAATTGCCACGGAAAATGGACTTCTATGCGTTTAACAGTTAAGGGATTGCAAACTGTTAAATAGTATTTGTAGAGTTAGCTCTAGCTATAAACAATTAGGCTATTACATGGCTGAATACTCGATTCTGTTGGCTTACAATAAACAAACATTTCACAATTCTAACCAACGTGGCATTGGATTTGTCAAACACATTCTGGTAGATTCATTTCCGCGCACATGCATGGCTTTCAGGTGGTGAGGTTGCTAATGTTTCCACCTTTGGCGAGCACAATTCGACGACACAATTTACAGCGTAGGCTACTGTTTATTAGTCGATGTCTGTTAAACCAAAAAAAATTCTAACGACAGAGGCTCAATTTTTGTTTAACCAATTCTTCTTTGTCCGGCAAATCAACCCCACTGGCGTTATTTTCACACACCTAACGCTTTCTTACACTTGCCAACAAAGGTAGTTTAACTACTCATATGAATGTTTGCTTCCTCTGGAGTTGCGCTAGCTTTTGTTGACTTTCATCGGCTGGCACACTGCGTGCAGCGTCCATGCTTCATGTTTTTTTGGTAAAAGATACCAATGTGAACTAGCCCACTAGGCAGTATCACTTGACTTATATTTTGTACCAAACAGAAGCACTTTACTAATACATTTATCAATATATCGTGATATCCATGATATGGTAAAATCCATATCATGGCACAACTCAATACCGGTATTCGCGTTCATACCGGTATACCGCCCACCCTTATGCCACACTAGTGTTAATATTGAGCAGTGTTTACAAGAAATACTTCGATATCAGCTGTGCCCTCCAGGCATGTGGAACTAGGAGGAATTGATTTGAATTGGTTTAATCTTCATGCCACCTTGAGATCTGATTATGATAATATTATACCGCTGCCTTTCTCTGATTGCAATGCTTGTTGCATTACTTACAAACATGAGGCATCTTTTGAATACGCAGCATCAGTTAGCATTCACAGCATATTCACCAAGCAGTCACTTTTATACACGGCAACATGCAAACGCAGATAGAAAGTGCAGCAGATGATGGAGGATCAGAAGCACCCAGTTCTACCGGCCGGCGGTCAGGGAACAGTCTGTTTCTACTGGGTTTCCTAGTGGATCATGTAGCCTACAGTATAGACAACGTTGTTCATTTGAATATGTGAACTAAGTTACAGTAAACATTTGTGTTGTCAGTATCTGTATTGTTTGTGTTCACCCGGCTGGCCCTCTGTGCTTCTGTGTGTTTATATTCCTGTGTGTCTGTCCGTCTTGATGATCACTGATGTGTCCACTTGTTGTTCTTCCTCCTAGCTGAAGTGGACGGACACAGCCTTCTGATTGACAAAGTTTCTCTGTACAAAGGCGACATCACCATCTTAGAGGTGGACGCCATCGTGAATGCAGGTAAGATCGCTACATCGCAGTGTCGCAGGAGTCTGAGAGACCAACAGTTGAAACGAACAAGCTGTTTGTTGTGTTATTCCGCCCTCTAGTGCTCAAAGTTGAGAAGTTATTTTTCTCAAATGGGTTGAACGGTTAGGTGATGGACAGACACACCAGTGGTGTTTGTCTAGTTTGTCTTAACTGCTGATGTACCTTTTGTCGCTATTTATCAAAGTGTGACCTCGTGCGAAGGCTGGATGTTGTTAGAGGCTGGTGATGTTGTTTGCCACGCAAGTGGGACTTAGACAAGGACGTCTAGGGAGTCTGGTGGCTGAGCGCTTAGGGAATCGGGCTTGTCATCAGAAGGTTGCCGGTTCAACACGTTGTGTCCTTGGGCAAGGCACTTCACCCTACTTGCCTCTGGGAAATGTCCCTGTACTTACTGTATGTCGCTCTGGATAAGAGCGTCTGCTAAATGACTAAATTTAAATGGAAACAAGGGAGAACTGGGGCAAGGTCAGGTGTGTCTTCACATCTGATCACAAAGGCAAACAATCTTCCAATTGGACAAACCTTTTCTTTTAGAACAAAACTACTGTGTCAACTTAACCCAGTGACATCTTTCCTCTGTCTAACGTACACAGAGACAAAACACTAAGCCAGCTGGTTTATTGTTTAAGGGTAATTACAGGTTGTAATTAGTTCGTATTTATCACAAATGCGCTTGTAAACGGTCTCATCACAATGCTAATATCCTATCAATGACTTCTGGGACTAAATGGAAGGGTCATTCACAGGCGGTTTCCAAAACATTTCCTGTGCTGGCATTCTATTTCTTCAGCAGATTTCCTACAGGTGGTGGCAGAGATTAGAAAAACAATGACTTTCTGCTCTATTGCTATTCACCATCATCTGCACAACAAAGAGCTTTTACAAAGAGAAGCCCTAGTTGATATGAAGGCGAGGAACCTTGCAGGAGAAAGAAACCAAGCGTTCATTTTCGTTTTGCAAATACTATGACACCCTCACAAACCTATTGTAATCCAACAGTGGGATATGGTTGAGTACAGTATATAACCAGTGTACAAGGTTTATTTAAATGAGACCTGCACAGACTGCTTGGGATGAACAAAGGCAGTTCAATCCCATCTTTGGCAAGACAAGTCCTCTTCTCCCAGCCTCCTCTAAGCACTAGAAAGAAATCCTACCGACACGTTGTTCCCATCACTGATTGAATACCGGCCCACGGCATTGATGTTTATGTTAATCCACATGGGGTCACAGCGGTTTAGGAGGTCAGTCTTGATTCAAAAGATTCTGTCAGGAGGTTGGAATATTGACTCATTAGAAATGCAGGTTTTTTTCCTTCACGCTGAAGCTTTGTGTTTGGCATTTGCATACTGGAGCCACCTCTTGTTGACCCTGCGTGTGTGCACTGAGAGGACAGGATGCTGAGAGGACAGGACGCTGAGAGGACAGGATGCTGAGAGGACAGGGCACTAAGAGGACAGGATGCTGAGAGGACAGGGCGCTCAGAGGACAGGGCACTAAGAGGACAGGATGCTGAGAGGACAGGACGCTGAGAGGACAGGACGCTGAGAGGACAGGACGCTGAGAGGACAGGACGCTGAGAGGACAGGGCACTGAGAGGACAGGGCGCTCAGAGGACAGGACGCTGAGAGGACAGGACGCTGAGAGGACAGGATGCTGAGAGGACAGGGCGCTCAGAGGACAGGACGCTGAGAGGACAGGACGCTGAGAGGACAGGGCGCTGAGAGGACAGGGCGCTCAGAGGACAGGACGCTGAGATGACAGGACGCTGAGAGGACAGGGCGCTGAGAGGACAGGACGCTGAGAGGACAGGGCGCTGAGAGGACAGGGCGCTGAGAGGACAGGGCGCTGAGAGGACAGGGCACTGAGAGGACAGGGCACTCAGAGGACAGGACGCTGAGAGGACAGGACGCTGAGAGGACAGGACGCTGAGAGGACAGGGCGCTCAGAGGACAGGACGCTGAGAGGACAGGACGCTGAGAGGACAGGGCGCTGAGAGGACAGGGCGCTCAGAGGACAGGACGCTGAGAGGACAGGACGCTGAGAGGACAGGGCGCTGAGAGGACAGGACGCTGAGAGGACAGGGCGCTGAGAGGACAGGGCGCTGAGAGGACAGGGCGCTGAGAGGACAGGGCGCTGAGAGGACAGGGCGCTGAGAGGACAGGGCGCTGAGAGGACAGGGCGCTGAGAGGACAGGGCGCTGAGAGGACAGGGCGCTCAGAGGACAGGGCGCTGAGAGGACAGGACGCTGAGAGGACAGGATGCTGAGAGGACAGGGCGCTCAGAGGAC
Source organism: Hypomesus nipponensis (assembly GCF_054491055.1). Taxonomy (NCBI): domain Eukaryota; kingdom Metazoa; phylum Chordata; class Actinopteri; order Osmeriformes; family Osmeridae; genus Hypomesus; species Hypomesus nipponensis. Next base: position 21,815,555 of record NC_140371.1, on the reverse strand, counting down.
AGGGCGCTCAGAGGACAGGGCGCTCAGAGGACAGGGCGCTCAGAGGACAGGGTTAAGGGGACAGGGTTAAGGGGGGCTGCTTGAATAGCTGACCTCCCTGGCTGGATGGGAATGTTCTCTCCTTCGTTGGACTTTCAGGGGCAGGTAAACGCGCACATTTGTGCCTGGAGTGGGTAAATTGGTCCGCATGTCTGCAATCTTCGCTTGTCTGTGCAGGGACGAAAACAGCCTTGCACTACCTGAAGACTTCTAAACGGTCACGTTTCACTGAAAGAGCATCAAGGTTTTCACCTGTCAACCACAGACAGACGTGTCAGTTTTTGAAAACCGCACAAAACTTTAGTAAAACCCATCTCCCAGTGGACTTCTTGATTGGTGTCTATACAGAACTCCTTTTGTAGAACTTGCCACAGCTTTAGAGGATGTCAGGATGCTTTATATTCAACCATTACAGTTTAATGATCAGGCTCATTGAGTTTCTAATTCTTCCTTAATTCTGTTTGGACTGAGGTTAGACAGGACGTGCTCAAACTGTCACCTGGGCAGACTTGAGGGCAGAGGACAGGGTGGTGGGGTGGGGTGGGGTGGGGCGGGGCTGGAGGGCCTGGCAGGCGTGGGGAAGCAGACATGATACTTCAACACCTGCTGCCTGGATATAACCACTACTAGGGGGTAGGAGTGTGGGGGGAACGTAGAGCATCACTATCTTCCTGACGTTAGTTCCTGGTTACTCAACCCCCCCCCCCCCCCACACACACACACACATACACTGTCACACTCCCACATCACTTTAATTTCTCTAATTTATTCTCTTTCTTTTTTTCTTTCTTTCTCTTTCTTTTCCCTCCACAAACAGTAACAAAACAACAGACTTACCGATCCACAAGGTTTCAGTGTAAAAGACTGCTGAAAAATACATAAGTGTGTTATTAGTTTTTGGGGTTTAGGCAAGCTTTAGAAACAGGTTGACGCTTTGTCTCTCCTCAGCTCAAACGAGATTTGATAAATCTACTAGGAAATTCCTGTGATTGCTAATCCGTGTGTGTTTAGAGGTTTTTATCTGATGGGATTTGGCTCCTAACAGCTCGGGATGGACAGAGCGTCTTTTGGCTCCAACCGTGAAACAGCACTCACACGGGCTTACAGTTAATCCATGTCATTTTCTTTGCCTTTGGATCTCAAACACAATTTAATGCTGCCCATCACCCCCCTCCCCCGTGGTCTTCCATGAGCAGTCCAAGCTCCGCCCTCCTGCGCGGGGCTCGTAAAGACAGCAGTGTGAAGTCCAGAGGACGGGTCTTCCTGATGACTGCTGTAATTACAGCGAGAGGTTGACGCCAGCTGTATCACCCGTCGTAAACCTCTCCCGTCGTTTGATGCGGGAGGTTTTTTCTTCCCAGAGCCGATTTAGTGTAGAGGGCATCTGGTTATGGACTCCATAAAGACCACACGGGTTTAGTGGCCAGAACAGGTTCATGGAGGCCATTGGTATTCTGCTAGGCAGCCTGCCATGCAGCGGGCCTCACTGCTTCAAGTAGTAGTGACCCATAGAAGGCATGAGACCACGACTAAGACTAGGAGTCTGACTGCTGTGAAACATGCTGGGGATCTCAAGTGTTTACAGGTTGAGACAATCAGGAGTGACTGGAATACAGTTGTTTGTTGGTGTTGCAGGTGTAATTGCATCTTTGTTGGCTTGGGTATATTGATTTGATGTTGGTGTGTGGGTCTGTATGACGATGTTCTTGACAAAGCAAGGACATTTGTATTAGTGGGGCTGTTTTTCCTTTGATTGCCTGTTCGGTGGGCAATACCAGTCAGCATGAAATTAAATCAGAACATAGCAATTAATTTCCTACAAAAGTCTCCCTGCAACTTGTGCGTAGTGAGTCTTTCTAAGCAGACCAAATTAGTTTTTAAATCACTTTCTGGCTGACCGGTTATTGTTTCTTGGAAATACATTTCTTGTCAGGGTGGTTAATTGTTATAGAAACTGACATCAGCATTAATAGGTGTATAAACGTAAGCTGCTGTCAGGTAAGGCTGTCAAAAGGGCTCTCCTGGAATGAGAAAATGGAACAAACAACTTTGGAGAGAATTTTCTTAATTAAACCCCCCCCCCAGAAAGGATAAGGCGATGTGTTGACAGCTTCCTGTTATAGAAAGACAGAAATGATGCAGAGTGGAGCTTTGGTGAAGCACGCAGCACAAACAGCTACTAGCAGGTGAGAGGACAGTTGAATGAGGTAGTGCTGTTTGATGTCTACCTGAGCCAGGATCAGCTACGAGGCTACAGGAAGACCGATGGCCCCCAGTCTTCCTGTAAAGGTTACGTCAAGATAGTGTCACACAAGTCTGTCTGCCTGCCTGCCTGTCTGTGTCTGTCTGTCTGTCTGTCTGCATACCTGTCTGTCTGTCTGCTTGTCTGCCTGTCTGTCTGCCTGTCTGCCTGTCTGCCTGTCTGTCTGTCTGTCTGTCTGTCTGCCTGTCTGCCTGCTTGTCTGCCTGTCTGTCTGCCTGTCTGCCTGTCTGTCTGTCTGCCTGTCTGTCTGTCTGTCTGTCTGTCTGTCTGTCTGCCTGTCTGCTTGTCTGCCTGCTTGTCTGCCTGTCTCTCACTTCCTTAGATCGTCTGTAGGACCCATCTACAGAGTTCCCTTTTCCAGTGTGATTGTTTCCTTCTCTGCTGATTGTGTGATTCAGTTCTGTGATTTGGGCTTTTGTTTACCTGTATCATTAAACCTGTCTGTGCTACCATATCCCTGGGTCCCAAGTCTCAAGATTCATGTCTGGGCTGGCTATGGAAGGGCAGGATATATCCTTCAATTCAATTCAGATCAAAAAACTTTATTGATCCCTGAGGGGCAATTCTTGGAAGCAGGCCTGGTAAAAGACATACGATAACATCAAGACAATAGATGATAAATGAACAGTGGCAGCAATGCAGAGACTGTACAGAACACAGCAGGCACCATACAGTAACAGCATTGGAGAGACTGTACAGAACACAGCAGGCACCATACAGTAACAGCATTGGAGAGACTGTACAGATCACAGCAGGCACCATACAGTAACAGCATTGGAGAGACTGTACAGAACACAGCAGGCACCATACAGTAACAGCATTGCAGAGACTGTACAGAACACAGCAGGCACCATACAGTAACAGCATTGCAGAGACTGTACAGAACACAGCAGGCACCATACAGTAACAGCATTGGAGAGACTGTACAGATCACAGCAGGCACCATACAGTAACAGCATTGGAGAGACTGTACAGAACACAGCAGGCACCATACAGTAACAACATTGGAGAGACTGTACAGAACACAGCAGGCACCATACAGTAACAGCATTGCAGAGACTGTACAGAACACAGCAGGCACCATACAGTAACAGCATTGCAGAGACTGTACAGAACACAGCAGGCACCATACAGTAACCGCATTGGAGAGACTGTACAGAACACAGCAGGCACCATACGTGACAGTGGCAGTAAGCATGTAACAGCTATCACACGTCCAACAGTGATAATAAATATGAGATTCTGAAAGGCTTCAGGCCTGGAGGATCATAATGCACCATTTTCTTCTTCTCAGTGGCTCCTACACTTGGTGTCTGGGAGCTCTGTATGGGCTTGGTGTCCAGGCTGTGATGCAGCCCAGGCTTTCTCCATTACAATCTGACAAGCTGGACAGGCTGGTGGTCTCACACAGTCCCACGAGAGTAGACTGTCTATCTGTTTCCCCTCCCTCCCTCCCTCCCTCCCTCCCTCCCTCCCTCCCTCCCTCCCTCCCTCCCTCCCTCCCTCCCTCCCTCCCTCCCTCCCTCCCTCCCTCCCTCCCTCCCTCCCTCCCTCCCTCCCTCCCTCCCTCCCTCCCTCCCTCCCTCCCTCCCTCCCTCCCTCCCTCCCTCCCTCCCACACTCACCCAGTGTGATATCTTCTTCTGTGACAGCCCTCTACAGTACAGGTCTGATAGAAACTCCCTCGCTCGCTCGCTCACTCGCTCACTCACTCTCACTCTCTCTCTGTCTCTCCTTCTCTACACACAAACACACACACACACACACACACACACACACACACAGACACACAGATACATGCTCACTGTACTACATGAAGGCTTGGCCAGGGAGGGTAACTGCTTGTGCAAACTTGTGATTGTTGCACCAGGAATGAGAATCGATCGCTGGGTCTGTGATGAGTTGCTGCTCTGCTGAACAGTGAAATGACTGCAGAGACAGGATGAGAGCCTACACCAACACCAGCCTGGTTAACAGCATCGGCTCAACAACCCACCAAAGATATACTGTACTGGGACACGTGGAGGGGACTTTCCAATTTAGTGTGTTGGTGCACACACACACACACACACTGTGTCAATGTTTGTGTCAGCATACCTCCAATATCTACTTGGATATCAACTTAATGCTGCAGCACACACACACAGATATAGACACACATCCCACCCAGGAGTCAGGAGAGAGAGAGAGACGGATGCTCAGCACCCAGCCTGCTGTTCATAAAGAGACCCCCTGTTGAGGTGAGAGCAGGTCCTGATGTGTCCACTCCCCCCCCCCCTCCCTGACAGAACTAAAGTCATCCCAGCTGAAGTGAGGCTGCTCTCTGTCCAACCCCCATCGACCCGGCATCCCTGTTTCTCCTCCTTCTCCTCGCCCCCCTCCCTCTCCTCCCTCTCCTCCTCCTCCCTCTCCTCCCCATCCTGCTCCCTCTTTCTGAAGAGAGCACTTTGACGCCCTCCATTTCACCCTCCTTCACTCCGGTCCCCATCCATCAGGGCCTTGAGTGATTGGGAGGGTGCTGAGACAGGGCCGGAGAACGAGGGGGGAGAAGGGAGGGAGGGAGGGATGGGGAGAGAAGGTTTGTCTTAAAACACAAACATGCTCCATCTTGAGATCCTCCCTCGGTTACAAATCCTCAACAGCTCTGTGAGTAACTCTTACATTCAGAGGATGCTTGTAAATTGTGCTAATAGGTAATAATGCCATTATAAGATGCCAGACTCTCAGACTCCATGTGTTGATAATATTAGTAAGGGTTAGGCCTAGGGATGGGCAGTGGCAGTTCTAGACACATTTTACTGGGGGGGCCAAGGGGGGCAGTGTTTAATCAGAAGGGCACATAAAAAATGGAAACAAATTATATTAAAATATTAAATACTCTAATTTAGCTTTTACATTTAATCTCAAATAAAAAAATAAGAAATCCAGTGTCCTTCCCCTGCATCTGAATGTTTCATAAGACAACAAGAAGTCTCACAATTAACATCTGCACTGAGTTTAATAATCCTGTTCAATAATTTGAATGAGTTCTCCTCGTCCCCAGTTCTCAGAGTGCTGTGTGTTGGGCAGAGAGATATCATGTTCTCGACAGCTCCCCACAGAGATATTGACATAGAAATACTGTCTTAGCAGACCGTGTGAATGGCCCACAACATGAAATGTGTGTGTTAATGGTAAGTCAATATCCACCGTATCATACGCAGAATAATGAAAGAACCTTTTGTATCCTGAAGGAGGTAGCGTTTTTACCAAACAGGTGTTGCTGGCAGCAAGGCTTGCTGGGCTGGGCTTGCTTGTTCTGGAGACGACCTGCGGGGGGCACTGTGGTTCCATCGCTGGTTCCCTGAGAGGAAAGTACACTGTACTCAAACTGACTGATTGAGAAGCTACTGGGTGAATTTTAAAAACCCTCTCTGTCTCTCTCTTTCTCTCTCTCGTCCGTCCACCCACATAGTTGTGTAGCACCGTCTGGGTGAAGTCAGGAAATCCCAGAAGGTTCCCAGTGTGTGGAGGCTTGGACCTGCCCCAGGGACCCGGCAAGCTGCAGCTCTGTCACACTGACAGTCAGGAGGAAACACAGAATAGGAGGACACACATTCCTACAAGGGTGCTCTGTGCAAATTGCAAGTTTGGCCGCTATGCTAGCGAGTGAAGGAATGAGGGTGGAAGTGAGGGCTGTTTTGCATGTTTGAGGGAAAGAGGGAGAGAGTCAAGAGAGTGAGTCAGGGAGAGAGAGAAAGGGAAAGGGCTACAGAGAACTGGGGAGAGGGACAGAGACGGGGAGGGAGGGAGAGAGAGACAGATCCTTGTTTTTCCGCCTGTGGAGGAGAGTCTGAGAGGGGAATCCACCCTCTCAGTTTGGATGTGCACAATCCCTCCGCAGTCAGCCTCTCAGCGTCTGCTCCTCCGGCCTCCACAATACCCTTCTCTCAGAGCCGGTTCACTCTCAGTGCCTCCATTCTTCCCTCACACGTTGTGTTCTCCCTCTCTCCTCCATTTTTGGCAGCTAATGGCTAGCCTGTGGATGATGTAAACCTTTGTTAAGACATGCGAAGGCAAGCCACCAGTACGCAGGGCTCAGAGAAGTGCCCGAGCACAGACCCAGATGAGGCACTTAGTCACTGGCCTGTGGTGACTTGGTTCTCCATAATGACTCCCAGCTCTCTGGATGTCATGGGCAGCACACTGCTACAAATAGGTGAGATTTATAAAACACACTTTACAATCGGGAGAGGTCATTTGCTTCTTAAGTATGCAATCTTCTCAACCCTGGAAACCCTGTTTAACGTCCTTTAGCTTTTTTCTTCCCCGTGAACAATAATCGTTTGGTGTGGTGGCGATAGTATTAAAGTCTCGGTAATCAATGCAGCGAGGTATTTCTGGGAACGCTGTAGTTCATCGTACGTTTATGACTTCATCTCACTCTCCTTCATCCATCTTGATCTGGAAGCACAGTATCGCGCCCTGAAACCATCCTCCACTTACCTCCCACCCAGCCCACGCACACACAAGCCCCCCCTCTCCCCTGTAACGGATTGCACAGTAATGTTTTTGAAGTGTGCTTTAATTAACAGTCCATGATATCCAAATGGGTGCCGCCAACCGCCACATTAACGAGTGGAACTCAGACATGTTATTTCAATTGAAATGCAATCACCTTACCCAGTGATTGTCTGAATTGTCTTCATCATCTCTCATCGCAATTAGGCGATCGGCGCATCCAGTGTTATGTAGCAATGTGTCACCCTGATGAACCAAACTGTGATCATGTTTTAATTGAACATGCCTTTCTTGCTCTGTAATCACTGAATAATAAACAATTCCTCCTGGGGAAATGTAGTGAAGTGTGCCAGCGATAGCCTGCGTTGTAGTGGTGGCCATGTCATTGTTGTCCATGCTGTTGTATGATAATGAAGCAGGTACTGTTCCCCTGAGGTCACGCATGGTTATTCTGAGGTTACTACAGACTCCGACCAGCACACAGCTCTTTATATGGCAGCGGGATTTATAAACACACACGTGTTGCGTGTCAATGGTTCTAGCGTGTTGGTACCTCTTTTGAAAATGAATCACTATAAATTTTGGGGGGGAGGCCAAGAGAGATTGTTCCTCTCATCAGGACTGTGTCTGTTCCTACCTGTGGTACCTCTGTTGGACAGAACAGGTGCTCCGTTAGAAACAGCCTACTGTCGGCTAAACCAGGATCGGTTTTCCAACTACACCAGCCATTGCAGAGACGGAATGACTGAATCATCACTGTCGTGTTGGTAATTACAGACATGGGATGTTTGACTTTCCTAAACGAACCGTTTTCTTGTCTTTCCATGAACAGTTGGTTTGAGCAGCCTCCATTTGTTTGGGTTTAATTGTAAACACTGGTTAATTAAATCAATTAATGGTCCCTTTAAGAATGTGGGGGATGAATTTGATCCTAGGGCGCCGGGAAAGACAAGAAAAGGCATGTTGGAGAGAGATTAAAAGGAGAGAGAGAGATAGGAGCCAGAGAGAGAAAGACATTGGGAAAGACAGACAGAGAGATGGAGAGAGAGAGATGGAGAGGGGGAGAGAGCAGGAAGAAGAGAGAGAGACAGTCAGACAGACAGACAGACAGACAGAAAAAGATAGTGAGTGACAGAAAGAGAAAGTGAGAGTGAGAGAGATGAATGCCGCAGGGTTCAGAAGGCTACTCCACAGAGTGGACACAGACAAGCTGATGATTGGTCATGATGTAGGAAGAGGAGCAGTGAAATCTGATTTAAATGGAGTGACCTTAAACAAACTGCATTTAGTTAACCTCCTGATCTGGGGTGAGAAAATGGGATGATGGCTCCCACCATTAGCATGATGAAATGGATTAATAAGTGACTTAAGCGAGGACTTTGCGAGTAAGGAGCTGCTGTTCTGCTGGCCTTTGATGGTGCAGTTGGCCAGGAAAACCATGTAATCTCTTTAAGAGAATCTCAGTCCTGCCTCAACAACATACAAAGGAGATCTAGGCCCGTGATAAGGTAAAGAGCTTTGTGTTGCGGTTTCCTCGTGTGGTGGGTGGCATGGGGGAGTCCAGGACGCTGGTTGGAATTCCCCCTGATCCCTCAGCCAAACACAAGAAGAGCATGACCCGTGATTTATCTTCAAAAAAAATGTTGAGTCATTGAACTTACTGTACACACCACCGCCCCCTCATTAAAATAGAGGCATCAGATTCATGGCAGTGAATCATCTCGAAATCTCCAGCACTGGAAGACCTTCAGCACCCTGCCTGTGGATGATGGTTCATTATAGCATTATAGCAGAGGAGGGGGTGCTACAGTTGGATGCCTGATGCATCTAGACAGCTACAACGTCGTTCCTTTGCAGTCCTCCTTTGATGGAAGCAGACACTCCCTCCATCTCCTCTCAGTCCTGGAAGTCCTTCTGGCGAGCAAGCGTTGATTGATTTGTTAGGATGTCATTTGCTATGAGAATGTAGAACTAGGGGGGGGAAATAGGCCATTTCACATCTTTGTTATCGGGTTAGTTTTGTTTTTGTCATGGGCTGTGCCACTCACTCAGACAAACATGAAGACAAGGTGCAGAAGAGAGGAGTATTCAGAGGTTTACTGAGGAGGAGACTAGAGGAGGAGACTAGAGGAGGAGAGGCAGAGAGGAGAGGAGGAGGACTAGGAAGACTTGACAAGGAAGGACTAGAAAGACTAGGAGGAGGAAATGAGGAGAGAAGGAGAGAGGGGATGAGAGGAAGACTAGGAGGACTAGATGAGGGGAGAAGGAGAGAGGGAGAGAGGAGGACTAGATGAGATGAGTAGGGGAGAGGGAGAGAGGAGGACTCGGAGGAAGCAGTGACAGACAGGATTTAGTGTATTCTCAGCAGATTTAATTAGCCGTGTTCCCAGGATAATCAGGCAGCAGGCGTCCAGGCAGCCAACTGCAGCGGGCCAGTGGGACTCCACGCCTGCATGCGGCGTGTATTGATGAAGGCTGGCAGAGGACAGTCGACATGCTTTTAGCATGTCGGCTGTCACATCACACTGTTTGGGGATGCGTTGTGTTTCACTGTAATAACTCTGACTGTACACTCTCTGGTCGTATAAGTCTCGACGACCAAACTCTTAGACTGTCATTACAGTTCTCCGAAGGATTGGTTGGAGAAGCATGTTTTCCCACCAACAGCTCTGAGACTTCTAAGTGTGTTTTTCTAATTTGCTCCATTTCCTCAGATGGAAATATGAGTCAGAGAGGGAGTCATTTTTATGTTCTTTGTTTGGTGTTGAGAAACTTCAAAGGCTCCCGTCTGATCGGGGGCTTTGTAGATAGCCATGGAGCAGGTAAGCATATTACTTCATGAGGGATGTCAAACTCGAATGCCCTTGAAGCTGAAAGTCTCTCACAGTAGCTGTGACTGATTTTGAGTCTGGCTTTCCTTTGTGGACTACCATCTTACACCTCCAAACTCAAACCATTCAACACAGACATACAGGTATAGATGGCTTGTAGGAAACTAGCTTCATGTTATTTGAAGGGCTGTGTCTATTGTGATGGAGGAGGCTCTGGTGTTAAACTGGAATAAGAAATAACATCTTGCTAGTCCTCTGGCATTTCCTTGCTCATATATCGCGTTAATGTACATGTTTATGTCTACGCATCAGTCCACTGAAGACAGGCAGGGCTGAATGCATGTCAACATCGTTTTATTGTACATTTGCTTTGCACAACATAACATCTTTAAAACATGTGACGATGGTGCATGATCGTGTGAGTTTGTCAGCCATGCTAATCCTACGGAGCGGCGTTGGCGCCCTGGCTGGGTGCGTGTGAGCGAAGGAGAGGTTCAGAGTGGCTAGGCCCAGCCACATGGCTGCTCTGAGACTTATTTATCCATGACAGTAAACACAATAATAGCTGTGAGCAGTTTGAGTATGTGGTGCATGGCTCATAACAGCCTGAGATGGCTGTGATTCAGAGAATAGGGAAACCAACACGCGTACACACACATATATACACCCACACACACACACACACACACACACTCAAAAGACATGAAAGGTTGCTTTGGCCTCTGAAGGGGCTAACGACCAACATGGCAGAATTCCGTGTTTATCTATGACTGTCAGAGTTATACGCTGTAGTTGTAGTGAACTGTCTACTTGATTTGCCCCCTCATTTAGTCTGTTCACTTCCAAACAGTGTGGATGGAAATTAAACTACCTCAGCATGGTAGCACACAAACCAAGTATGCAGAGCTAAAGAAATACCAAATTTAATCTATGCAAAGTAGTGTTTGGAGGATGCTGGTTGACAGCCCCAGCAGCTCTGTGGGGGAGACAGAGCGAGCCCCTTCAAAGGGCGGGCTGTAAAGTCGCAACACTTTACCACAACAATTAACTTTTAATTGAAGCATTTTGCATCTTGTTTACCAAACCCTCTTGAACAGACATTTTCTCTCCTTGAAACAAGAAAAGCAGCAAATAAACCATGGCTATCTAAGCCAGAGGAAGATTGTGTTTACAAATCCACCCAGACGATGAGGCACGCTAGAATGTCGTTTCTGCTCCTCCAGCACTGCCGTGTCCACGCTCAGGCTGGTTAGAACCGGTTTCTCAAGCAGAGGAGACAAATTGTTCAATGCTGAGGAGAAGAGGTTGGTTTTGCTTGCTCTGAGAAGCACGGCTCTGGGTTAGTTTGTACGGTGTGTGTGTGTGTACATGTGTGTGCAGAGATGCAACATGGAGACTGCCTCCCTCTGAGAGAATCATCAAGCCAAACTAGGTTTCGTCTTTCGCTCTAAACACCAGCTGCCATCTCAATCACAACCTCATGCCGTAGTGTGTCAACATTACACCGAGGGAGCTTCTGGGTTCTGCATTTTAAATGACTTCAATATCGGCTTGTTTTGATATTTCGCCCAGTTCTCCTTTTGACTGTGAGAAATGACTGCTGCCAGTAGACCAGGGTGCTGTGGTGATTTTTTTTCTTGCCGATTTTGTCTCATAAATGACTTATTTGTTCACGGCACCTGACAATGCAGATGACAATATCCAGGCTGCTGCTAATGTCTCAATTGTCTGCTCCATTGGTTCCATGTCATGAGAGCCATTTCCTCATTCAAGAACAGGCTGCTGGGTAATTCACACTGTACAATACCTTCATTCATGATGTTTCTCGTAAAGACTGCTGCTTGTTGATAAAGCAGTGAATATCCCTGATCAGTGAGACCTACTCATCCTGACAAAGGCAGACGTGTTCCACTGAGGTGTTTGTGTGTGTGTGTGTGTGTGTGTGTGTGTGTGTGTGTGTGTGTGTGTGTGTGGTACTGTTGAAGGGGGACTGTTAAAGGTAGTATGTGTTTGATGGTGATGTGTTTCGTGTTATAAGGCTGAAGGCTTATTATTACAGCCCTCCTCTCTCCTCCAGTCCTCTCCTCCAGTCCTCTCTCCTCCAGTCCTCTCTCCTCCAGCCCTCTCTCCTCCAGTCCTCTCCTCCAGTCCTCTCTCCTCCAGTCCTCTCTCCTCCAGTCCTCTCCTCCAGACCTCTCCTCCAGCCCTCTCTCCTCCAGTCCTCTCTCCTCCAGTCCTCTCCTCCAGTCCTCTCTCCTCCAGTCCTCTCCTCCAGTCCTCTCTCCTCCAGTCCTCTCCTCCAGTCCTCTCTCTTCCAGCCCTCTTTCCTCCAGTCCTCTCTCCTCCAGTCCTCTATCCTCCAGTCCCCTCTCCTCCATTCCTCTCTCCTCCAGTCCTCTCCTCCAGTCCTCTCCTCCAGTCCTCTCTCCTCCAGTCCTCTCTCCTCCAGTCCTCTCTCCTCCAGTCCTCTCTCCTCCAGTCCTCTCTCCTCCAGTCCTCTCCTCCAGTCCTCTCTCCTCCAGTCCTCTCCTCCAGTCCTCTCTCCTCCAGTCCTCTCCTCCAGTCCTCTCTCCTCCAGTCCTCTCTCCTCCAGTCCTCTCTCCTCCAGCCCTCTCTCCTCCAGTCCTCTCCTCCAGTCCTCTCCTCCAGTCCTCTCTCCTCCAGTCCTCTCTCCTCCAGTCCTCTCTCCTCCAGTCCTCTCCTCCAGTCCTCTCCTCCAGTCCTCTCTCCTCCAGTCCTCTCCTCCAGTCCTCTCTCTTCCAGCCCTCTCTCCTCCAGTCCTCTCTCCTCCAGTCCTCTCTCCTCCAGTCCTCTCTCCTCCAGTCCTCTCCTCCAGTCCCCTCTCCTCCATTCCTCTCTCCTCCAGTCCTCTCCTCCAGTCCTCTCTCCTCCAGTCCTCTCCTCCAGTCCTTTCTATTCCAGCCCTCTCTCCTCCAGTCCTCTCTCCTCCAGCCCTCTCTCCTCCAGTCCTCTCCTCCAGTCCTTTCTCCTCCCAGAAGGGCTTCCACCATGATGACTGATCAATCTCCAGCTGTAATTCGATCCGCTCTCAACCTAGTTTGTGAAAATCCCAGAGTAACTCTTGATAAGATGTCTTTAAAATAATCCCTTATCAATACCCAATTCATATTTCATTAAATCCTCAAATGAATAGGCTTATCTCTCCATTTGAGAAGTGCATTTAATAACCCAGGTTCTGGAGCCTGGCGCAGGCTCTGGGCAGGTGAGACGGACTCTCTGGCAAAGTGCATCTCTTCAAACCCTGCTGCCTGAATGGAGGCGGTCTCACCACTCTCTTATTCATGTCCTCTCTGAGGGAGCTTTATTAAAGAGCCCTGGTGTCTGTGTGAGCAGTGAAACAGCCTGATGCATATGACTCACTCCTCTGAGAAGGGGGGAGTAAGGTGGGTGGAGGGGAGGGAGGGGGGGAGGGAGGGAGGGAGAGAGGGAGGGAGGGGGGGGAGGGGGAGAGTTGGGGGGGGGGGAAGAGAGGGCGGGGGCGCAGGGTGTGAGAGGGTCGGGGAGGGGAGACAGGGAGGGAGGGAGGGAGGGAGGGAGGGAGGGAGGGAGGGAGTGGAGGGCGGGCGGAGAGAGGGAGGAGGAGATCCATCCACACACTGTGTTGCACAGCCTGATTCCTTGGTTACTGCTCCCAGAATGCAGACAGAGGCCTTGAAAGCCTCCGTGCTGCTGGGAGATTAATCATCATAAAAGGCAACAGGCCTGTAGTACTGCTCTAAACCCCGGCGCCTGGAAACGTCCGTGGCTCTGAGCCGCGCAGGGCCGGAGATCAGGGAAGCCCGCGTGCGTTCCCCTTCCTTCTGCTTTCCCTCCACACTGAGCCGAGGCACATTAGAGACTAAGATACAGGCTGTTCTTAAAGACGAGTTTGGACTGGTTTTGTAAGTAGTAGCCCACCGATAATATAATATGACTTACATGTATGGAGAGCCCGTGGTCTGCAGCTTTTTTTTGCCTTTTATGGAAGAGAAAGACGAGATTGGCACCTTGAGGCAGCCGTGTTACAGAGTCTAGAAAGGACATCTTTTATTCAGAACGGGAGAAGGTGACGAAAGTTTCAAGACAAGACAAGAGGATGTTGAAATGTTGTTATAGTCACCTTTTCACATTTACATACCCTCGCACGGACACATGCAAGGACACACACACACACACACACAGTTTTCTGTGGAGTGTATTTGTCAGAGACGCACATTAGGTCAGATCTGGATTCCATTAGGAAAATACCCTGATTTATAATTAGCATTTAACAGATTCCTCTTCACGTTCTCCCTCTGATTGCATTGTTATTGCACAAAAGCAAGACGGATGATCGTCTATTTGATGCTGAGCACCTTTTCAATGAAGGGGATTTTCTGGGTCTGTGGCTGGGTGCGTGCGTGGTGTGTGGTAGGAAATCACCTGAGGTTCTGCGGGCGGATAAGTGAACAATAAAGAGTGTTTAAATAACGCAGGGACCGTGAAAGAAGTACTGAGAGCTAGTTCTCTCCCTCGCTTCTGGGGTTAGTTTAATAACTGTAAGATTTGTCTTACAGATTTGTTTGATATCTGTGTCTTGTGATGCGCCCTCGTTGTTTAGATCATTCCTTTCCGTATAGTTTCGTATCGTTTTACAAGTAAGGGAGGCAACGTCAGGAAATGTGTTTCATCCCTAAGGTGACAGAGCTGATTTATTAAGTAGTTCCTACGGAGTCACACAGGAGGCCAAACAAGGTTGTAATTAGCGTTTTCCACCATGGCCGGATGAATAACCATTTATTGCAATGGTCATGGGGAGACAGGATATTTTACACATTCATTTATTCATTTATGATGGTGAGCTTGTCTCCTCCCAGTCAGGGGCACAGCAAGGAGCCAGGATGGGGAAGATGAATACCCCATAGCTCCTTTCCCCAGACATTACTGAACGAGCAAACTGGCAGTTTACTGCCACCTCTCAACGTAACCTGCATGTTTTATAGATGAGGAAACTCGCTAACCGTCAGAGAGTGAAGGCTCTGTTCTGACGCAGGCAGTGTAATGGCTGCTCGCTAAAACTAAGACAGGACTTGATGGTATTCAGGTGTTTACTGTGTGGTTGCCTGCTGTGCCCCTGCTCTCTCGCTGTACTGGCCCACACAAAAAGGAGAAAAGGCCTCCGGTTTGAAGGCTTGATTGAACGTTTTGGCTTTTATTTCATTAGCTGAGAATCTCTCTCTATCAGGCTGAAACAGAGCCAGACTGGTGTCTGACTCAAACAGAAATCAAAGGAAAAATGAGTTGGAGCTCTACAGGAGAGAGTGTGTGTGTGAGAGAGAGAGAGAGAGAGAGAGAGAGAGAGATATATAGAGAGAGAGAGAGAGAGAGAGAGAGAGAGAGAGAGAGAGACAGAGACAGAGACAGAGAGAGAGAGAGAGAGAGAGAGAGAGAGAGAGAGAGAGAGAGAGAGAGAGAGAGAGAGAGAGAGAGAGAGAGAGAGAGAGAGAGAGAGAGAGAGAGAGAGAGAGAGAGAGAGAGAGAGAGAGAGAGAGAGAGACAGAGAGAGAGAGAGAGAGAGACAGAGAGAGACAGAGACAGAGAGAGAGAGAGAGAGAGAGAGAGAGAGAGAGAGAGAGAGAGAGAGAGAGAGAGAGAGAGAGAGAGAGAGAGAGAGAGAGACAGAGAGACAGAGAGACAGAGAGACAGAGAGACAGAGACAGAGACAGAGACAGAGACAGAGACAGAGACAGAGACAGAGACAGAGACAGAGAGAGTCAGAGTCCTCTCAGCCACCTGCACTGACCTTCAGAGCTACTTACCTTTTATTTCAGAGCTGTTGTCTGTGTGTGAGGCAGCCTGTTCAGAGCTGTTGTCTGTGTGTGAGGCAGCCTGTTCAGAGCTGTTGTCTGTGTGTGAGGCAGCCTGTTCAGAGCTGTTGTCTGTGTGTGAGGCAGCCTGTTCAGAGCTGTTGTCTGTGTGTGAGGCAGCCTGTATTGTGGCGTGCTTGTTTGCGCTGTGCCGACCGAGGGAAGTGTGTTTGAAACGTTCCTGTTCCAGGCCTGGCTATGGAGGCGGACTCATGGCTGAGGTCATGTGATCACCATTTGGTTCTTCTGTTCCTTTTCCCTCAACTCTGACTTTGTGTAGGTCAACAGCACGACCAGGTCTTTCAACACCCCAGCTCACCTTGCTGCTCCCTGTGCCTCTGCGCCGTGAGTGTGTGTGTGTGTGTGTGTGTGTGGTAGGGTGTGTGTGTGTGTGTGTGTGTGTGCAGACAGAGGTTTTGATTAACACTCTCCCTCTGTTGTTTTTGGCTCAGGTGTGAGGGGGGGTAGGTGTCACACGCCTGTGCTGCACTCAGGGACCAGGGGGGAGAAAGAGGAGAGCTGCTGCCCCCTCCCCCTCCCCCGTAACCCAATAGGCCGCTCCACACGGCCCTCAATATCTCAGCACCTTCCCAGGGTGAAAAATCTCTCACACCAGCCAGCTCCCCAGGAAGTTGACCCAGCGGAGCAGGTCATCACTCCGAGACAAAGAGATTCTTATCGGGCCGGGCGGCGCTCTCTCTCAACCCCCCCCCCCCCCAATCACCCTCGGACTGTGAGCGATGACTTCTCTGAAACTTAATATCAGTGATATAATCTAGGTGCTTCTCTCACCCCTCTCAGGATTGAGAGGGGTGTCGTTAAAAATGACCATCAGACCCTCTGGGCTGATGAAGGGTGCCTTAAGGGGGGACCACAACCACTTTGGTGCCATGAGGTGGTTGTAACACAAGACTGAAAGAGAAGGGGGGAGGAGGGGAGGATAGAGAGGGGGGAGGAGGGGAGGATAGAGAGGGGGGAGGAGGGGAGGATAGAGAGGGGGGAGGATAGAGAGGGGGGAGGAGGGGAGGATAGAGAGGGGGGAGGATAGAGAGGGGGGAGGAGGGGAGGATAGAGAGGGGGGAGGAGGGGAGGCCAGAGAGGGGGGAGGAGGGGAGGATAGAGAGGGGGGAGGAGGGGAGGATAGAGAGGGGGGAGGAGGGGAGGATAGAGAGGGGGGAGGAGGGGAGGATAGAGAGGGGGGAGGAGGGGAGGATAGAGAGGGGGGAGGAGGGGAGGATAGAGAGGGGGGAGGCGGGGAGGATAGAGAGGGGGGAGGAGGCTAATGTTCCTGCACTTATGTTCCATGTCTCCTCCAGACATGCAGCAGCAGCAGCAGCAGACTAATTCCAAGCTAACCGCTTGTGCTATCCATGACTTTTTTCTGTAAACTGTTTTGCATTTTCGCAATTTTTCTAACTTTATCTGCTCCCAGCTAGGAGAAAAAAAATGGTCTGGATATTAAAGTCTTAATAGCGGCATTTTATAGTGTTGAGGGAACGTGTTTTAATGGCGGTGGAGTCGAGTCATGCATCTTTTTGTCTTTTAAAATAAAATCTTCTCAAAGTCGAGGTGAAAATGATTCTGTTGTCTGACAGTCATGTCCTAACTGCTGCGGCGCAGCAGTCCATCTGTATTCAGCCCCATAGAGCTCATTCATCAAGATTTCATGAGGAGGGAATGAACTCCATCCCTAAATGCTTTAGCTATCATGCACTGCACTGTTCACTGTCAACATGCATATACTGTATGAACAGAAGAGATGTCTAACAACAGCATTGGCGTAGAAGGAACTGTGAATTCCTAGAAAGATTAATCACCCCACCCCTAAGGATTATTAGTCACTCTTTCTGTTGCTCTCTGTCTTTCTATCTCTCTCTCTCTCTCTCTCTCTCTCTCTCTCTCTCTCTCTCTGTCTCTCTCTCTCTCTCTCTCTCTCTCTCTCTCTCTGTCTCTCTCTCTCTCTCTCTCTCTCTCTCTCACTAATAGTCTAATCTAACTCAGACAAAGGCATCATCTGTTCCGATGAATGCACCATCTTATCTTCCGGTCAGTCAAACTACTAGTTTGCCATCAATCACTCATCCTTCCACTCATCAACCAATCAATGTGATCGTCCCTGTGATTAAACGATCAATGGAACCTGTCAATGCAGCTCCTTCTGAAACTGTCGATCCAGTGAGCCGTTTATCTGACTGATCAACCTTTTACTCAATGGAACATCCAATTAGGAGATCCAATTTAACGACTTGATCTAATCTCATTATTCCATGCCTGCTACACCTCCTGCTGCTTCCTGGGGTGGAGGTGTCAAAGCCCTCCCCAGCGAGTCCCCAGGTCCGGGTGACCCAGAGGGACATTTCAGACTCTCCCTTTCCTGAGAGGCTCCACAACGCCTGCACCCCGCTGTGACGAACACGGCCGGCCGCCTTAGTCACGGGCCGGAGGGGCGGAGGGGTAGGGGGCCATAGGTGGGGCTGGGGGCTGGATGGGCGGAGGGGCGGAGGGGCGGTGGGGCTGGGGGCCGGAGGGGCAGGGGGCCAGAGGGGCAGCGGGGCGGAGGGGCGGTGGGGCTGGGGGCCGGAGGGGCGGAGGGGCGGTGGGGCTGGGGGCTGGAGGGGCGGAGGGGCGGTGGGGCTGGGGGCCGGAGGGGCAGCGGGGCGGAGGTGGCGCAGCGGGGCGGAGGTGGGGCGTCGCGGCCCGTTTGGTAAGCCAGGGTGAACGCCCAGATGTCAGCCCTGAGATAGAGCGTGACGTGGAGGTTTAGCTTCTCCTGGTGGGCGTCTGGAGGACTGAGGAGCTGCTGTCCACACAGGCTCTGGCCACATGGGATCAGCCTCCCGCTCCGCTAGACTCCCGGGTTCCCCAAACGAGTCAGGAAGGGCTAGGGTTTATTCCTCCACATCGCCATGACACCCTTCCGCTCGTCCGCGTTCTTCCTGGCCGTCACCACCCACTCTTTGCCTTCTCGTTAAGGTCCCGTACACATGGTGGCATGGGAACAGGCGCTCTGTTACGGAGTCTTGTGATGGAAGGGAGGGTTGTGGCTGTCCACATTGCTTTGCTGGCCGTTGTCTCTCTACCAGCAAGAGGGAGGGAAGGGAATTGGCGGAAAAAGTCTGAGAATGACTGATCCAATGTGGGAGGGATGTGAATGTAGACCAGTTATCAGAATGTGTCCCTTGTGATGGACTGAGAAGCCACAAGTTTGAGGTATGCTATTCGCACCACACTGTGACGTCCAGATGGGTAGGGGGAGGTAGAAGGGGGAGGGTGTTGGGTTTAAGGGAGCGTGGATAGGCTTTTTTACAGAGCCTGGTCTTTATAAAAAGAACTGAGGGAGCTCAACTATACACTGAACGGTCCAGTGGCTCTCTCTCTCTCTCTCTCTCTCTCTCTCTCTCTCTCTCTCTCTCTCTCTCTCTCTGTCAGTCAGTCGGTCATTCTCACAGTGGGCCAGGTCGACGGACAGCTGTTGCTGTCTGCCTGCTGGAGTGGGTGGAGAAAGGGGTGGGTACAGAAAGGGGTGGACCGTGAAAGAGTGGAGGGACGGAAGAGCGAAGAAAAGATGGTCCGAGTAATCAAAGTGTGTGTCAGTTTCGTTCAGCCTGTACGTTTAGCTGGATGGAAGCTAGTGTCTGTCGGTAAGCACCATGACTGTCCTCACCCCTCCACAACCAGAGCAGCAGGAGGGTGACCTGGTCAGAGCAGCAGGAGGGGTGACCTGGCCAGCTCGCCCCACGCTACACACATCCGGAGCCTGGTGCTCAGGTGGCTGGATTGTCAGGGCGCTGTGTTTTCACAAAAACTCGTGTTTTTGAGCATGTGCCAACAGTTGTGTTTGTTTTATTTGAAAAAACACAAAAAACTATAGCTTGACCCTTGTAGTGCTTGTTCCATGTTGTGTGTGTGTGGGCGTGTGTGTGTGGGCGTGTGGATGCGTGTGCATTTGTATTCCCCTTCGCCAGAGTCTGGCCCTCTGTACTGTCAGCAGATCGTCATGGTCGCAGCGAGACAGCGAGGCAGCGAGGCAGCGAGGCAGCGTGGTGTTCTGGGTCATGTTTCCTTCCCGATAGGAGCGAGGCCCAGGAGAGCCATGAGAATGATGCGGTAAAGTAATCTGTCCTGGAACATACATCATGTCCAATGTAGCCCTGACAAATGTCAGAGCACCCTCACAACGCTCGAGCGGGAGAAGGAGAAGGTTGTCGGGAATGGCCTGTGCCCACTGAATTAAATAAATGTTTCATGAATTTTAAACAGCTTTCTGTTGTCTGCAGTTTAGAAAGACCGAAGACCGAAAGAGAGAGAGAGGGAGGGACAGAGAGAGAGAGAGGGAGGGACAGAGAGAGAGAGAGAGGGGGGGGGGGGAGGTGGTTGGAGAGACGGGGATGGAGGCAGGAAGAAAAAGAGAAAGAAAGGGAAAGACGGAAAGAAAAAGAGAAAGAAAGGAGGAGAGAGGCAGATATAGGAGGCATCTGCATACATTTGCATTCATTTTCAAAAATGTTAATTTGCTTCAAGCTCTCAGAAGTACATATACAACATTGCTTTCTTACGCTTCGTTTTCAACCTCAATGTGTCTGCATTCGGAAACAAAATGCTCTAGCAAGCATTTCACATTCTCTTCCCTTCATCTCATTCTTTTTTATGTGCTGTTGGAAACCGAGCTGTGTACTCTGTAGTGGTGAGCCATTAGCAGTCTGTTGTCTTGTTTCCATGACAAAGATAAGCCCAGTATCTTCCTGGGAGAATTGTTGAGCTCAGTTCAAAGCATATTCTTCTGTCGCAAACATAAATGTGTCCCTAAGTATTCTAGCCAGACAGTTTGTCATTCGGAGTCCAACTGTGGCTCTGCTTGTAGGATCTGCTGAAGCTCCGTGCTGGATTTCCTTTCAAGTGAAGACCTGTTCTGTTGAAATGAAGAGTTCATAAAGGCCATGCTGCAGCATCCAATGACACGTTATGTCATCAGACCAGCCCACTCAATACCCGCTCCCATTTCCACTGTAATTCTAAAGCACTACTGATAAATCTTGCGAGACGTTGAGCGTTTGGTTTTACGCTGAGTGGAACGCTTTCAGAGATCAAGATCAAAATCACATTGACTTTATTTGTCTCTAGGGAAATTTGTCTTTTCGACATAAAGGCTGGCACATAAAAATACATCCAATCATAGTGCAGTAACAGACAGAAGTGCAAGTGCTAGTCAAATACCGACGGCTGTTTCAATGCTTTATAGTACTGTCTCTCTAACATTCCCTTCTCCTACTCTCTAAGGGTAAATGACTCAGTCATTCTGAGTGTATGAAGGTGGATTAATTTATTCTGCTGAAATTGCACAGTCATTGTGACCCTCTCCTCTCTTTTTTTTAAACCCGTTTGGTAAGCCAGGGTGAACGCCCAGATGTCAGCCCTGAGATAGAGCGTGACGTGGAGGTTTAGCTTCTCCTGGTGGGCGTCTGGAGGACTGAGGAGCTGCTGTCCACACAGGCTCTGGCCACATGGGATCAGCCTCCCGCTCCGCTAGACTCCCGGGTTCCCCAAACGAGTCAGGAAGGGCTAGGGTTTATTCCTCCACATCGCCATGACACCCTTCCGCTCGTCCGCGTTCTTCCTGGCCGTCACCACCCACTCTTTGCCTTCTCGTTAAGGTCCCGTACACATGGTGGCATGGGAACAGGCGCTCTGTTACGGAGTCTTGTGATGGAAGGGAGGGTTGTGGCTGTCCACATTGCTTTGCTGGCCGTTGTCTCTCTACCAGCAAGAGGGAGGGAAGGGAATTGGCGGAAAAAGTCTGAGAATGACTGATCCAATGTGGGAGGGATGTGAATGTAGACCAGTTATCAGAATGTGTCCCTTGTGATGGACTGAGAAGCCACAAGTTTGAGGTATGCTATTCGCACCACACTGTGACGTCCAGATGGGTAGGGGGAGGTAGAAGGGGGAGGGTGTTGGGTTTAAGGGAGCGTGGATAGGCTTTTTTACAGAGCCTGGTCTTTATAAAAAGAACTGAGGGAGCTCAACTATACACTGAACGGTCCAGTGGCTCTCTCTCTCTCTCTCTCTCTCTCTCTCTCTCTCTCTCTCTCTCTCTCTCTCTCTGTCAGTCAGTCGGTCATTCTCACAGTGGGCCAGGTCGACGGACAGCTGTTGCTGTCTGCCTGCTGGAGTGGGTGGAGAAAGGGGTGGGTACAGAAAGGGGTGGACCGTGAAAGAGTGGAGGGACGGAAGAGCGAAGAAAAGATGGTCCGAGTAATCAAAGTGTGTGTCAGTTTCGTTCAGCCTGTACGTTTAGCTGGATGGAAGCTAGTGTCTGTCGGTAAGCACCATGACTGTCCTCACCCCTCCACAACCAGAGCAGCAGGAGGGTGACCTGGTCAGAGCAGCAGGAGGGGTGACCTGGCCAGCTCGCCCCACGCTACACACATCCGGAGCCTGGTGCTCAGGTGGCTGGATTGTCAGGGCGCTGTGTTTTCACAAAAACTCGTGTTTTTGAGCATGTGCCAACAGTTGTGTTTGTTTTATTTGAAAAAACACAAAAAACTATAGCTTGACCCTTGTAGTGCTTGTTCCATGTTGTGTGTGTGTGGGCGTGTGTGTGTGGGCGTGTGGATGCGTGTGCATTTGTATTCCCCTTCGCCAGAGTCTGGCCCTCTGTACTGTCAGCAGATCGTCATGGTCGCAGCGAGACAGCGAGGCAGCGAGGCAGCGAGGCAGCGTGGTGTTCTGGGTCATGTTTCCTTCCCGATAGGAGCGAGGCCCAGGAGAGCCATGAGAATGATGCGGTAAAGTAATCTGTCCTGGAACATACATCATGTCCAATGTAGCCCTGACAAATGTCAGAGCACCCTCACAACGCTCGAGCGGGAGAAGGAGAAGGTTGTCGGGAATGGCCTGTGCCCACTGAATTAAATAAATGTTTCATGAATTTTAAACAGCTTTCTGTTGTCTGCAGTTTAGAAAGACCGAAGACCGAAAGAGAGAGAGAGGGAGGGACAGAGAGAGAGAGAGGGAGGGACAGAGAGAGAGAGAGAGAGGGGGGGGGGGAGGTGGTTGGAGAGACGGGGATGGAGGCAGGAAGAAAAAGAGAAAGAAAGGGAAAGACGGAAAGAAAAAGAGAAAGAAAGGAGGAGAGAGGCAGATATAGGAGGCATCTGCATACATTTGCATTCATTTTCAAAAATGTTAATTTGCTTCAAGCTCTCAGAAGTACATATACAACATTGCTTTCTTACGCTTCGTTTTCAACCTCAATGTGTCTGCATTCGGAAACAAAATGCTCTAGCAAGCATTTCACATTCTCTTCCCTTCATCTCATTCTTTTTTATGTGCTGTTGGAAACCGAGCTGTGTACTCTGTAGTGGTGAGCCATTAGCAGTCTGTTGTCTTGTTTCCATGACAAAGATAAGCCCAGTATCTTCCTGGGAGAATTGTTGAGCTCAGTTCAAAGCATATTCTTCTGTCGCAAACATAAATGTGTCCCTAAGTATTCTAGCCAGACAGTTTGTCATTCGGAGTCCAACTGTGGCTCTGCTTGTAGGATCTGCTGAAGCTCCGTGCTGGATTTCCTTTCAAGTGAAGACCTGTTCTGTTGAAATGAAGAGTTCATAAAGGCCATGCTGCAGCATCCAATGACACGTTATGTCATCAGACCAGCCCACTCAATACCCGCTCCCATTTCCACTGTAATTCTAAAGCACTACTGATAAATCTTGCGAGACGTTGAGCGTTTGGTTTTACGCTGAGTGGAACGCTTTCAGAGATCAAGATCAAAATCACATTGACTTTATTTGTCTCTAGGGAAATTTGTCTTTTCGACATAAAGGCTGGCACATAAAAATACATCCAATCATAGTGCAGTAACAGACAGAAGTGCAAGTGCTAGTCAAATACCGACGGCTGTTTCAATGCTTTATAGTACTGTCTCTCTAACATTCCCTTCTCCTACTCTCTAAGGGTAAATGACTCAGTCATTCTGAGTGTATGAAGGTGGATTAATTTATTCTGCTGAAATTGCACAGTCATTGTGACCCTCTCCTCTCTTTTTTTTAACGCACAACAAAAATACCATTATTTGTGCTCCTGCCGTAGATACGGAAGCTCATTTCAGCAGAACATCTTTGGAATGAATCGTGATTCCTTTATTTGACCCGTTGTCTCTTGACAAGAGGAAGGGAACAGTTGTAATTCATGACAGGTTTCCTCCAAAGCGGCTCCATTAATCCTGCTGCTCGGTGCGGCCTGGCCTCCAGGCAGAAGAGGACTGTGGGTACAGTTGTCTGAACTCTGTCACATCCTCCTCTGATTGGGTAATGGTTGGAGACGGGCCGTATTGACCTGGCTGATGGATGCAGGTTCGGAGGTTTTCATTACCACCTTCGCTGCCTGTTTAAAGATCTTTTGTAACAGCTGTGACTGTCTATTTGAGGGGCACATGTGTAATAACTCACCCTCGTTTGAGAGAAAATGACTCAGGCCTGTTGAACCGCGAGGTTAATTTAGCTGTGAAATGTTGACACAACCTGAAACCTCAGTTTGCCGGTGGCTGAGTCTCTCTGCTTGAGTCCCGAGTCTTGAAGATTGTTCTGTGGAGAAGATCTCCTTTGTCCCTGTCCATGTTTGCAGTGACCAGGGTCACCTGGTGCACTCTGTTGCTTACCTGTCTTCCACTGTGTGAGACTGGAGTGTGACACAGAGCTGCTGACCACCAGCTGAGCACGGTCATGCAGCAAGAGGAGAGAGACGAATATCAAACGTGCAAATGGATGTTGAAACACACATACAAACTATACTGCTGCCAATTATATCTACATGTTGTCACCGTTTTTTTTCTTTCTTTTCAGCATCAATGTCGGATCTTTAGTTTCACAACACTACACACACACACACACTGTTTAATGAGAGACAGGGGCAGCTGGTAATAACGAAACACAAAGTCTCTCTCTCTCTCTGTCATCACTGCTTTCCGTGGAGTAATTGGCGAAGGCTCGTCTGCAGAGCCTCCAGAGAAAAATTCCCGGCACCTTCCAACGCCTGTGCGATCTGACCCCATTATCTGTGTGGATGCTAATATCAGGCTCAATCAGCAGGTAGAACGCTGCCTCCCTTGTCGCAGTGTCTCTGTCACAGGGCCAGAGCCGCCCCCAGTCCCTGCTCCTCCTCCAGAAGAACAAACACACCCTGAACGCACAGCAGCAGCAACTCTCCCACACCCCAGTCAAACAGGCAGCCTGGGAGCCCTTGGCAGGGCAGCATTTACACTGACAGTTCAAGTTACAGTTAAAGCTGAATATCACATTTGGTTCACCTCAGGAGTCTTTGAAATCATTACACAAATGATGTTTTTTAGTTTTTTTTTCATGTAAAGGTAAAAGTGCTTCTGAGGACTGATTTGAAACAATGCTAATTTTATTATCCGTTCAAAGAAACAAACATCACACGGAAATGCAGAAGTTCATGAATAATTGTAACTGAAAGTATTTTTCATCTTATGTTGATGCAAGTTTTTGTGTGTGTATGTGTGTGTGCGTGTGTCAGCCTTCTCTTCAGAAGCTGTGATGTTGCTAGAGAGGCCCAGAGAGACAGTTCACTGGGGGACTTAGAGGACACATTTGACTTGTTTCCTCTTCAAAACTGCCACATTTGATTCATCAGAATCTTTTCTGAAGAAAAATAACTTCCCTTTACTCTCTTGTTATGTAAAGCTTTTGTAACGTGTGGCGATGAGGAGGTGGAGGCTGTGAAGGGGGGGAGACGCTCTCAACAGGAGATCTATTTAAACGTCCTCCAGACTCCTCCAAACCTCTCTATTAATCATGACCAGCCTTTTCAAATATTAAACCTGGAAGAGATGCAAGTGCTGGGCCAGAGCTGTCCAGTCTCCTCCCCCTCCCCCCCCCCTCATTTTGGTTCCACAGAGCTTACTAAGCACAGTCGTCCAGGACACTTGAAGACAAATGTACCAGAGAGAGGCCAAGTGCTTGATCAGCCATGGCCTTCAGGTTTGAAAGAGTGAAGTCTAATGAAATTTGACTGAGCTGGTGAGAAGTTTAGAGTCAAGGTCGAAGGAAGAATAAAGCAAGGGAAACCTGAAAAGAGGATCTTTGATGAGGTTGTCTCTATTCTGGAAATGTACAATGGTTTCGGCAACCACTTGGTTTTAGTTATTTGTGTTGCGCTTCAGTTAGGTTTGACTGTGCAGCGGGAATAAGGAAGGCTTCTCGCTGGAGTGATAAAATCAAGTCTGTACTGGGTGACCGGAATGAGTTTAGAAACGGTCTCAGTGGATTAAACATGGATTGGATAACACATTGATGTGGAAGTCTTAATGTGATATAGCAGTGGTGTGGTTTCAGATAGCTGCGTAATTTCGCCAACTGGGGGCTATAGCTTGATATCAGAAGCACAGGCAAGAATGAAAGAGATGATTCCTTTCTGTATTTCCTAACAGGAACAGTTTATTCTATGTATTTCAGGTGAGGTTGTCATGGAGAACTTTTGCAAGATGATTCTTTCTCTGAGGTGAATCAGTCAGATGGGTAATTATGTTATTTTTCAGAGAGTGCAGAATATGAGTGAGAAAGATAAATCAATAATGATATCTTTGAGAGTTAGTCTGCTACCTAATCCCTCCTTGGTACTGGAAGTGCTTAATTTTGCCTTTTTGATGCTTTCCCACACACACTCACTGAAACACTTATTCCCCAGCGCATATCCCATCCACACACGCCTTCCAACCAACACGTCAGAAAAATTATTTCTGAAATTGTATTTCTTTATTCATTTCCTCATAGCTGTGTAAGTCAGAAGTGCAAGCATGCAAGCACGTAGAGGATCATCAGCAATGAGTGTGTGGGAAGTCTTTGTTGAGGATGTGTAAACCTGTGGTAATGGATGACTCTCCACAAAAGCACCTGCATAGAAGTGAAACTCTCCGCCTCACATGACCCCTGAAAGATGATCAGAGGTCTGGGCAGCATCACAAGCCTTTTGGTGCTGCCTTCACACGGTCCTGGAGCACCACCACAGCACTGAGGTCACTGTAGTTGCGCGTGAACAGAGGGAAGGGGGTGACAGTGCTAATGTAGCCTCCATGTAACCAAACACAGAGAACTAACCCAGATCAGCCTCAATCTCTGAGGTGGAGGAGGGCTCAGGTTCTGGCAGACCACGGCAAGCATTCAAAAACACTGACATGCTATTGAAAAAGAAGGTTATTGATTGTAAGATACTTGGGATTTTTGCGATTTAAAACAAGATGAATGTTGCTTATACTTATTGAGTTTGAGGACAATAATCTCTGCTGGTAATGTCTGTCAAGTTCTGAAAGCTTCGCTGATGGTAGGTGTCATGGTTGTTTAAAAGGGGAAAGGGGTTGTCACATGTTATACATAATATCTGTACTTGATAGGCTTCAGACTAGATTCTGTACAAAAAGGATGTGGGTTAGAACAGTCTTTGTTCTCAAAAATTGCTTATTTTTTTTATAATGGCTCTCTTTCTAATCTTTTCATCTGTGATATTGCTATTCTGTATCTCCAGTGTTCCTCTTCCAGAGCTGCCAAATCTTTCCTCCATGACACTCCTGGTCTGCAATTACAGTGTCACTCAATCCTGTAATTCATGCAAGTTCAAACACGTTTTGCAGCGTTTTTAATGTAACTGTGCAGGCCTGAAACAGGCGTGAAACAGGCCTGAAACAGTCTGGCTGATGAAATCATAGAGGCGGGAGCAGCGGAGGGTATTTCTTGTCATACCCCTGCCTGTACAGAGTCAGACATGCAGGGGAGCCCATCACGCACCCTCTCCCTGCTCTTTAACTTCTCCTCCATAACAACTCTGATTCCTAATCTCGTTTCCAGTTTCGGCGGTGGGGAGGTGGGGGGGGGAGGGGAGGGGAGGGGGGGGGGCAGGTGACCTGTTCGATTGGCCGGTTCATGTGTCTGGAAACTGTTGAATGCAGCTTCTTGGTAAAGAGACTGGTAGAGGGCTGCTTCTTTTTCAGTGGCAGGGAAGTGCCCCGACCAATATGTCAAGGTGGCGTTGCAAGGAATCAGGAGGAGGAAATGAAAAGAGTTGAATACTGCCTATCGCTGTTTGCCAGGCTCGGGTGAAAACTCTGCCTGAGGGGAAGTTCATATGCTCATGCTGAAGGATTCTCTCTCCCTCTTTCTATCTTTTTCTTTCTCTTTCTCTCTCTCTCGCTCTCTCTCTCTCTCTTTCTCTACCCACACCTCTCTATCCCTCTCTCTCTCTGTCCTTGTCTTTCTCCACCTCTGTCTCACCCCACCTCTCTCTATCTTCTCCTCCTCTCCTTCCCTCCTCTCCTTTCCTCCTCTCCTCCTCCTGTCCTCCTCCTCTCCTGTCTTTTCCAGGGCTCAGGAAGTCCACAGATTCAGGTCAGGGGAAGCTGACAGCCAGCCTTTAGCAGCTATTAAAGCACCAGTTCACCAGATAACGGCCTCCAAGGATGGGCATCCATCAGCGCAGGTACAGGTGGGGGGAGCCAGCCTCACGCTTTCATTATAAAGGTGCAAGTAGTGGAGGGGGAAGCTGGTGAAAAGAAGCTCCTCGGCTGAAGTGGTTTGTCCCCCTGTGGAGACTCTGTATTTCAGCCTTTAAATCCCTCTCTGTCCCAGCACCTTCAACATTCTGGTCTTCCCACTTGAATGTCATTACGGTCTGATCCAGTTCACTCCACCTCCACATCTCCTCAGGGCTGCTCTCCTACACCAGGGCTCCGGGGAGACATCAGCGCTCTGCCCAGGAGAGAGAGAGGAGAGAGGGGTAGGGAGGGAGGTAGGGGGGAGAGATCGAGAGAGAGAGAGACAGAGGGAGGGAGAGGGGGAGAGGGGGAGAGATCGAGAGAGAGAGGAGAGAGGGGTAGGGAGGGAGGGAGGGGGGAGAGATCGAGAGAGAGAGAGAGAGACAGACAGAGGGAGGGAGAGGGGGAGAGGGTCCGTGTCCCTCTCTCCCTCTCTTCTCCTCAGGCCATATGTTAAGTCAGCCCCTCTATCTGACTAAACCCAATTTCTTCCTCCACTGCCTCAACCTGTATCATCAGAACAGGGGGCAGTGGAGCTGGGGGTTTTCCCCAGCGGCCAGATTTACATAGCAATGGTGCCGGGCACAAATCCACTCCCAGGAAGAGGCTGACTTCAGAGTGGCTTCTCCTCTGAAGCGTCCGGCCCTCTGTGGCTGGCAGAGTCTCTCCCCTCCTCGTGTCTCACATCTCCTCCAAGTCTCTGAAGGTGAAACCGCCTGTGTGCAGTGTTGTTTTGCGTACGGCACCGTGGGTGCAGTGAAAACAGGTGATCCCACAGTGAGCACTGGAACAGGAAGGACATTGGCGAACAATCACAGCAAAACAGGATGCAAGTAAAGTGTTTACAGGTGCATTGGACTGATATTATCGCTTGCTGCCTGGGAAAGCCCTAAATAACAGTTACTTTGTGAAATATTTTCACAAAGATTAATCCTGATATGCCTTTTGTCAAATAGCGATACGACCAAACAGGGTACTAAATTGGCTTTGTTAATGTGACGCCAAAAAAGAACTGACTTTTAATGAGCACATCCTCACGACGAGGGCTCGCAAATCACTTTCATCACTGTCCCAGTACCCTCCCGAAGTGCAAAATGAACTGTCCCATACTGAACTTGACCTGTCCCAAAATGTAAATTCTTGTGTTTTTGCATTTTGACAGGGGTCTAGGTTATTTGCAATACTATTTACGTAATCCATACAGTCGTTGGAAAAATACATTCTAAAGGTATGAAAAATATTTTCTACAAAAAGTTTAGAAAGGTTGAAAATATATGAGCAAAAATAGCAAGATCCAAATACTACGTTTGCTAGTGTGTTGGAATGGTAGCTACCTGGGGGTGGGGCGGGGGAGGGGAGGGGCCTGGGGGCGGGGGAGGGGCCTAGGGCGGGGGAGGGGCCTGGGGCGGGGGAGGGGCCTGGGGGCGGGGGAGGGGCCTAGGGCGGGGGAGGGGCCTGGGGCGGGGGAGGGGCCTGGAAGCGGGGGAGCAACAGGATGACAAGATGGCAGCAATGGGATCACTCGTTCAGAACGCACACACATGCACGCAGTCACACGCAGCCACACACACGCACACACATACATTCCTGTGATCACGCACACACACACACACACACCTCAACATGGGTGGCAGTCCCAGTGCTGTCATATTTTGACAGCTGGGCTCATGTCCTGGGGCAAGCAGAGACGCTGCAAGGCCTTCTTCAAAAGCTCTCTTTTCACAACAAAGAGATTTTGTATGCCTCCGAAAGTGCCCATCCTGTGCCAAAGTAGCGCTAAGAAACTGTGTTTATGTATTCTGTATTCAGAATATTCTGATTTACTGACCACTGACAGTATCTTCTCTATGAGCCATATTGTTAAGTCTGTCATGAATAACACAGTACAAAGACATTATAATTCACACTACACATCACATAGTTTGACGCAAAGCCACAACTCTTTGATATTGACATCGTGCTTCCCAGAACTGTATGTCGGTAAGTGAAACAGAATTCCTCTGAATAATGCATCTGTAAATGTTTGTGTGAGAATGAGTTTGTGTGTGTGTGTGTGAGAGAGAAATAGAGAGCGTGTGTGGTTGTGTGTGTGTGTGTGGTTGTGTGTGTGTGTGGTTGTGTGTGCTTTTTACTGGTGTTGCTGTGATTAAGTCTGTCTGCTTTGGTCCTGTTGTTCCTAAGGAACTCTCAGGCCCTGTGTCTCAGCATGTTTCCAGCACAGGACAGAAGAGCCCCAGAGATGAGCACATAAGGGATTAAAGTTTAGTATATTTGATTGTTTCTCTTGTGCTGTGAGACCTTCACAATGGGCCCGGCCAGACCAGGCCACTTTGAATTAGCCTGAGTGAGCAGGAAGACAGCAGCGCAGAGAGGGGCTTCAGATAATCCCAGGATATTGAGCAGGATTCCTGGGACGAGTAGGCGCTCCTTTGCTTTCTCAACTGTGACGAGAGGGAGGGAGATGGGGAGGGAGGGAGGGAGGAAAGGGCCTGGGGAGCAAGGGTGGGAGAGAGGGAGGGAGCGAGGGAGGGAGGGGCCTAGGGAGGGAGCGAGAGATTTAGGGTCTCTTTCTCTCCTCAGTTTGCTTTGTGGGATAGTTTTCACAGTTTAGGGGCACAGTGCAAGGGGCTCGGTGCCCAGTGGAGTGAATCTTTTAAGGGGAAGCAGGCAGGGATGGCCCCCTTCAGAGGATTAGGTTTGCTGGGATAATCAGGGGATCAGTTCACAGCTCCCTGGAAGGGTCTTAGTCCAGCAGCGGACCAGGGACACCCTGGACTGGGAGACAGACGAGCCAGACCCCCCCTTGGTGTCCCCTGGACATCTGCTCTCTCTCACTCTCTGTCTCTCTCTCTGTCTCTCTGTCTCCCCCCCCCTCTCTCTCTCTCTGTCTCTCTCTTTGTCTCTCCCCCCCTCTCTCTCACTCTCTCTCTCTCTGTCTCTCTCTCTCTGTCTCTCTCTTTGTCTCTCTGTCTCCCCCCCCCTCTCTCTCTCTGTCTCTCTCTTTGTCTCTCTCTCACTCTCTCTCATTCTCTCTCTCTCTGTCTCTCTCTCTGTCTCTCTCTTTGTCTCTCTCCCCCCTCTCTCTCTCTGTCTCCCCCCCCTCTCTCTCTGTCTCTCCCCCCCCTCTCTCAAATATTATATATTAGATTGTGTTATAACTTGGGCCATGCTATGGCGCTTAAAGAGAAGGCATTGTGTGATTACGCCGATGTGATTGGCATCTTATTGAAACTTTCAGGTGGATGGAATTTTGGAAGTACAGAAGTGGACTTCCTGTTATTGAATGGAGCTCTAAATACACAGTGATTGTGTCTGCCTTGAATGGCGTATTCTCCCTGTTTCCCTGATTAGACAGGCTGTCCAGTGCTGGCAGAGGGGAGATGCCAGCGTCGGAGCAGGTACAGCTGCTCCTCTCATCAGGAGGAACTCTCTCATATCTTCAGACGACCGGCCACGACTAAACAAAGGACGTTTTAAAATAGGTGGAAACCCACTACCTGATCCCAGGGCCCTGATCCCAGGGCCCTCCCTGGGTAGGGAGCCAGCAGATGAGGGCATGCCCAGGTGACTCAGCCCTTCGTGTGTCTCCCTCTTCCCATCAGCCCCGCTCGCGGCCTTTAGCGTTTCCTTATTCTATGGCGT
Source organism: Hypomesus nipponensis (assembly GCF_054491055.1). Taxonomy (NCBI): domain Eukaryota; kingdom Metazoa; phylum Chordata; class Actinopteri; order Osmeriformes; family Osmeridae; genus Hypomesus; species Hypomesus nipponensis. The sequence continues at coordinate 21,783,891 of NC_140371.1, read as the reverse complement.
CATTGTTTGCTGTTCTGACCTTTGCAGCAGATGTCTGGACGGATGTGCCCCAGCTAACACCCTAAAGAAGGGCACACACACACACACACACACACAGAACCAGTATGGTGTAGAACACACACACACAGAACCAGTATGGTGTAGAACACACACACACACAGAGCCAGTATGGTGTAGAACCGTATATTAGTTCTTTCCGCGTGCTGGTGACAGCTCGTCGTACACGGTGCCTACTGTCCGTCTGATTGGCTGCTCGGTCCGTCCCTCCAGGCCTGTCTGCAGATGTTGCCCCGCCTCGTTGCTAAGATACGACGGACAACAAGAACAAGTATGTGGCAGAGCTGGCGAGAGGCTACAGCACGGACAGAGCGGCCCGGGGCACAAGGGCCGACAAATAAGGGCTTTCATATTCCCCTACCCCCCTCTGGGAGGCTGGGGGCAGGGAGAGAGAGAGAGAGAGAGAGAGAGAGAGAGAGAGAGAGAGAGAGAGAGAGAGAGAGAGAGAGAGAGAGAGAGAGAGAGAGAGAGAGAGAGAGAGAGAGAGAGAGGGAGAGGGAGAGGGAGAGGGAGAGGGAGAGGGAGAGGGAGAGGGAGAGGGAGAGGGAGAGGGAGAGGGAGAGGGAGAGGGAGAGGGAGAGGGAGGGGGAGGGGGGGAGGGAGGGAGGGAGGGAGGGAGGGAGGGAGAGGGGGAGAGGGGGAGAGGGAGGGGAACGGAGATGGAGAGAGACGAGAGGAAGAGTTGGAAAATAAGTTGAGAAAATAGTCCTGCAAAAATAAATAAGAAAATAATGGATGGATGGAGGCTAAATGAGCATGAAGCTTGTTCTCGTCTGAGTCAAACACCCAGCTTGTGTTGCGGTTCAATAAGCACTTGAACACTCAATTAACCTTTTCATTACGGAGATTGAAGATTTGTTGTGGCTATGGTTCGTGAAAAGCAGGTGCTGTTGCTGTGGACTTGTTGCAGATGTGTAAAGCTAGCTTTGTGGAAAGTCAAAGTGTAAATGCAGCAATATCTGTCTGTGTAATGTATTTGTACATAGCTTTGGAGGGCTCCTCCGTGCCAGGTGTAACGGTATAAGCTGAAAAGGCAGTGTGCTATTAGTCTTTTATTCCCCAGCCAGACTCTGTCTCAACAGAGTTCACTGCAGTGAGACGCTGCAGCTTATTCAGGCAGGAGAGGCTGGGTTCTGCAACACACAAGATACATAATACCCAGAAACAGCAGCCCACATACTGGCAATATATCTCAGCTCAAATCAGGAGACAGACACACACACACACACACACACAGACACACACACACACACACACAGACACACACACCCAAACCCATAAAACACAGCTCACCACACAGTCTCAATGCTCTGCTTGTCATTAGGTTCAGGCGGACTGGTGTTATGGAGACACTTAACGCTCTTAATAAACTTTTTTTTAATCAAAGTTTGCAGAGTACGTAGGCGAATCCTATTAAATCTCCTTGAATGTTCTTCACTGATCATTTTTTATCAGTGTTTTCTTTTTTAATGTATTTTTTACAGCTGCGTGTATTATTTTGAGCTTGTAAAAGTCGTTGTGTTCCATCCCTTTGCCCCGCAGCCATGACAGACAGGCCCCAAATGTAGTGGTGCCGCTCGCGTACAACCCAGCTGCTCCACTGCTGTGTTATTAACGGCACGCAGAAGCTCATCTCTGCCTTCCCATAATGGAACAATGCAAGAGAGCCTCGCTTTGGCCATCCCTCATCTCTGAGACGGCACAATTGATCACCAATTCAATTGCTAACTGGAGAAAATTGAATTTCTAGCCCTAACATTGTTCGTTAACCACAGTGCCGATGAGATGGCCATCCAGATTAATGATAATGGCAGTCCGAGATGGCTTGGAGACGGCCTGTGAATGTGATTAGCTCACGACGCTGAGGGGAGGATGAGGAGAGCAGCCAGCCAGACGCTCATGAGGAAGTACTTAATGAAAACCCCACATGGAGACTCATTAGGACATGTTTGTCTGGGTTCATGCTCCTCAGATTACTACTGGACGCAGTCTACCTTTTACTGTCTCTCAAACACACACACACACACACACACACACACACAATCTACTTTTTATTGTCTCTCCTGGTTCTGGGTACTCAGACACACACACATTATCTCTCCCTCCCTTTCTCTCTCTCTCTCTCTCTCTCTCGCGCTCTCTTTCTCTCTCTCTCTCTCTCTCTCTCTCTCTCTCTTTCTCTCTCCCCACGTCCTTTTCTCCCCCTCTTCCCATCTCTCTCTTTCGTTCCTGGACCTTGAGCAGGATGCTGACTGGTTATTTTACCTAACATGTGACTCTGGAGGTTCGAGTGGTACGATTCACCACGACCATGAGGATGTGCTGATGGGAGGATACTTTTCATATTAAAGATAGGAAGGGACGTGTGTGTGTGTGTGTGTGTGTGTGTGTGTGTGTGTGTGGCAAGCAAGCCTCCTTCAACATTTGCTACTGACTCAATGACTTCCCCTATGGCAAACACATCTTGTCTGGACTGGCAGCTTAGCTGTGGCACCTTCTAGTCAAACACTGTTGATAAAAGTCTGGACAAACAATGGTCAGCCATTCTACTGTACACGTGGTACCATAGCAGTGCGGAGTAGGTGAGAGTGTAGGAAGATTGTAGCAGGATACAAACATGACCAGAGACTCTCTGTTCTTGACTTAGTACCTTGGCCTCGCTCTGCCCAGTTGGTCGTGGTTCTTGCCAGGAAACCCCCCTTCTGTGATTGCATTTCAAAGAATGCAATCACTCTCCACAGTTTACACATTATACTCTGTTGTCAACAACGTGGAACTCTCTCATCTCCAGTTCTCACACTCTGTGTTGACAAAACTAAAAACTAAAAAAAGAGTGGTTTGGGAGCCCTTCATTAGGATCCGTTTCTGTGGAAAAACACATGGACGCTCATTGTTCACAGGCTCTGAAATGGTATTTTGTAAAAAGAATTATATATAATTCACCTGATTTCCACCCCTCCCCACTGTCTTCAAATATCGATGCTTTGTTATTTAATCACACTGATTCTAAGTTCCAGAGTGCCTCTAAACAGCCATGACATTGAACGTACTGCAGCATATAAACAAGTTCACGGTGCTCCCTCTTTGACCCCTGATTGTTCTGAGACGTGAGATACTCCGATCGGAGATTAATTGTCTTGTTTAATTATACCTAAGTGATTAGAGCAGGGAGGAACTGAAATCCCTGTTGCTGAATCTGTATTAATGTATGCACTCTCAAAGTCAACGCGCATATTTTCAAGGATACAAGTCCTCCACAGCTTAATGGACAGAGACAAGTCTGCAGTCAGCATCTCTGAGGAGCAAGGCGTGTGTGTTTACATGTACAGTTTACGTGGAGGTAAGTGTGTGTGTGCTTCTGGGCTATATAACCCTGTGTGCAAAATAGTATGCACTGTATGTTTGTGTGTTAGTGAGTGTGTTTGTGTGTGTGTGTGTGCTGACAGTGCAAATGGGCACTGCAGTGTGTCGGGGTGAGAAGGGGGGTGGGTGGGGGTGCACCTGTCGGAAAAGACCCCCATTGATAATAAACACCTGATGATAAATGAGTTTTCTTCCTCCAGAACACCCCCAGCCTCTCTCTCTCACCAACAGAGTCCGCATAGTAAAACTACCAACTGGTCTACATACCTGTGAGTCCATATTCAACGCAGTAAAACAGTCACATTACATTTAGTCATTTAGCAGATGCTCTTATCCAGAGCGACTTACAGTCAATACAGGGACATTGTAACCCAGAGGAAAGAAGGTTGAAGTGCCTTGCCCAAGGACACAACGTCATTTGGCATGGGAATCTAACCGGAAACCTTCGGAATAATAGCCCAGTTTAGTTCAGGAATACATTTATGAAGAAATTGAGCTTGTGGTAGAGACGGTTATTTAATCTACATGCATGAACCAGTAATCCAAGAGAATGGGCTGTAGTTTTGCTGTGATTTAACCCCCATAGCGCTAATTTATCTGGGTAGCTGCAAGGGATTCTGTGTAAGGGAGGGGCTGTTAGATATTTTCTCTCCATATCAAGAACGTTTTGATGAGTGGAAATATTAAAAGCCTTCTAACTTGTGGGTAATAAAGGAAACCAATATAATGAAAAGAAGAAAATTATTTTCTTTTTTTATTCAGTAGGGCCTATTTGTGTATCCTTCTGAAGACAGGAGGTAATTACAAGTTAACAGGAACCCTACGGAACCAGACAACTGCTTTTGTTTCAGGATAACTGACACAATACTGTCGCAAATATGTCTGCCCTCCCTCATACAACACACAATGGAGTTCTGAGGTGTGTTTTCCACCAGGGATATTGAAATACCTACGGCAATCATAATTTCCTTGTTGGCATCAAACAAGCCATTATATTTACACACACACACACAATGGAAGCAGATCGTGGGGCTAAATTCTGGATCCTCATTAACAAAGAGCACATTTCAGGGAATTAGTTCATTAAATAAGTGTATTAATGAAGTCTGCATAAAATAGCCATGGCGATGTGCAGGCAGGCCTGCCTGCCACCTGTGCTCTACAGGAGAAAGGTTAATGACTATATGAAGGAGACCTGCGGTGCCTCTCTCTGTGCTCACGACCCTGATCCTCCAAGTTCCTCCTGGTGTGTGTGTGTGTGTGTGTGCGTGCGTGTTAAACACACGCGGCTTCGATCAAAACACTCCCATCCCTTGTACTATGCCCACTATGCACCTTTTGTGTACATTTTACACTTTCCTATCAAACACGGGGGCGGAGGTTTCATTAAAAACGGGAGGAACATTACCCACCCACTTTCTTTAACGGCAAATCGGTCCTCACTTTTTCTTAAGAACATTTCATAAAACGGCCGCATCCTCAGCTATTAAAAAGGCTGTCCCACGCACATTTGAAAACAGACCTACGGTCCCGTAGGATATGGTGTCATACACGTCTTCGTACTTTGAGTGCGGTTGTTGAGTGAAATATACGTTCATATCCGCAACAGAGTATGGAGTTGATGTTGACCGCTGTAACGTGTGACGGGCGTGTGTTTGAAACGTAGCTTGTAGCTGCATCCATTTTACCTCATCTGTCACTTGTCCTGACAAGCTACCAGAGTAGCTTACTTGCCCTAAAGGAAACATGCTAGTGAGTTTTTCCTATAAGGTAACCGCTCTGGCTAACAGCTAACTTGGCGTTTGGAAATTGTGATAAATGCGACCGGGGTAGTTGTTCCACAAGCTGCTGAAACCTTGGGCTTGCATACGGAATGACAACAAGGGGAGAGGACAAATAAAATATCACAAACAAAAAAAAAAGAATGATTAAAAGTGTTTCCTAGGCTCAGGGGAGGTTTTGATTTAAGGTGTATATGAGTGCAGGCTCTGTCAGCATTATCTCTTCTCTCTCTCTCTCCGTCCCTCATGGGAGCTGGCGGATGCCGGTGGGGAGGAGGGAGGAGAAAACGTACCATCCTGCCAGATAAATCTCAAGCTGCTTTGACACAGTAAACTGTCACCTCATTTCGTACGCCCATCGAATCTTGGAGGCGGCATCTGAAGTTCCTCGACTGTCTTGACGGAGCACAGCATTTCCTGTGGCTGCCCGTGTAACCTGCAAAAGCATACTAAGAACCTGCTCTCCTGTTAAATATGCAGAGAGCAAACTATGTGTGTTTGGGTTCATTCAGTGACAAGACACTGAGTTAACTGCGGTTAAACACCCTCATGTAGCGGCAGGAAAAGTGATGCGATTAATGTTGGTGTTTTTAAATCTCCCCTTTAGCCAATTCCCCAGGCTCATTATTAATTCTGCCTTACATGTCAAATGGCAAACAGCAGTCTTTTATAATGAACATTCCCTGCCAGACCTTGCATGCTTGTCTCTAACATATGGTCAGAAGTTGCAATGATTGTTTTTAATTGCGCCTGATTTACTCCTGTGAATGTCGAAGAAAATGTTTATGGCCAAATGTTTATGGCCAAACTGTTCCACCTCAGGAGAATACACTGGGATAAATTACATATATGTATACTGTACACTTGCCAAATTTGAGAAGGGAGGAACAAAGACTTTGGAGTATTTTTTCTTCTTTCTCATTTTATAACTTTACTGGGAAAAAAGAAAGAAAAAAACATTAAGAAAAGCTTTTTGATTAAGGAACGCAGAACCATGTTACAGATAGTGGCCAGAAAATCTGCCGCTCCAGTCCCTGCTGAATACGAAGAGGTACTGTATAATGCTTGTTATCTGTGCACGTGCCAGCAAGTCTGAAAATATGTAACTTTTTTCTCCCTGTTAACAAGCCAAAGCCTTTGCAAATATTGGCAGAGGACATTCCTACCCATCCTTAGAATCCCTCAACGAGACATTGGCAAGTTTTGTTGTCAATTCTGGGAAAAAATTGAATTGTTTAGCATCTTATCTCCAAAATCCTCTTGGATGTTACCCAAACAAATAATTTATGTTTCCAAGCATGAAGTGAGAGACCAGATTTCCCAAGCTCTCTCTTGTCAGACAATACTCTCAACATCTGACAAATACCTGACGGCTTATCATATTTGTCAGTGTGCCGCAGAAGGAGTTATGGACAGGAATTAGCACGAGATCACACAACTGCTGTGTTGTGTAGTTTCCGATGGGCACTGTACACAGCTTGTGAAGGGGATCCAGTTTGACCTTATCTACAGCGCAGGAGTTTGCGAGTAAACACCTGGGCTGTTTTGCCCCGAATCCTGCCTCCTCTCCCGCTGACTGTCCTAGATGCCGGGGCTGAAACAGACACAGCATCACCCTGTTCCATTAGAGGAACATGCTCGTGTGACAGGACACAGTCTCCCGGGACTACCCTGACTTGCATTTTGGCCCACCTCCTCATCCGCCCCCAGACGACCCTAAACAGGCCCGGTAATTCATCCCTTCCAGTCCTTCAAGAATGTAAATAATGAACAAAAGTAGCTTGTTCTGCATGTGTCGCAGGGTTTGTCTGGGAAGCGAGCCGGCTCCAGGCCGATCCTGCCACTGGCTGGCTCCTGGCCCGTCCTCCTCGCTCCTGGCCCGTCCTCCTCGCTCCCTTTCGCTGCAGCAGCAGGACAGGACAGAGCACCATGGTGCCTGCTCGGGCTGCTGTTATCTCCCAGTTCCAGACACCTCGTCTCCCTCCTCAGTCCCCCAGATCAGCCCCCCACAACCCCTTCGTCCTCGGCCGAGCTTTCATCCACTCATCTGCATCGGCCATCTCTCCCCCTCCTTCCCCTCCTGGATGCCCCTCAAAACTAATTGACTTTAATTTGTCTTCTGCGCCCTCTTCTAGTGGGGTATACCTTTCAGATTCGTCAGTCGTTGCAAGTGTCAATTAAAAAGGCATCGACCAATAAAGTTTGTGGGCGACGGATGTTAATTAATATTGGAGGTTTATGGCGTGTGATACAGGCCACAGCATGGACCCTGGCACTTGATGACCATTAAGGAAAATGGGTCGAGCGCCATTTTGGAGCCTTAGACTAATGAGGCTCTTCACTGAAATGAAGCCAGACAGCGGAATGGCCTCGTCAGGTACATTATCTGAGCGCCATTGCTTTTCACACCTCCACCAGTCTGCATCTCACACATAACACCCCTCTGAAATCAGGATCAAAATGGAAGTTTTTGCTGACTTGCACTTGAAATGAGATATAAAACATTAACACTGTCTGCCAAGCAATCCTCCGTCGTGAAAAGGGAGCCTTCTACTTTCAGGTCGATTTTAACGTAGCTACGGCTTCATCTTTGCTAATAACCCCATGATCGTCAAAGCTGCTCCTCGCTGATCCAGGAGCATCAACTCTGTGCTTTCAGGATGTCTCCACCATGTACCGTAAACACATCTCTTTAGAAAACACGCTCCTTCATCCGTCACTTGTTGTCGAGATCTTGTGACCTGTTCTTCAAGGTTTTCCATTGGGACTGTAGAATTACATGTCAAGAGACATTACAGATGCTATCTTCATGAAAGGATTAAGTGAAAGGACAGCAATTGCAGGCACGCTTCAGTTCACAGTGGTTGACTGATGGACTCTTTATAAAAACCCACCAGTCATTGATGTAGCGCCGTGACTGGGTCTGATAAGCTCCTCAGCAGTTTCTGAATCAAAGTGGATCTCTCCGTATTCTCGTTTATTCAGTTGCTCTAAAAAAAACATAATGAACCCAAGCAGGCTGCGTTCCTCCACGCCAGCAATGTATCTGTCTGCCAAAGGCGTCTCAGAGCCCAGAAGGTCCTCTGAGAGTACTGTATCTACAGTATCTACTGTTTCGTTCCCTCACAAAGACAAGGCCTGTGGGTGTAGCAACCGCACACGACCTAAAGGCCGCTAGCTGTAGGGGAGCTAGCGTGATTCAACACTTGGTTGTTGGGTAAGGACAGCTTAGAGGGCGTCATTCCATCTCTCCAAACGACACAGATGAAACATGCATGCGAGTAGTGATTGCGTCTAAGCGTTGTTAGATTACACTTGTGGATGTAATGTATTACTCGTCAACTGACACTTTAAATGCTGTGTGAAGTCCGGAACTGGCAGTAGTGTGCGACACCAGAACAGAAGTCAGTAGGGGGGGTGGTTCTCATGCTATGTAGTTCTTTGACTTGCTGTTGTTCGTGCTACACACAGTATTGAGAGATTGCCTTCTACCTTCGCTCAAACTGCACAGGTTTGACACAAGACATTAACAACCTCACCTTAGTTTGTGCCAACTTTTAGTATTTATTTATTTCAACTTTGTTCCTCTGTGGTGTCAACTTCCATGTCTATTCCCGACCCGAAACATCTGCTACCACCCTCTCACCCCAGCTGAGTGTGTCATCGCTGTCTGTTTCACTTAATGAAGCATTCTTTTAAAGAAGACGTCGACACTGCTGTTAAGTGGCTCAGAGACTTTCACCCTGTCAGGTAGAGTCACGGCGGGAGGCCACAGATGGCTGTTGCCGGCAGGAAGTGTATTAGGGATTATTAGTCTCTCTTTCTGTTGGTCTCTCTCTCTCTCTCCATCTCCGTTCCCCCCCCCCCCCCCTCTCTCTCTCTCTCTCTCTCTCTCTCTCTCTCTCTCTCTCTCTCTCTCTCTGTCTCTCTCTCTCTGTGTGTGTGTCTCTCGCTGTAGTTGCATGTGAAGTGGTCAAGCTGACTGTGTTGAAGCCCGTGTACACAGCTTCTGCAGTAAAACGTTTAATCTTCTTGACTTCAACATCATGGGGATTCACAAAAGCAGAGAGGAATCCTTTCTCCTTTCAGAGGGCATCTGTTATCTGTTATAGCATTTGCTAATTGCTGTCTGTTAATGAAAGGCGTCCAATGAAGTCCATTCTTCTGCTAGATTTCTCAATCAATACTGAAGCCATTTCTCCTCTCCATTGGCAGTCTCTGGCGAAGCGTTAATCTGTGCTCTGCAGTGTTGATGCATAGCCTCTCTACGCTGTTGTGCTCAGCTGTCATGCCAGAGCAGAGCCTTGCCTTCGTGGATGTCCGTGTGACTAGAAAACAGCTCTTTTAGAATGTACAGTTTCTATAAATCTATAAACACTAAGGAGCATTCTCATGCAGAGATGGTCCCCAGAGTTCCGGTGGTCTCACAGCACAGACAACAGAGCGCCAAGGTAGCTTGAACTGAGGGAAGGATGGATAATCTGGTATTTTCTCATCTGGAAATGGTCATGGCTGTTCACCTTCACTGTGTTTAGTATGCTGGGTGCATATGGCCAAGCATGAACAAGCCGGCCCACTGTTTAGGCTCCGCCAAGTCATGCAGCCGCCCACCCCGCTCAAGGATGTGAAACCATAAGGGTCTGGATAAGTCTGTCCTTCTAAGGTTTCAGTTCATCACTCTCAGAGAGAAACGCAGAGTTCTCAAGGCTCTCATCAAACAGACTTAACGTATAACCCTCTTTATATTGAGATTTCATGTGGGGTGAAACTCCAGCTTTAACTGCCACTGAAATGACCGTTTTTACAAAGCAGAGAACCCCGTGCTGAAACTGCGTTTTTTTTTTACGCTCCATCAAATGTTCATTCAAACCGCTGAGATCAACTGCACCTCTGGACAACTCTGTGAGTTGAAGCGTGGAGTTTTTTTCCGCTCGCCAGCACTTAAGGGAAAAACAGCCCTATACATTTAGTCAGTCGGTACTTAGCCAAGAACAATACTCCTATTGTTGAGACTTGATGTGTCCATGTTTCTCGCTCTGAATTCCAAACATTGACGAGAGAGACTGCGTTGGCCATGTGGCCATCGGCTTCTGTCCATTCTGGTGTGTTTTGTGGCGACAGACGGTAGCTTTGTGTGTTCTGGGAGTTGGCGGATGACCCCAGAGGAGAGACTGTCCACAGCGGACCTGCTGCTCTCTGCGTCGGGCCTTTGGGGGAGTTTGGCATTACAAGCTTTGTCATGTTGCTCCCAAGTTCCCCTAAGGATCCCAGACACCTCGCTCCCTCTCCGACACACACCTCAACACACACACACACACCTGCCAGCTCCAGTCTGTCATCACAGGGGTAATAAACATGATGCACGGTGAAGGAACTGGCTTCTTTGGGGACTTGAGATGGACACACATACACATAGACAGAGAGACAGACAGACAGAGAGACACGCACACACACAGTCCTGCCTGACCAAGTGCCAGGTCTGCGTTAGGTTGCCCCAAGAGACGTCTAACCAAATGATCCCCCTGGAGATGTATGGATGGATCTCACCTTGGCATTCCCCTCCTGCTCCTGTGCACGTGTTATCTAATAATGGACTGGCCATGCTTATAATGTGAGGCATTACTTATGCCCGACTAAGTGAATTTGCCCAAAACCATGACCATCTGGCATCTGATGATGATTTGCATTTCATTTGCATAGTTTGCTGGCATTCACAACTAGTGCTACAAAAGTTCCCTCACTAACTACATACACACACTGCTGGGCAGTTTAAGCTTCCTCCTAAAGGCACCTTATTCATTCAGGGGAAGGACTCAAATGTTTCAAATAAAAGGGTTTAACGTTTTGTTGTGGACCTCACTGATGTCCTATCAACTCCACAATAGGGGTGGGGAACACTAAATGAAGTCTGTTGTTGCCTTGTGCTGACCTTGGCTATCAACATCATTTGATTAGTGACCTGGCTACCATGAGTGTGTGGGATCTCTTCATGCGAGTCCATTGGGGCTCCTGGGGTAAACGTCCATGATCCAGAGATCTGCCCCTCTCTGTTCCTGCCCTGCCCCACTGTCATGTTTGCACACAAGCAGGCGACTAAGTGATTAATGACCAAACTCCTGGTCCTATTGTGTGCTTCTGGTGACTACACAAAAGCCATCGCCCTTGTCGCATAAGCTATTGTCTGGGAACACTTGGCAGTGATAAGGGTGTATGTTCGCCACAGGACCAAAACCAGAGCAACCAATCACTGATTCACAGCACTGTGAATCTGATTTAAGATGTATTTTGAAGTGTAACGGTGTCTCGATTAACTTTGTAGAGGCCATGAATTTTAACGTCAACAAGACAAACATCACAAGGAACAGACAAATAGGTTTGGAATCCTAGATGTTGGGCCAGGGTACGACGAGAGACGAGAGAGGAGCTGGAGCGAGAGAGGGGAAGGTCTTCACACTGTCCAGACAAGAGCAGCCACAACATGGAATTAAACTGCAAAGCTTTAGTCTGTCTGCCATTGATCATTATTTCATAGGGACACAAATCTGTCCTAAAACGAGGCTAACTGTCTCAACTTTAATCAGAATCCATCTAGAAATTATGTGTATAGCATGCACTCCGTAATTACATTAACACACCATTGCCATCAACACAACTCTTTTTTGTCAGTTATCTTCCCAGCTAATAATAATCCTGACTATTATTAGAGGATGAAGAATGAGGCTGCCTGGATTCCCAGCAGTGTTTTCTAAAATAGAGAACTTTGTCTGAGTTTTTGTTTAAATGAAATGTCTGCATATTCAAGTAGAGAAATAATTACTAGGGCTAAAAGCTTGTGGTAATATTAAATTTTCATTTGATTCTTGACGAGGTTTAATTTAGCAGTTGTTCAGGTTGATATCAGATGAAAAAAGGGAACAATCTCTCACAAGTGAAAAAAGATGACTTATTAATCATTGTCTTCAAAAACCAATCAGAGTGCCATTTCAGGTGATGAGGAAATGAAATGAACAATAGCCTAAAACTACAGTAGTAGTAATTGTTCTTCCAGAGAAACTGGCTAAGTAAGACCCAGTTCCCCTTGTTCCCCTCAGCTGCTCTCACTTGAGAGCATGTGTCTGTGCCTCGCAGCCAAACTATCACCTTTAATAAGGAACAACTCCCAGTCACATCTGAAACGGGGGTGAAACCATCACACCAGACCTGACAGAAGATTCCTCCTCCTGGCAAACCTTGAAATCTCAGCTCTCTCTGGAATTCGTTAGTCGAGGCAAAGCTTGTTTTGAATTTCACCAACTCTCTCCGAAACACGAGTGGGTGTTTTGATTTGCTCTGTGTGGAGAGAAAGTATGACATCTGGATGTTGAATCTGCATAAAAGATTTGTTGTCTCGACAGTTTTGCGGAACAAGAGACCCCTCCCCATGTTATTATTGCCGTACGATGGAACATTCCTGAATATACAAGAAAGCAGAGTTGTGGCAGGACAGATGTCTGTTTAATCTGTGGTTGGGTCATCGTGTCCATGATCACACACTTCTCTCAGCTCTGCAGACACACGCAAGTTTTAAGCTGTCGAGATCTGCGGATTACAGTGGCTTACTTCTTTTGACCCTGAAGTAAAATGTTAGATTGAAATGGACTCAGTAGACTTTAATATAAAAAAAATATATAAATCTATTTTCCATCTCCCCCCTTTCCCCACCCTTTTCCCTTCCTTCAGCCTTCCAAAACTCCTCCAAATTAAAATTGAATCTCTTTCTTGGTATTTGAGCGACAGACGGCCTTCTTTGGTCTCCCCTTGTGATGTGCAGGAAATGAGAGGTGGGAGTTGCCTCCTCTCACACAGAGATCTCAGTAATCGTGAAGCTGCTGCTTGTCGCCAGCCCACCACACCGACAGCAGCTTTTAATTAATCCCCCATTCTTCCATCCCTCCATCCTCCACTTCCTCTTCACTCTTAGCACGCGTGTGCGTGTACATGTTTTTGCGAGTGTGTGTGCGTGTGTGTGTTTGCTTTTGTGAGATCTGCCTGTGCTGAGTCGCTGGGCCCAGTGTAGCCGTGCGCTAACTTGCTAAGTTTCAGTGTGACAGTGCTGTCACTTTCCTCACTCCTAAGAGCCGTGGATTGCTAGCTAGCTGCATCCTTGCCTTCTCAGAGTGATGTAATCGCCCTCAACCCTGTCCCCTACAGTTTGGAAACTCTAAACGGAAGACTGCAACTCTTGAACTACTTCAACTCTACAAGTACTAATAACTTATTCAGTGAAGCTAACCCCTCCTGTCAGAGTACATAACCACCTTGGAAAGTGACCTAATGCTAAGATTGCTAGTTTGAGGACAAGGCAAGTAATAGGAGACCTTGAAGTGTCTTGACCCAGCTTCCAGTGGTCTGATAAATGGTGACAGGCTGTATTTACAGTCCTAAAAGGTGCTGACACCCATGAATATGAGGTACTGTGTCCTTACAAGGCTCCTCACTCCCCGAGAGAGAAGTCAGGGAACGAGGGTAGCCGTGGGCTGGTGGTGCTGTCTGAGTGTCTGCTCCAGACAGGCTGAGGAAGCTGCAACTTTCTGGGAGGCAGGGGCAGGGAGTGTGTCCCCAGACCAGGTCTGGAGGAAGGTCAGGGTGTCAGTGGGGTAATGTCAGATCAGTCAACCAGGGAGATATTCTATGATCTTTTAGGCTCGATGGACAAGAATGTCAGATTCCAAGCAAAAAAACTACAACAAAAGAAGGCATCATCTCATTTATATAATTATATAATAATTCCCTTAAGGCCTTAGTTTCACATCAGCTTACTCCAGATGCTTTTTGCGGAACATTAATAAAGAAGGTTTCCTATCTGATTATCCGGGTTCGCAGTTTTTCTCAGAGAGAGAGAGAGCAGGACTGCTTTAGACGCCTGTGGAGTCAGGTGGCTGAGCGGTTAGGGAATTGGGCTAGGAATCTGAAGATCGCCAGTTCCCTCGGGGGAATGTCACTGTACTTACTGTAAGTCGCTCTGGATAAGAGCGTCTGCTAAAATGACTAAATGTAAATGTAATTGTAGACAAACCCTTCACCGACCTTTCTGCGCTTTTTGTGCCCAGCGTGAGGTTAGCAAAATGGGCTCCACTCGCACGTGAGTAGGCTGTCGGCACAGGAAAAGACTGAGCTGGAGATTTAAGCCCATTGGCATGCAAATACTGTACTGACATTTAAAGCTGGCTTTACATAAATGAGAGTAAAGAGCAGATCGAAGAGCTGGGATCCTCCTGCTCCAGGTCTGCTGCTGTGCTGGGGGTAATGGAGGCGATGGGTCACTGAAGACCTTTAGGAATGAAATAATTATTCTTCGCATCGGACTTCCCAGACAAATGGAGCTGAGAGTCGATTAAGTTCTGAAGGGGCCGGGGTGTTGATCTCATAAAGGGCACCTGGAGATATACTGCCTTTTGCCACATCATTTAAACCACTTAATGGATGGCATCATTAATGGCAACCTAGGAGCAAAGTCAATGATATAGATATTTTCCTAACATATTACGCATCATTTGTTTAATAATGGCGCAAACACGGACGGTTCTCCTCCTGCTTTTGTTTGTGTCCTATTTTACGTTCGATCAAACTTTGTTGGGGTGTGCCCGGCGCATCCCTGCTCCTCCCTGCTCCACCCTGCTCCTCCCTGCTCCTCCCTGCTCCTCCCTGCTCCCTGCTCCACCCTGCTCCTCCCTGCTCCTCCCTGCTCCTCCCTGCTCCCTGCTCCACCCTGCTCCTCCCTGCTCCTCCCTGCTCCTCCCTGCTCCTCCCTGTGCCTCCCTGCTCCTCCCTGCTCCCTGCTCCTCCCTGTGCCTCCCTGCTCCCTGCTCCACCCTGCTCCTCCCTGCTCCTCCCTGCTCCTCCCTGCTCCTCCCTGTGCCTCCCTGCTCCTCCCTGCTCCTCCCTGCTCCCTGCTCCTCCCTGCTCCACCCTGCTCCACCCTGCTCCTCCCTGCTCCCTGCTCCTTCCTGTGCCTCCCTGCTCCTCCCTGCTCCTCCCTGCTCCTCCCTGTGCCTCCCTGCTCCTCCCTGTGCCTGCCTGTGCCTGCCTGTGCCTCCCTGCTCCTCCCTGCTCCTCCCTGCTCCTCCCTGCTCCTCCCTGTGCCTCCCTGCTCCTCCCTGCGCTCCTACAGTGATACAGATGTGTTGTCATCATGTGGCATGGCAGGCTGGCGCGGGCAGGCTGGCGCTGGCTCTTGTTAATTTGTATTAATGTCAGGTAATTTGGAGCGGCGATGGATGTATGTGCAGGCTGTGTGCTCTCAGGCAAAAAATTGGATTCATTAAGAAGACGGAGGAGGGAGGCAGGATTTGGGGGCCTGTGGATTCAGGTCACTGAATAACGTGAGGAGACAGTCTGGGTCCAGGGGCCTGGGGCAGCTGGGTCCAGGGGCCAAAAGCAGCTGGGTCCAGGGGCCAAAAGCAGCTGGGTCCAGGGGCCTGGGGCAGCTGGGTCCAGGGGCCTGGGCAGCTCAGACTGGGACAGACACCCATCACTCTTTCTGATCGACGCCCTGCTGGCCTGGAGGATTCTCTTCTCTCCATTCCCTCTCTCCTCTGGCCTGGAGGATTATCTTCTTCTCTCTTTTCCCTCTCTCCTCTGGCCTGGAGGATTCTCTTCTTCTCTCTCTTCCCTCTCTCCTCTCGCCATGGAGGTGTGGGGTACGTAGAGCGAGGGACTGTGTGAGACAGAATGGCAGTCCTCCCGCGTGTTAGAACAGAGAAAGACAAAGTAACTGCAGGATCTTTGAAAGAGTTGGTGGGAGGGAGGGAGGGGGGGTGAAGGGGTGGTAGTGTGTGTGTGTGTGTGTGTGTGTGTGTGTGCGTGTGCGTGTGCGTTTGATCATGTCACTTGACTCACAGGATGTGTGATATCTGCGCAGATGACGAGCTCTGTCTTGTGCTCTGTGATGGCTGAAAGACCAGGATGCTGTGCTCGGACAGCAAGGCCTTGTTTAGAACATGTCAGTTTTATGTTGCTGTTGCAGTGTGCTCATCACTGTCATTAAACACACACAGGTGTGTGTGTGTGTGTGTGTGAGGCTGCAGGCCCACATGGATACACTTTACTCTTCAGCTGTCAAACGCAGATAAATGATGTTGTGGCTGCTCTTTTTTAGGATGCTTGTGGTTTTGTGAACTGAAAACATCCTTAACTTGTTATCAAGTCTTGGTCTTTAAAACAGTGTGTCTCCTATAATTCAGGATGGAAGCAGATGGCCTTGAGCTGAGAAGCCATGTTGTGGAGAAAGTTTTTACACTCTTGCTTTTTACTCTGCTGCACAAACATACACTCACACACATATCATTTCTCGCAGACCACACCCAGATGCACATGCACCGACACACACACACACACACACACACCCCCAGACACACACACACACATAAACTTTGGCAAGAGTGCAAGCATTGTGGGAGGCCTAGCACAGAGCCTGGGTTTGGCTCCAGACCTTAGTTTCACTCCGGCATTTAGAAGCCGATAAATGAGAGGCTTCTGTGTTTGATGTGCAAGATGTTTTGGACGAGGATGCAGGGGAGGCAAAGTAGCTTTTGATTTGGGTTTTTGAAAGTAGGAGTTCTCTGGTGAAATGAGACAAAGTCAACACTGCTGCATTTGGAGATTCAACTCTCTAACAGGGATCAGATTGGATTTCTTCTACTTTCACATTTTTATTTTGTTAAATGAAAACAGAAGCCAAGAGCACATTAGGTTTTTCGTTTTGAAGCTCTGCCTAGATTTGGACAATTCAAGTTGGTAGATTCATCAGAAAGGTATTAATGTGAAGACATACAACACAGTTAGCAGGACTGTAGTTTCTGGTACAGTTTGTAAAAGAGAACAACTATGAAGTGGAATAGAATGATATGAATCCAGAGCCTCATAGACGACCTCTATAATACTCAAGTATTATGATTCTCAAGAATGCATTTAGCTCCCCATCTGACCTGTCTTGCTCTGGCGCATTCTTCTTCTCTACTTTGTCCCTTTACATCCCATAGATCTTCTAATGAAAGCCAGGCCGTTTGTTTTCAGTGTATCCTTTCTCCAGGACTGGTTCACTATCAGATTCCCTGACCCTGCCCTGCTCTATGACCAGACCATTTTTCACTGACTCAGTTCCTTGAACTGGGCCTGACCTGACCCCTGTGACCTGTAATCAGTCAAAGGGTCACATGCGCCGTACGTGTTCGATCCTTCTAATGGTTCTGATCGAGAGGGACCATGGTTAGCTACCGCTCAGGGATGAGGTCACACCGAGGGCCTTTGATACAGGCATCTTTTGGAATGTAAATTTAACCCGGGGTGATGCATTACATGACAAAAGGCTCTACAGCATTCAGTAAAACCACACTGCACCTGCTCTCGTGTGTAATGATCGCTTTTAAGAAAGGGGAACGCATTAGTGAACTTAGTGTTAAAGAAGAACCGAGACGTTTTGTGTGCGTGGACGTCTCGTCCTGCTGATAGCTTTTCTGACCCCGGTGAGAGGGCGTGAGTGACTGAGTGAGGGCAGGGAGAGGGCGTGAGTGACTGAGTGAGGGCAGGGAGAGCTGCAATGGCTGCGATGGGGTCGAGGCAGGTCAGCAAGGGTCACGCTGACACATTATCAGACCCCAGGCATCTTAGCTGAGACAGACACCAAGCTACACCCAGCCACACACACACACACACACACACAGCCAGCCACACACACACAACCACACACAGCCACACACACACACACACAGCCACACACACACACAGCCACACACACACACAGCCAGCCACACACACACACACAGCCACACACACACAGCCACACACACACAGCCACACACACACACACACAGCCAGCCACACACACACACACACAGCCACACACACACAGCCACACACACACACACACACAGCCACACACACACACAGCCACTGACAGAAAACAGGCCAAGCCCTTTACTACCAGTTGCAAGGCACAGTGAAGCATATGCAGATTTTTGTATGAAATTCTATTATTTGTTGAATCTCCTAACAGACCCTAATTCAATCAACTATGTGTTATTTTCAGCTGATTACCTGCTGAAAGGATAAGTAATTGGCCAGATTTCAATGTGTTGATGTTTTTCCCTCATTTTTAAGTGGTTTAAGTTGTACAGATGTTTAAAAAAACACCGACGGCAATTGATTCAACCAGGGACTGCGTTAAAAACACACACTTTGATTCAACCAGGGACTGCGTTAAAAACACACACTTTGATTCAACCAGGGACTGTGTTAGAAACACACACTTTGATTCAACCAGGGACTGCGTTAAAAACACACACTTTAGGGAGAAGAGCCATTAACATGCATTTCTATCCCAAACGTCACCTTGAGGGATTGGGAAAAATGATCTTCCTCTCTAGACATTAACTTGATGATCCTGTAATTCAACTAAAATAGGCTAAAAGCTTTGCACCCATACCAAAGTAACATTGCGACATGGAAACATTAGAAGAAAAGTAGGAGGTCCGCAGGTGAGGTGTGTTGTATTCCAGAGTGTCTCAACTGTTTTCAGAACCCTTTGCACTACTTTTTTATCCTGATTTAAAACTTTGTAAACTATGAATAATCATTCAATCAATTCCATTATATAATGCAAACTGTATCCCCCACAATCTCACTGTCAGCACTATAATGTATTGGAAAAAAAACTGACAAAGACAGATTCTGATCAATATAGCTCTGGTCAGCTTAGAATGTATATCCTATAGTCCTTATCACTGGAAGAGAAGGGGGGGGGGGGGCGGGGGGCGGTGGTATAGGAATAACATGGGAGCAAGTAAGGGTTCAACAGCACACACACGATTACTCTAAAACCAAACATTGAAATGACAGAGCAGAAGAAAGTAGTAAAATATTGACATCATTCACATATGTGGATCACACCAGTTCTAAAAGCAGAAAGGTTGTTTACTTTCATTCCAAGTTCATCTGATATATTTAGTGTACAGGCCGGCGTTGGCGTGTGGTTTGGACGTGAAAAGCATCTAGCTGCTCCCTTGACTACAATTCAAACTGGGACTGTGTGAGGAATACGTGGGTGTGTGAATGTGGGTGTGTGATAAATGGCTATGATTGGTGCTTGTGCTGAAATCTTTATCTTTGTCTCTCACTTAATTGTGACTATTTGTAAATGTGTTGGTTGTCTTTCACTGTCTGTATTTTAGTTTAGTTTGAGTTCATTTCCTATGTTAGTTCGTTTCTGCCTAAATTTGCCCGTTTCATTTTTATCAAATTTTTGTTGCGGTGTCAATACTTGAAGCGAGAAATAATATTTTGGAGGCAACCAAAAATACAAATGTTGTGTTTATAGTGTTTGAACTGAAAATGAGTGTACACAATATACGATTTCAGAGAATTTTCTTGGAAGGCCATTATAGTCCACTCTGTTCATGATAGACTTGGATCAACCAAAGACGATTGAAAACTATTGAAAAAAAAAAACTGTATTATATAATAATTTGTCAACACCTAACATTAAGGTTACATTAACTACCATGTAACCACACAGCAAATCCATATACCTACAGTAACATTGTAATGACATACAGTAGGATCTGCTATGTAGTTACACTTCATTACGGTTTACTAACTTATATTTTATCCTAGTCAGTTCTGTACCTGTAGTTTCAAGTTTGTAGAGTAAATATTTCATACACAAAAAAAAAAAGTTCTTTCAAGGATAGTTTTAGTTTCAGTTTCAGTTTTATAATAATAACCTTGGTGCTCAGACGTGTACCTATTTAGGAGCTCTCTTCCTGTGGCAGCAGCAGCTGTGTTATTAAACACAGTGGCTCCCAGAGCCCAGGGCCGTGTGCCTACGCTCGACCCACTGCAGCTTCCAGCCTCCCAGCCAGGGTCTGTTGGCACCTCCCTCCGTCTGCCAGCCCGTCATTACACTCCTCTCCCTGCGAGCCTGGGAGCTTCATCAAGCCCCAGAGCTCCAGGTCTCCACAGGCCTAATGCTACATCACTGTAATTCCCAGTGATATTTCCCTCTCTGGCCAATCGGATAAGTCACACATGGCTTCACCACACGAAAGACCAGCAGCCGCCTGCAGCAGATGTTGCTCCTTGGACTGCCCGTAGAGAGGAACACTGTGTTTTCAAGAACAATATCAAGAACAAATGTCGTAAGGTTTACTGCTTTCTTAGAAATTTGGTGTTGTGGTATCCCCTGGTGCCGTGTAGACGGCGTTCACAAGGCTGCTGGATTGGACACGACTGACCCAGTTTTTTTTTATTTTTTATTCTTATCCACTTTTATTCTGCAATATGACCAATATTTATTTTTCATATTCAAGTGTGTATGAAAAAAAGTCACTGTTTCTTAAAAAGCTAAATACAATAAGCATAGGACCAAGGCACATACCAGACTGGCCAAAGGGCATACAATGCACTTTGGTTTCAGTTGTAAAGAACAATTGAACTTGAAATTGTGGCAACATAAAAGTGTCTTCAATTAGAAAAGAAATACAAAATAATATCATCGTAAGGAGTTGCTGACACTATATATTCTTAAAAAAAGGAAACAAAATAATGAAAAACGCCACCGTGTTCTATTTCACTGTTCTTTTTTTGGCCCTGTGTATTTTTACGTTTGAGGGCAACATTAGAATGACGTATGGTACACGGTACTGAAAAATGTCATCATTGTAGTTTGGCCTGTGTTGGCTACACCAAATAAAAATAGTGGGAGGAGGCCCTTCTGGATGTCAGCCTTTCATATCTGGTTTTACGTGACGAGAGGAGATCTCCTAAAGGTCTGTGTGCTTAATCTGCCCTGTGCTGGGGCCTGTTTCCCCTGTAGACCCTCACAAGCCCTCCTGGTACATCTGTGCTGTGGGTTAGGGTCTGCTTCCTCCACACACTAAATAATACGAATCCACACGCCGAACAAAGCAGAAATTCTAAAGCCTGCCACTTCATTTCTACTCTATTTCTATTCCACGTGAATACCAGATCCTCCCGCTGGGTCTCTGGGACATGGATGAAACCGCTGGCCGGTCATCCTTGGAAAAGGGCATCATGACGGCCTGGCTTGCCTCGTAGTTTATCAGCTGCGCCCTACTTTATGTCATGTCATTTTTTTGCCTTTTTGTTTTTCCGACAGCCACATAGTTAAACGAATGACCTGTGCTTATACTACTAGGTTCTCTAAATTCTGATTGTTCAACACAGCAATGAAAACCCACTTTCACAGTTGACAAGTCATATCTCGGTAGAACACAGAGTTTTTTATAGTTGGTCGGTAACCTTAAGCAAAGGAAATACAGTACAAATTACTACAAATCCCTAAAATATAGAATTGCAGTTAGTTACAACACTCACTGAAGGCTCAGTGATGGCCTGCAATTGAAACTTTCCTCTTCGTAAAATGTCCTTAAATATAAATTATATGGCAAATGTACAGAACATTGCTTCCTCAGTCTTTTAGATCCAGTGTTTTGTAAAAGTCAAGCCACTTTCAAGTTACTCGCTCATTGGGGAAATGTCCACACTCAATATCACGAATGGGAGTGGTCTGAATCTGGTATTCCACTGTCCCTGTAGCTCCTGCTGCTGAGACTGTTCTCGCTGTGAGGGCTTTTGTACAGACTCATGCCATTAGGCGGGAAAATTGTGTGTATCACAAACTCCTCCTTGGACACCGGCAGATGGTTTATGGGTATCATTTGAAAAGAGGTCTCTCGTATCTCCAGGATTGAGGTGTCTTTCTTCGTACCGGCCTCGGCGTAGTCGTCCTTCCTCCGGCGCCCCTTGTTGTAGGTGCAGTTTCTGGAAAAAAGAGAACCGTTCCTGTGGACGTACCAACACACAAGCGCCAGCATAATTATTGCCAGAAGAGCCACTGCCCCTCCGATAATGGCGGCCAAAGGCAAACTGGAATTTTTGTAAGGCTCCTTCTCCTGCTCCCGGTTCAAAGTCGTGGTGGGGTTGTACGCCTTCAGAGACGCCGTCGCCGTCTCGATGCAAACCGGTGTCTCGTCCGACAGGTAAGAGTTGCTGGTCTCCATGGGAACCATGCATATCCGATAGGAAGATTCCGGGTCCAGGTCGGTCAGCAGGTACTCTGTGGTGCCGTCCTGCACTATGGTCTCGGTGATGGCTCCGTAGGCTGAGCTGTGGCCCAGCTTCAGCCAGCTCAGGCGGAGGGCGGTCATAGGCTGAAGCACCCTCCAGGAGATGTGCACCCTCTCCGCACTGCTGGACTTGACGCTGATGGTGATGAACTTCCTGCCCGACGGAGTGGTTGTGCTTCGGTGGTTCTTACTTTGGTCCGGCCCTTTCACCACGGGTCTTTTAGTCACAAACGAGGGCCACTGGGGCTGGGAGGGTGGCAGGGTGTTGGAGACCGTGCTGGTCTCGTATGTGGGGGCCACGTCCGAATCCGGGCAGTCGAACAGGTCGGTGGAAAGCTCCTTGATGGCCATGCCCTTGACCTTGTCCGGACCCTGGCACATGAAGCCACGCACGTTCACCTTGGAGGGCAGCGAGCGAAGCCAGTCGCGAACCCACTTCATCCTGCAGGTGCACTGCCAGGGGTTGTTGCGTAGCAGCAGCTGAGTGAGGTTGTCCAGATCGTCAAACACGCCCTGCGGCAGGCTGCTGAGATTGTTGCCTGATAGGTCGAGCCGATACAGCTGTCTGAGGAAGGCGAAGGCCCCGACAGGAACGCGGTTGATGTGGTTGTCCTGTAGCTGCAGCTTCTCCAGGCTGGTGCCCGGCAGGTTGGCCGGGGGAGACGTCAGCGAGTTCCTCATCAGCGACAGCTCCGTCAGGTTGATCAGGTTGATGAAGGCCATCTCCCCGATCCCGCGGTTGTTGAGCAGGTTGCCGTCCAGAACCAGGCGCTTGAGATTGATGAGGTCCTGGAGAGACTGCTCCGAGATGGACGAGATGCGGTTGTCGTCGAAGCGGAGCTCCTCGATGGTCATGGGCAGGCCAGACGGGATGGTGCTCAGGTGGTTACGGGACAGGAAGAGCAGCCGGAGGTGGTTGCTGTCCCTGAAAGCCCCTTCCTCTATGCTCACCGCCGAGACCGAGTTATCATCCAGGTGTAGCTCCTCGATGTAGGGGATCTGCCCCAGCGAGGTGTGGGTGATCATCCGGATGTTGTTCTCCTGCAGGTGGAGCTCTTTGACCCCCAGAGGAAGGTTGGTAGGGAACTCGTCCAGGTTGTTGCAGTACAGGTAGATCTTCTCCACGCTGGTGAGCTTGCGCAGCTCTGTGGGAATGCCTGCGCTCTTGATGCGGTTGTTCTGTAGGAACAGGATAGTGGCGTCCAGGGGGATGCCGGTAGGGATCGAGGTGAGGCCACGGTCGTTGCAGTAGATGAAGGTCCCATCGCAGCGGCAAGCTGAGGGGCAGGAGGCTGAAGTCACCAGGGGGTTAGCTAGGCCCAGCAGGAGCCCGACCCTGATGAGGAAGAGGATGAAGGTCTTGCATTGGCCCACCATCTTGAGGCTCTGTTGTCTGGCAGTCTAATCACTCAGGGACCCCTTGGGAGGAGACAGAAGGGTACATTTAATACACAAGGCCTTTAAAGGGGAGCCAAAAATCCTGCTCTAATAATTGCTGTTTGTTTGAAAACGATGCCTAGAGCTCTTTCCACATTAAATAAATGCTACATTATGAACCATTTGGACCTCTTAATAAATAGATGTGTATGTTCCCTATGTTCCCTGTTAAGATTGCCAATTGTAGTAAAAAAATAAAATAAATAAATAAACATTGTAAGTGAAAACATCACCAGTGCTTTTCCAATAATTTCTTGGGAACACAACAACACACACTAAGAAGAACAATTAATAAGAAAACCAACATTTAAACTTCAGAATGTGAATGATACAGCTAAGTAGAGCTGCCTTTTCTCCGTCTTTGTTTCATTTCTGTATGTCGATGAGAAATCCTTCAACTTGTGTGCCCTGTGAATTGAAGCCCTGTGTCCCAGCTTTTGGCTTGAGTTAGTGAAACGTAATAGCAGGCCTGGGCTGTTTAACACACTCCTGTATCTCAAGGCCTGCCTTTCATGGCTGCAGACTGCATGGGTGAACAAAGTCAGGCCTTGTTGATGAACTGTTGTGGAACTGACATGGTCTTTTGCCCTGTTAGATGGTCGCTTATCTCTTTCCACTCTCACATTCTTTTTCTATCTGGCTCCACACAAGGTGTGGAGGAAACATCTCACTTTACGGGAAAAATACATGTAGAGATAAAATTCCTCAATGAGTGACAATCTGGGTAGAACCAGTCTTTTAAGGAGATTCTTAAAAAAAAATCTTAGTTCCTGGTGGCTTTTTGCACACTTAGCTCCATATGTGAGGGCCATGAGATCGCTGCAGATTACTGTTCTTATCTGTTGCAGTTTGTGCTTGATTGGGCATGTGGGCAGTTTTTGTATAAACACAGATGTCAAACATGGCATATCAACAAACCAATTTAGTCACATTTCATTTGCAGAAGTCTAATTTTTTTGTATTTTTTAAATACACTTCTACCCATTGCTCGTGCGCTTTATAAGCAGTTCCTAGGTTCTGGTTCTAAGACGGCGGTACAAACAGCTTGTCTTTCATTATTTATTTTTTTCCGTGACTACTGGAGTGTGGTTTCCTTTTTAATTAGTCTAATACTGATTTATTACTTTAATTATGCATTCATGTCATGACCCCCTCTTCCTGCTCATCTTATTCTAAATGGTGGTTTGGTCAGTGAGGTGTAAAGAAGCAGAGCATCCATACGTGTCATACCTGATTTAGAAGAAACGGTAAATCCTCTCAAGCCTCCAAAGATCCAATCGAGATTTACGTTTTTTTTTTTTTTTCTTTTATCCCCACCGAGGAGGAAAGTTTGTCCAGAGGGCCTCTGCTGGTATTCTGACCGGGTCAGTGTTTGCTGAGCTGAGCCTTATTCGGACGATGACCTCTTCTGTGTTAGGAGCTCATGCCATCAAAGGCTTTGCCATGGCAGATAAGCCTATAGAAAAAAGCATTTCCACTCGTACACAAAGCTCGGGCTTGCCTATATAGCGAAGGCATGCAATTTTAAGAAATATTTTTAAAAATCCCAGTGGTTGTAGAGCCCTTTCAATCGTCCAGCTCTGCTGCGTTAACCCCAAATGAGATCTTTTTGTGTTTCATTGACGGTCCTCCAAGGGAAGGGGTTTCCAGCTGTGTCTCTGAGGTCAGACAGACCAGTCATGATGAGCAGATCCTAAGCTGGACTGAGCCATAACAACTTCCCACCGGCACCGGCTCACCCCAGTCCCGTTACTCGTGTACTCCAGTCCTGCAGACAACCCAGAATCTGCTGCTCCCTGGTTGAGTCTTTGCATGCATTAATCCAGGGCTCGTATCGTCCCTCCTCCGACAGTAGGGCTCCCAAACTTCACTCCCCCAAGGAGCCAATCAGGGCAGGACGGATATCCTTCCAGGCCCAGCCTCCTTCGCACACCTGCTCACTGCAGCCTCATGCTGTGTCTCGATACTCTCTCCCCACTCCTGGGATGACTGTCTGCAAAACAACCGGAGAGACACATTTAGAAAGCAATGCAAAAAATGAATCATTGTTAAGGCTGCAGAGAAAGCACAGAAGGTTAATGGAAGTCGTTGGGTCTGCCTCATTCGAATACCGAACACATTGAAATGCACAAACACCTTTTGTGTTCTCTTTTCATGTGACGCAAGGCAGAGAAAATTAGACTAAACATGACTCATGTAACAGAGGCAATGTTCTGAACCCTAGTATGAATATACTTGTATATTATCCAAGTAGCCTAGATGGTTGAAAGTATGTCTGTGCAGAACTAATATATTGTGTGCCAGTCCGTGTCTGGCAGTTTGAAAATAGCATAGAAGCAGGGTCGAGAAGGGTGTGCTCTTCAGTTTTCTGAGGCCTTAAAGATTATTAAGTGTCTGTGTACCAGGGGATTTCACTCGCTTTGCCCAAATTACCTCTTTGAAAAGCCTGGGTTGCCTGTCTTTGATAGTGGACGCATTTTGCGAGACCCAGATTAACCGTTGAGGATTCATTATTTATTTTATTTGATACAAAACCAACCCCCAAAATGTTTCCCTACCAATCTACTCAGAGCTAGGATTGTGTGTGTTGCCCTTTCACACCCTCCAAACCCTAACAGCCCCTCCCTCCCTCCCTCCTTTTCTATGGAGATGGTAGAAAAGAATGTCTTAGCATACAGAAACGCTCTGCCGATCCAGACCTTGATAACAATGGTGGTTTGGTCCCTGCAGCCTCGCTCAGCTGGGTCTTCTGTGACTCAACCAGGCTTGCTCGGGGCTCCCGGTTTTAACTAAGATTCAGGAACGCAATCTGGTGTGTTCCGTTCAAAGGAGAAACCCAAGGGCTCCCGCAGACACGAGGAAGGAGCTCACATCGTAGCTTCTGCTTCCCCAGCTAGTCTGAGTAAGCTGTTCTTGCATTCTCTCAAATGTACGTGGGAGATGAGGCTCATTTGCGGAGCTTATGAATACAAGGCTAGTCGCCCCACCGTGTAGGCTCCTGTCACCCCTCAGCCCTTTACCTCCCCCCCCCCCCCCCCCCACACACACACACACACACACACATACACACATATACCTCCCCCCTTCTAATGACCTACTATGAATACAGCCTCTATCAAGCCGCCCTGCTGTTAAAAATAGAATTTCCTCCGCCAAGGAAAATGTTATGTTTCCCCTGACAACACAATGACTGTTGTGTCCTTCTGTCAGCCCCCACCCCCTACCCCCCCTGCTACCGACGTGTGCTGTAAAACATGTGAAGGTAAATGAGAAACAAGATCCCGTCCGTTTAACAGTTGTAGCCCATGACAAGGGGAAGATTAGGGAATTGAGAGGCTTGTAACTCGATTACTGGCCCTGAGACACCAGCTAATAATAACACCCATTTCCTTCTGCTCTGGCGTGACCCGTCCTTGTGTCCGGTGTTACATTAGTACGAGAGTTTTGCAGACCAACATCGGAAGCAAACTTCTGAGATTCAAGAACCTGACCAGAGGAACAGCCTGACGCGCAGGATTCCAGTTCAGAAAGTGGATGGTTAATTAAGAGGCAGGAACGTGAGTTCAGATCGGTATGGGCTGCTGATGTAACTATCACAAGCTTATCTGCAAGAGGAATTTGTTTTCAGGGGTTGTAGTTCCTTCTGAGAGTTATTTCAGCATATCAAGGCCCACAGCCCACTGATTCTTAGTATTGTGACCTTAGCTGGATCACTGTGCCTAGCCTGCATCTGAGATGACTGATTCTGACTCAGGATCCAATGGACAGTGAAATGAACAGAGGCCAAGGTTACTCACTCAAGGCTGACTCAAACCTCCCTATGAGACGAGAAGTGTATGTATGGACCATACCAAACAAGCCCCATTGAAACATAACTGATATGGTTGTGGTGCTGATAATGACTGGTTAGTGTAAGATTGGTTAGTGGTATTTGTTAGGTAGTGCAAGATGTATCTCTGTTTTTTTTACAGAACAGATCTTGCTTCATGTGGAGGGGGACCAGTCCTAGAGCTGGGCCTAGCAGATTAGATTTTTCCAGGCTCATCGTGTTTCAGTGAGAGTGGCCCCTCACTATTGTTCGTTACAAGGCAAGCATGAGGGCCTTGGAAATGGCTCTGGGGGGGGGGGGGGGGGGGTAGATGCTCCAAGGGCTAAGTCAGTAGCTGTAAAAGTTCTGATATTTTAGGCAGTTTGTTTCATTAGCGCTTTCCAATTCATTCGATTTTACACAAAAACACACACAGAATCTTTTTTGAGAGGGAGGTGGATTAAACGTTTTTAGTGATGGATGCTTCTCTCCATCAGTCTAATAGGCTCGCCTGGCTGCCAGGAGATTTCTCCAGTCATGGAGCCGCCTTCTGCTCCATTTCATCTCAACTAGCAAAGTTCAATTGAGCATCCTGGCAAAACTGTGCGTGTTGACCAAGGCTAGTTACCTTTCAGAAAAGAGCGAGATAAGCACACACAAAGCTTGACAGCGATAGCCAGAGTGAGATTTACACGCACAAGTGCACATTCGTCTGGAATAACAGAGCCCTGGATTGGATGCCCTCCGGTCAAAGCTTCAGAAAGGAAGACTGGAAAAACTGAGCTAAAATAATTTCATGCATGTCAAAAGTATTTCAGATTATGATATCCTTCTTTTTTTTTTTCTTGCTAAGAATAATTAACATTGATTATATATGGGGGTAAAAACTGGGGGAAAAGTATAATGACTTGTGTTCAATTATTCATGAGTCTTAAAATTAATTTAATTCACTGTAGTGTACATCATTCCATGGGGAAATCATTATTGTTTATATGGTTGTTTTTGTATTTATTCTAAATTGCAGTTTAGGTTTGAGACAGAACTGGAATCTTAGTGCTACTGAAACTCATGTGTTATGTAAGCTTGTAATATAAATATTGTAAGGTTGCATTGCACGCGATTCTCCATATTTTTGGCAGTCAGGTAAGAGGTTTCAGGTTTTTATATATCATATATTGGTTTCTGCTTTTTGAGCAAAAGAAAAACAAGCACATATGTATGTGGGATTCAGTTTACACCGATTACAGCGATGTATGCTTTTCTATTTGAAGTTATGTTGTCTTTCCCTGTGGCTTGTATTTCAGAGGAGCAGATTTGAGTTTTTACAGTGAATAATAGATTTGTTACCCGAGGCAGACCAACCGTCTGTGCTTATCACGTTAGGCAAACCAAGCCGAGCTTTAGCCTACTGTGGTGTCCGGACACAAAAGAACATTCATGGTCACATCTGAACGCACAGAGAGACACAGAGCTGGGTTCAGTCTTGGGGGAGAAAGACAGAGAATCTTTCGTAGTTTAAAAAATGTGCTAGGTAACCTCCTAGCGGAGTGTTTAGACGGGGGTAACATACGACGCTAGGCCCCTTTAGGGGGAGAGCGGGGTCGGACTCAGACAGGGGGTCTGTCTCCTTTGTACCAGCCTGAAAGGAGAGATCTGCAGCAGCTGCATGGTTTCTCCCCACATGGGGGTGGTAGGTACTGCGAGATGAGATGTGTGTGGGTGTGTGTGTGTGTGAGAGAGAGGCAGACACACACCAGCACACACAGCATGGCCTGGTGCTTCTGTAACTGTACCACAAACACTCCTCGCTAGGTCACAAAGGGCCTACTGTCTAAGACTGGGCTAGGTTTAAACGCAGGCCTAGCCTCCGTGTAAACTCAACACTTGACACCTAAGAAGGCAGGCCTTCCCTTGCTGCTAAACATGAACTTTTTGGTTCACTGTTCTTCTTAAATTGGTAGAGGGGAATTAATGACAATAAATACGTTTACAATTTTGAATTTGATCATTTATTTGGTTCTGAGGATTGAAATGGTTGGATAATTTATGTCTGAGATGTTTTATACTGAAATGCCCCCCTCAAATTATGTTGTATTCTTTTCTATATTCAGGAATTACAAATGATGTCTCTTGTGACCTGGTTGAGGGTAATCCTGCATTGTAGATTTCCCTTGAAAGCAATTGACTGTTGACTTTTGCCCCAGGCATCTCACACTAGGACAATGGGCTCTCTCCTCCTGACTTGCATGTAAACAAGACATTTATTTCTTTGTTTCTCAGTAGTTTTAATGACAATAGCTAACACAAAGTGTTCCTGAGTAGCAGGTTGATATTGAGGTAGTGTATTGGAATCAGACCATTTCATGGCCATTGATGTTGATGTTGATTAGGATCAAATAGTTGACGGCCTGTCACACCACACTACAAAGATCGATGTTGATTGCCATCATTAACGTGTAGGCATGTGTATTACAGACCCACAGTCCTAGTTCTCAGTGATTTATTGCCTAATTTCATTTTATGACGACTGAGAGATTCCATGACAATTGATTTAAATGGCCTATTGTTGATTTATATAAACGGTGGGAAGTTCAGGTAACAGAGACTTGGGTTTAAGCTGTCGTCTGTATTAGAAAACCTACAGTAGCCTAGCAATATGTAGGATAGGTTGATTTTGACTACAGTGGTTGTGGCTGGTTTACGTAGCCATTCACACTGATGCAATAGACTTCATCAGATAAGGTGCGTTTTCTCCCCTAGGCCACGATGTATCTATTTTTTGCTTGACGCTCATTTAAAGATAATAATCATTAAAGAACTGTGATTGCTAACTGGGTTTAATGCCGTGTCTTAAAAGATCTTATCCTGCTGTTCGAGGTTGCTGGCTACTAACACAAGGCCCACGTAAGCCAATTGGTTTATGTTGGCGTGGAAATCCCTAGTTTTTTGCGGTAAAGATCCACTGCAACTGGGCTCTCTGTGTGCGTGCTGCGCGGTAGCCTGTACGGAGAGGATTGTCTGGGCTGCGCGCTTCTGGAACATCGCTTGCAAAAGAGGTTTTCTTTTTCTTGCCAGATAGGCGATAGCCGTTTGTACGACACACAAGGTGACAACGCTACATGGCCAAAGGGAAAGGAGCAGTTGGTCGATGTAGATATGCTGGTTTTGGCGGAGAGTGAAGACACAAGCGCCCACCGGCTGTGAGAGCCGCATTTAACGGAGTTTTCCCAGAAGCTTAGCTGCCCTCAGTGTCAAACTCCGCTCTCCCGGATCAGCATCGTAATTTCAGACACTCACTGGGGTGTCTTCCTAGGCTAGATTAAGTGTATTTACTCTACGGTTTAGATTATCCGTTTTGATTGGTTTTTATTTACAGTTATCCCAACGAATCATTGTCCCTATATCCTTAAAATCCAAGTGCAAGTTAATCCTTGTGGAATGAGCGAGGCAATAAAGTTATCGAGGTCCCTGTTGCTCGCAATCCATGGGCTCGTGGGTGTGATCTCCAGTCTATCTGGCCATAGTAACAATACCTACATGGGGATAGGAACCCTGCAGTACCAAGGTAATGGAGTTGGTCTCTAAACTGGTCTCCGTTTGAGACAGACTTACACACTATATAGAATAGGAGCTCGCGTCTACTGCGGTCTATAACGTTCAGAACGAATGGTGAGGCTATAGAAAAATCCTCAGAATCATTAATAATGCATATTTTAATCTATGGTGTTATACGAACGCACAACTTTTTTTCTTTTTTTTACCGCATAGTTTTATTTGACGAGATATGTATCTCAAGCTCCCATCATTTAAACACCAGACCTTCACTTTTTTTCATTTATGTGGGTGTATAAGTGCGTCTATTCTATAGCTTTACAATGACAACTCATATACGTCAGTCGGTTGTACATCGACTTGATGGTAAGAGATCGTGTTGGAAAACCGTAGCACCAGAACTGTTCCGAATGAACTGTGGTGTGAACTGTTCCCTTTAAAATGAAGAATAGATTCTCTTCAATCTGGTCTTTTTCTTTCCTTTTTTAAAAATAGAAGAGGAATAGAGGAAAAGAACAAATAAATCCTCCAAAACTCACAACAGATCAACATGATACACACTTACCTGTAAAATCAACAAAAAAGGGAAATCAATTGGAATTTAGTATCCTCTGCAAAAGCAGTTAGTGTAAAACGATAATCCAGTCCAGAAAATTGATTTCTCTTCAGATCCACAAACCTCAGTGCTAACTAGCGCTGGTTTAGGTTCTGTAACAGCACCAATGTGTTTACCGCTGTCCGAACACACTCACATACACACACTCCGTTGGCTGTGGTCAGGAGCGAGGAGCAGGAGGACAGATCGCGTGGGCAGAGCGCACTACAAGTGTGGAGTTACATTTGCCTCGAGCTCTGCTTCAGTAGAGCGCTGATGTCATTTGGAGGAGGGACCTCGCTCTATCCTGCTATTGCCTCTCTCTCTATCTCTCTTTCTGTGTCTCTTTCTCTCTCTCTCACTCTCTTGCCCTCCTCCCCTCTCGCTGTATGTGACGTGATGAAGGGTGCAGTGTTGCGTCAGTGCGCTAGGGGGAGTGAAAGAAAGGAAGAAAGAATCGAAAGCGTCAATGTCAGAACTGTGCTGTAAACAGTTGTGGATAGATGCTCTATTGGAAAGAGAATGAGAGCACGTGAGAGCACGAGGGATACTATCACTAGTCAGACACTGGTCTTAAATATACATATGAAAACAAAAGCCTTTTTTGTTTGACATGTGTTCATGTGTGTTTTAGCACGCATGTATATATGGTTACAGATATCAAACAAAGCACAACATTTAGCCATCACCTGTTCCTTCCACCTAAATATCCAACAATCAAGTTCTCATCTCTTGCCCGTCTAGTGTCCCAGTCATCGTTTAGATGAGTCCAAACAGCTTTTCTGCTCTCTCCAAGCCCCCCTGACGTTGTGAGTCACTCCATTAGTGAGGCAGTAACACTGCAGAGCTGACCCAGACAGCACTGTCTCCCTCCCTGCCTCATCCCCAGCCCTGGTTAGCCCCCCTGGCTCAGTCACCAGAGAGACTGCTCATCCCAGCTCTCTGGAGAAGCTTACCGTGTTCACTAGGCTAACACCTGCTCACCAACCTAGCATCCACAGCTAGCTCACACAGCCTGGCGCTGCCTCCTAGCATAGCTACGTAGCATCTGAGAAGGCTCACTGATAAACCAGATCCGGTGATTTGCTCTGCATTTATCACTCAGTGATGTCATTATTACTTTTTAAAATGTTTCTTCTTCTGTTAACCACCTCTTTGCTGTCTCCCGATTCCTTTGATATTAGATGGTCCCATCTGCTCCTCATCTGCTAATGCCTGGCCTGTACTCACAGTCGTTAGGGTCTGGGGAGAGGGACAGGGCAGTGACAGGCTTGAGCGTTGGAGCCCGATGACCTCTGTAGACCTTTGGTGCCCTGTCAGGTCAGGGCAGGAGAGCACGCCAGAAAAGCAGGCTGCTGTTGTCGTCGTGGCTTGGGAGGCTGTTTGAGAAGGCTCTTAAATCTGCAGCATCTGCCCAAATCTACTCCGACAAAGCGCACCTCTTCACTTGTGTGTTGTTTCGTTGATATTTTGCTTGGCGTCTGAAGTGGAGCCCTTGTTTCACTTAAGCGGAGATCTTGAGAGCATCTCAGTGCAGCTAACCAGTTAGCTAGTAGGTGGAAAAACGAAGAGTTATTTCTTCCTGCTAATCACTGTCGGCGGTGGAGACGGTTTCCAGGTCAGTCCTGAGCTGTGTCCCATGAGTAATCACCGTGGGCCAGGTGTTGCTCATAGGTCAAAGGTCAGTGGTGAGTTCAGGAAGGTGAGAGGTCACCCCTGGACATCCTGGCCTGAAACCTGTGTCCTCTCCGGCGTCACAGACCAGGGCCCAATCACAGACCAGGGCCCTATCACAGACCAGGGCCCAATCACAGACCAGGGCCCTATCACAGACCAGGGCTCTATCACAGACCAGGGCCCTATCACAGACCAGGGCCCTATCACAGACCAGGGCCCTATCACAGACCCTACAACAGACCCCTCTCCTAAACCTACCTCAGACCCGCTCGTCTGCCCATGTGTCTGTCAGCGGCTGCTGATTGAACCGCTCTCAGACGTACAAAGAGGCCCACTAGGGATGGAGGAGTCAGGTTACTGTTATCTCAAGACCAGGGGAAGTCTGTTCTGTTGGCCTGCTCTGGTCGCCTTGTTTTGGGGAAGGGGGAAGGAAGGACTCCTCTTTCCCAAGGATGCAGTTCACTCTATCTGTCCCATCTCAGGGTCTGCCCCATCTCAGGGTGTTTTGACAACAGACACGTCTTTGAAGGACCCTGATGAGCCCCCCCCCCCCCCCCCCCCCCGGGCCATCTCTCTGGGGGAGTGGAGGGGGGGCCAGCATAGCTAAGTTTATTAAACCACTTGATATTGTTAAGTGGGGGCGAAAGTGCTTTTTGGCTGAGCCGATAACCAGACAACAGAGTATGGTGGACGAGGTCTGTGGTGGCTTGCTCTGACCGTGCTGTCGTCTAGTCTGTCATGCAACTGTTTAGATTCACTGGATGCGATTGATTAGATATCTGCCGTGGCTGTGGAGCTTGTGAGAGCCTGAGGTTGTGTCGTGTCAGAGCGTGCCCTACATTTCCCAGTGTTTCCGGCTCAAACTTGTTTGTCTGATTTGTACGGTGAGCGCTAACTGAGCCATATGCCGTCCTCTCCTCAATTTTCCAAAGACTCATCTGTCAGTTTCTCCTAGTGTGTATGTGTATCAAAAGAGAGAGCGATTGTATGAAATACAAAGACCCCAAAAAGTGCTGTAGGACTCTGAGGGAGAATGATTCGCTCGCTCGCTCTCTCTCTCTCGCTCGCTCCTCTCTCTCTCTCTCTGACTGGGATTCATTATTGATAGGGCCGCTCGCTTCTGAACACGTGCCAAATGAAAGGGAACATGTTGAAGCTCTCTGCCAAAAACCCGCTTTGTTTTTCATTTACCTTCTGCTACATTTGCATATTCATCCAGTGTGGGCAATCAGCACGAATCTGAATGCCGTAGGCCTCCTCTTCCTTCCCGGTGGGCTGGCTGCTTCACAAGACCAGACCAGCTCCAGGTACGGAGGAAGGGCATCGCAGAGCCTTTATGTGGTTCTCATACATGCCCATGGACTTTCAATGAATGGTCTGTTTTTGAGACCGTGCATGAATGTGTGAGAGCCAGAGAGAGGTGAGAGAACGTGAGATGGCCTGTGTAGGAGATGGTGGGTCAGTGAGATGGCCTGTGTAGGAGATGGTGGGTCAGTGAGATGGCCTGTGTAGGAGATGGTGGGTCAGTGAGATGGCCTGTGTAGGAGATGGTGGGTCAGTGAGTGTGTAAGAATGTGGGTTTCTGTGGAAACGCGAGTGTCAGCGTCTTTTCCAATATGGTCAACTTAAAGGAGGCTTTGTCCTGAGCAGCTTGTCGGCGTTAGGCGCATGTGAATACAGCGTCCGTCGACATGGGACAGTGGTCAGGATGGACGGGGTCTCCACTGAGCCATGCAGGGAGATGCTCTCCTCTTTTCTAATGCAGATCCCAGATGTTAGGGTTTAACCCCTGCATCCCCAGAGACCCGCAGGTCACAGACCAGGGGAGAAACGGCCAACAACAACAAGCTCCAGAGAGGCCGGCTTCCTGGCGCTTTGGCCCGCCCAGGGGCCCAGGTCAGCGGGCAGGGTCGCTGTGTGTTAGGGAAGGACAGACCTTGCAAACAGCGCTCTCGGCTGTTTCTCTCCCTTCCGCTTTTGTTTTCTTAAGTTGTTTTCTTGGTTTCCTCTTGTGGTGTCCATGGGGAGGTGGGGGTGGGGTTAGGGATTGGGGGGGGGGGCTAGCACAGAGGTAAAGGGGGAGAGGGGGTGACTTGTCGACTCTGCGGTAACCCCCTGAACCCCCCAGGGTTAATGACCTCCAGAACAATGCCCTGGGATCAGATTAGATAGAGCGCTCTTTCCCTTCAGCCAATCCACACAAGGACGGAGATAAAAGTTGGGATCAGCATACAATGGCCTCACAGTCTGCCTTTCAGCTCTAATGTAACTCACTGAAGCATCTCTCTCCCTTTGTAATTAGTTTACCATTCTAGCACTAAATCTATAATTAGCCTACTTACTATCTTTATCACATTCTTTTAGTTATATTGTAGCGTTTACCGCTCCGGTAGACTCTGTTGGTGCTCGTTTGACGGTCAGAGAGAAGAGAGAAGAGTCCTTTCGGTTTGGTTTAGGTGAGAATTTACAGCCTTTTCAGATCTTTTAACAGATTAGAAGTTCGGTCTTCCTCGTGGAAAGATAAGATGTTTGTTTTAGTTTGGTTTGTGAGCTTTGAGGAGAGGAAGTGTGCTAATGCTATCTGAGGTGAAGCCAGCCTGCTCCGGGCCTCTCCAAAGCAGATCTCAAACACCCTGGTACCTGGACAGCCTGAGAGCTCCAGTGATTAGTGCAGACTAACAGGAAACGGAGACATTGCAACTTTTAGAAAGAAAGGTGCTCTAAAGAGAGGGAGGTGTGAGTCACACTGACCTGTCATCTAGCCCATCAAAAGGCTTCACTTCTCCGTGTTAAACATGAACACAGACCAGTCCTACTTTGATTATATCAATGACTCATCGTATTCTTGTGACATCTGAACAATGGTCCACTTCTCTGTTGTCTCAGTATCAAATGTTGTTCCTGTTGCCGTTGCATTTCGAAATATTTGCCTGGTTATATATGTAATAATAGATACTTATATAATAGAGTGATCCCATATACTCTTATATACTATAAAATAGAGTATATGTAGGCCTATATTACAACTTCTTCTGTGTTTTACAAAATTCCCTATGGATTAGCAGTTTTTCAGATGTGTCTAGTTAAAGCGAGTATATCTATATTAAGCCATCTTCAGTATTTTACTTAATTCCCCATGGAACATTTTGTAGCTGTTCAGGTGCAGATGACAGCCTTTCAAAGTGCCGTCTCCCACTTCCACACTTTCAGCTTCAGACGCGCTTGAAAGGGAGTGGAACCTGAGACACTTAATTGGCACCAGAGTGGATCCGAAAGGTGTTTTGGTGCGACGCCCCGGTCTGCTCTGACGGCGTGAAGGTGTCTGTCCCTCCCTGTCTGCCACCAGGCCGCTCCCCCAGCCCCAGCTCAGAGGATCACATGGTGCTCCCCTGGCCCCCGAGGACGCACATTCAAAGGCAACAAGAAGAGGGTGATGACAGAAGGAGAAAGGAGGCCTAGTTGAACTGAGGGGATGTTTATGGCTGGTCTGAAAGGAGTGCTCTCAGCCTGCCCACCCACCCATTAGACAGTAAGTGCTGGCTGGTTTGTGGTTGAGCTGTAGATGACAGGGGGAGGGCTGAGGGGAGGGCTGAGGGGAAGGGGGGGGACTCTCTCGCTGGCGTGTCACCGGGGTGTGTTTGTGGTCGGTGCTCTACAGGAGGAAGGTGAGACATGCTGTGCAGGGTCAGGTTTGGGGGGTTTACTCTGCGTGGTGTCGTGTGACAGCACCACACTACCCAGGCACAACCGGCCACAGAGACAGAAAGAAGCTTCCTTGGTGGTTTTTTCTTTCTGTCTTAAAACGATCCGAGGGAGGGGAGTGTCAGAGAGAGAGGGACGGTCTCTCCCTCGACCATCGTATCACAGCAACACAGCCTCACACACCACACAGCCTCACACACCACACAGCCCCACACACCACACACACCACACAGCCCCACACAGCCCCACACAGCCTCACACAGCCTCACACAGCCTCACACAGCACACAGCCCCACACAGCCCCACACACCACACAGCCTCACACAGCCTCACACAGCCCCACACACCACACACACCACACAGCCCCACACAGCCTCACACAGCCTCACACAGCCCCACACAGCCCCACACACCACACAGCCTCACACAGCCTCACACAGCCTCACACAGCCCCACACACCACACACACCACACACACCACACACAGCCTCACACAGCCTAACACAGCATATAGCCTCACACACCACACAGCCCCACACAGCCTCACATAGCCTCACACAGCCTCACACAGCCTCACACAGCACACAGCCTCACACAGCCTCACACAGCACACAGCCTCACACAGCCCCACACAGCCTCACACACCACACAGCCTCACACAGCCTCACACACCACACAGCCCCACACAGCCTCACACAGCCTCACACAACACACAGCCAAGGTGTTCACAGCACTGTTACAGTGTGTCACCAAGCACTGTCTCACTCACTTGCCACTGGGACATTTTAATGTTTACTACTCTAATGTATTCCTCTAGGTTCGTTTTGGACTTCCTGTGACTTTTCATGGTTTATGCATCCTTAATATGAAAGAAAGATCGCAAGGCATGGCATATTTACTGTCCTGTACCATGGCTTTGATCAAATCTTACCAGTTGAGTGGAGTTCCAAAATAGTGTGGAAGT
Source organism: Hypomesus nipponensis (assembly GCF_054491055.1). Taxonomy (NCBI): domain Eukaryota; kingdom Metazoa; phylum Chordata; class Actinopteri; order Osmeriformes; family Osmeridae; genus Hypomesus; species Hypomesus nipponensis. The sequence continues at coordinate 21,745,832 of NC_140371.1, read as the reverse complement.
TATGCCAAAGTTCTGTCAAATACATTAAAGTTGTGTGTGTGTATGTGTGTGTGTGTGTGTGAGTGTGTGTATGTGTGTGTGTGTGTGCGAGCAGCCGCCCCCAGCTCTCCCAGGAAAGGAAACCCTTAGAGGACTCAGTTTAACCCCTCAGGATTAGTGTTCAGCCTTGCTGTAGCAGGGTGAAGGGGAAACGCCTCAGCACAGCCAGTCAATGGAGGTTCAACTGCTCTGCTGGATTCCCACACTAACTGAACCATCGGGAGGAGAACTCAAGCAGACACTGTGCACTTACAGTATCTCTCAGCCCAACTGTTTCCCCCCCACCCCCAAAGGATTTACTGGGACGTAAAATAATGCATAAATTGCACAAGTACTAATCTCAGTGATATATTCAAAGCCAGTACCTGTGGCTTGGTATGAATAATTTAGTCAAAACAGTAGGCAAACATGCCGCAAACCACAATGTATTCAGTTTTTTTCCCCCATCTAAGCAGAGGTGTAGCGGTTGTGCCTGTTTGCTGCTGCAAAGACAGTATTTACCCAGACTGCCTCAGTACTTCATGCTCAGCTGACTTGACTCCAATAAAATAAAAACAGTCTGCTAGAGTTTCCTTTCTTTATGAGCTTTTTTCCCTCACCGAGTGCACAGACACAATTCCAATTCTGCTCACGTCTCCTATTGAAAAGGGTTAGTCGTCCTTTAGCTTTTTGGGTGCGACCACCTGTGGAGCTGAACCTGGTGGCCTCTCGTCTGGGGAGACGGCTGGGTAGAGACGGCTGGGTAGAGACGGCTGGAGTCGGAGGCTTGGGCCTCAGTGCAGACCTCGACTGCTCTCGCAGGGGTCCTTGGCAGAGTTCAGGCTCCATCTGTTGACTCAAGTCTTGCGTTGACATTCCCCTGTGTTTGTCTTGGCTTTCATCATCGCTCCGTTCAAACAAGCGCCAGCAACTGATAAAACACATGGTCTCGCTAACTCCGACAGTCTCTCACACACACACAGTCTGCCGACAAGGCAGTACGGCAACAGGTGACCAAAGCTGCCACCTCTGTGTGTGTCTGTGTGTGTCTGTGTGTCTGTGTGTGCAGTCTTCTCTCTGTCAACATAAAAGACTGTCTGTTCTGTTCCTATGTAAGTGCAGTAGGCACCTGTGCTGCGCTATGTTCAGAAATGATTTGCGGCTCATATTCTGTCTTGGCCCACAGCAGCAGGACACCCGGCTCCAGTGTAGATGGATGGTTATGATGTGGATTCAGGAGACATGGTGGAATGTCTTGGGACAGGTTAGATATTCCAGGCAGCAGGAGGACATGAGCAAACAGCTGTGTTTGTACATTTGTGTCCATTATGATGGACACATTTTTCCTTCTACGCTGAGAGGTCTCACAACAAATTACCCAGACAGTTACTGCCAGCCAGGAACTCTTCTTTCTTTGGTCAATATATCAGGACAGCTGCTAGTCAGCCAGCCAGCCAGTCACCCAGCCAGCTAGCTAGCTAGCTAGCTAGCTAGCTAGCAGCCAGGAACTCTTCTTTCTTTGATCAATATATCAGGACAGCTGCTAGTCAGCCAGCCAGCCAGTCACCCAGCCAGCTAGCTAGCTAGCCAGCCAACCAGCTAGCTAGGCAGCCAGCCAGCCAGTCAGTCAGCTAGCCAGCATTGGTTCCAGCAGGTTCTCTCTGTGTCTAGCTTTAGCCGTGTGTTTCCTGAATCTCAGTCACACCAACACCTTTGAGAAGAAGACTGAGCCTGACAAGGAAGGGGAAAGAGAGGGAGGAGGCAGGGAGAGAGAGGGGAGGGAGATAGGGAGGAGAGTGTGAGGATGTCCAACTGAGGAAGAGAAGTGAATTTTAATCATCTTGATCCAGTTGCGAGAGGAGACGCAGGATTTCAGGAGACCAGGTGCAGCCCACACCTGGATGGGTGGCTTCCTGATCAGTTAATTGGAGTGCGTGTGCTCCTAATGAATATTCTCTCCGAGTGTCACTGTGTGTGGGCAGAAGGAGAGAGGCTCAGTAGGGAATTACCTCATCTTCCCCAGAGAGCCCTCCTCTCTCTCTCCCCACTAGAGCACACTAACCTCGTAGATTGTTTGCAACACTGTCTCAAGAACCTATTATTGATTCCCAGACCCACCATTGCATAGTTGTGTATTTGCATGTGTGCATTTGTGTGTTTGCATGTGTGTGTTTACTTGATAGTTACTTGTGAATATTCACACAGAGGGCACTTTCATTAACGCTGTGTCTTAATGGGACAGTGTGGTAAACATACTCAGAGCTCTCTGTGTGTAGTGGTGATTAGCATACCATTTGTTACATCATTGTCATAACGTTCCGCTACCTCCTGTGCTTGTCAAGTCAAGCATCTCTCTCAAGGCCGGCCTGGTGTGTCAACCCCCCCCCAAACACAAAACTACAGAGAGAAACAGTCCTTCTCTGTCACAGCTTCTACCAGTGGGATGCTGGATGGTCTTCTGCTGTCGGATCGGATGGTGGAGGTGTCAGTTGACAGGGAGCAGAGTTGGTGTGTGCTTGGCTGAGGTGGCAGAGAGCTCCCTGTGATGGAAGCCTAACCGCTGGGTTATAATTGGAGCTAGCGTGCCTTGGTCCTGGACCCCTGGTCGACATGACGGCTGCATGGAGACTCAAACTGAGCCCTGTCTCACTGGATGACAGGCAGGTGGGGTTAGGAGAAGCAGTGTACTACTGTTAGTCCCTCTCACGGGCGTGTGTGTGTGTGTGTCTCGCTCTTGTCTCTGTGAGGAGGAGTACATAGTGGTCTCAGCTCATGCATAGACCTCCTTCCACATATGCCCCGGCAGGAATTCTCCTCATAATATTGATGTTTTGTTGCTGAACCATGAGGGTACAGTTCCCCTGTCGTGGCCGAGGTGTCAGTGAAGCCGGGCGTGTCAGATCGGAGGTCACCTTTACCGGCCTCGTTCTACTCACCGGGCCTCCCTCCCTCCCTTAACCACCACCATCCGCATCACATGACCGTCTGACCTTTCACCCTCCATGTTTATCCAACTGTCTTTTTGTTCAGTCAGCGTTTCCATAGTGACCCCTCCGATCTACCCCAAACACTGCCGACTTGCTGCAGTCGTGAAAGGCTGGCTGGGCAGGGAGCATTCCGTGGTTATGGGATGGTTGCTATGGTCCGTGGTTATGGGATGATTGCTGTGGTCCGTGGTTGTGGTATGGTTGCCATGGTCAAGATCAAACATCACATCAGAGCTTCATCGCACAATGCGAGAACAAAGTGTTCTCTTTGACATACTGCAGTGTTTGGAGGGACCCGTGTCCGGGCTGTGCCTGTGTTTCCACGTAACAAAAGGTCCTAACAAAACGCCTGGGAGAGAGAGCTTCCCTCACCAAACAGCAGAGAGCTTCCTTCACCAGGCAGCCTAGAGCTTCCCTCGACAGGCAGCAGAGAGCTTCCCTCACCAGGCAGCAGCTCTCCCTGGCCTCTCAGATCCACGGCCTCCTCTCCCCAGCCAGGCTGGAGGTCTGATTGAAGGATAAATGCTGGGAGTGTGTGATCGCCAGCAGCTCCAGTAGAGAGCCTCTTCCAGTGTGTCTGCCCCAGTGCCAGGCGCTGGAACCGACAGGCGTGGGCTTCACCTGAGCGGCAGCTCTCCCTGCCAAACGAGCTGTTAGCTGGGATCCAGTCCCACAGGGACACCAGGGGCTGTGTGGAAGTGGATTACAATTAGCCTGCAGACACAGAGGGATCACACACGGACGTGGTCCGAACAACTGGATCAAACTGTCCTTCCACTCACACACACACACACACATACAGAATACACACGCACCCACACATACGGCCCTGTCTCTTTAGTACACACACAGAATACACACACACACACACATACACACACATTCGCACACATACAGATCTGTGCGAAATGAAATACCAAACCGTAAAAATAAATAATACTTTAGTTTTCTGTTCTCCCAGAAACATGTGGCAGGTTGAAACGTGTTGGAAGGCACGGCGTATCTCATTAACTTGTCTGAGTTTGTGCACCACTTAACAAGCTATTTGTTTGTGGTGCTTCTGCAGGTGTGTGTTTTGGGGTTTGCAGGCGACCATGGCGAGATTGGCTGTGTGTCTGTAATTACTAATTTATCTAAAGTGCAGGAAAACTAGCAGAGCCTGGAAAACTGGAGTGATCAGACGACAGCTGCCTCCAACTCTAATCTGCTCAGGTAATTCCTCTCCAACCCATCGATTCAAGGCAAGAGATTGAATTTCAATGCATCTTAAAAAAAAAGAAAAGAATAAAGGCAAGAAGCTTTTGCGAGCACTCACGTGGATTGGCAAACAGATGCTTGGTCAAAGTGACAGGTGATAAGTGCTTTGGCGAGCTTTCAGTCATTTCTTTATGAGTGTTTAGCTCTGTGTAGGCGCACTGTCATTAGAACACCCCTCCCTCACCTGGCCCTTGTCACAATGGGAACCAGCCTTCCTTGCTGGTTCATAAGTACCTGTGACCTTTCAAACCAGCCTCCTCTTGCATTTAGTTTCTAAATGAGTTATCAACTGCCGGCTTCACTCCAGGAAAATTCAGTGTGATGAGTAGGAACTAGTGATACCTCTCCCCTTATTAGTGCTGACCTGGCCCGCTCTTCCTGCGTGTGTGGGCGAGGTGACATTTGGAGAACACGTTTGCTCTGGCCGTGTAGGGTACAATATGCCGTTGATGCTGTGTGCATGTGATTTCCAAGCACATGAGTGTTCGGTGTCTGCGCTAACATTAATGGCTGCCTTGCAACCCCGTTAGGATAAACAAACTGTGTACCGGCAACGTGAATACTAATTCATTGGACGTTTTTATGTGGGTTGTCATGTCGACGTGATTGAATGGCTCAGACGCCTCCTCCGGTTCCTTTCCCCGCCCAGCGGCCCCGTTACTCCTCAGAAAGTGCAGCCGTCATGTGTGTAGGCCTGGCCGGGTGTTTGCAGTGAGACCAAGGTTGGGCCCTTCATCACCCCCCCCCCCCCCCCCTACAGCTTTACTGTTCCAGGCTGCTTCCATGCTTCTCTCTCTGCCCCGAGGATGATGTGTAGAACTCACTGCTTCTCTTTATTGCCACCTTCCGCTTCCCTTTTATTAGAATGCAGAGCACCTGACACATTTTTATGCGTCTTGTGGCGCATGATATTCCCTCATGTTTATGAAACAGAGGTCAGAGATAAGATGTTGGTGTGTGGAGCGTACGAGCGTTGGGGAGGAGAAGAGAAACAGCCACTCTGCTCCTCATGCTTTAGAGGCAGTGTGGCTTTAATCTCAGAAGTGTAATAAAGTGTTGCTCTTGTCAAACGAGAGCGTGCGATGCCCCGGTCTTCATGGACCGCTGCCATTCCTCTCCCTGGCTTCATTTTTCCCTCAGCATTGGCTGAAGTGATGGATTTCAATGAACGTCTCTCTTCAGAAAGAAAAAGCCTCAGTAAAAAAAAAATGAAATCACCGTGGCGCCCTCGCGGCCGCAGCAGCGAGAGAGAGGGAGAGGAGGTGTGGAACTGCTGAAGACCGTTTGGCCGCTGTTTAGCCTCACCGTGCATAGCGATGTGAAGCTCTTTAATTGGCGTCCGGGGTGGAATCTCGGCGAGCCTTCGGTAAGCGCTGCCCCCTCCTTCGTCTTAAGGTCAGGGGTCGTTCTGGAGATTTGCATGAAGTGCCAAGGTGGTGCAGAGCATTTAAACCAAACGGTTTCATCCAGAGCATTTCGAACACTGCACGGCTTCTCCTCATTCCATACACACACAGGCCCTGCTCACCTTCATTTGTATCCTCCTCTTCTTCCTCCTCAACCTCCTCATCCTCCTCCTCCATCTCCACTAAATGGGCTTCTTCCTGTCGTCATGGATCACAAACGGTCCAGGCATCCGTGTGGTGGATGCTCCCTGACCAATCGCTGCATCGTGAGCAAAATAAAGACCTACAAAAAAGACATTTCAGCTTTGAGCTCCAACTGAGTTGGCTACCAATCAGTTAATGGCTGTGTGTGGATCTGAAGTCTACGGTTAGTGCTGGAGGGTTGTGCTCCTAACCTGGGCCTGGAGGGTCACAGGGACTGAGCCTGTTGTCTCTGGGGACAAAGTGGGGGAGATTAGGAGAAACTGCTGTCTTCCCCTCTCAGCCCAGGAGGCCTGGCTCCCCTGGTGCAGGGGCCTCTAATCCCCTCTTTCTCGGCCCAGCGCTCGCTCATTCCACCAGCTGGGCTGCACTTTCCTCCTGTGGAGGTCCAAGCTAGCGTAGCATCATTAGCTAAGGTTTGCTCCCCCTCAGCCCCCCTATGAACCCCCTGTTGCTCTTTTAAAGGGATAGAGACCATTTCCAATAGCATTAGCTGCGTGGTTACTGGCCTGTAGAACTGTTAATGCCACCTGTTTAAGGAGTTTATAATCCTCACGGGTAGAGACCCAAAGCAACTCTGATTCATGCACATGTACAGCATTAGGGTGAGGGCACAAACCGCCGTTAAAAGAATGTCTTTCCTTCGCACCTGCGTTTCATTATCGTCAGAACTGTGCCTTGTTAACACTTGTGGTTTTTGATTCACACTCCTGTTGCGAGATGAAATGAGATTCACTAATGGGAGAGGGATTACTGTGGTGTTGAATCCGTCCTCCGCCTCGTGGCAGGTAATAACTGTAATCGGAATCAGAATTTGATCAGGAAAAAAGAAAGAAAAAAGAAAAAGCTTTAACGGAACCAAATGGGTCAATTAGACACAAACATACTAAAGAAGACACTCATGCATAATGGATGAGAAGAGGCAGCCAGAGAGAAGCGTCTTCCGCAGGTTCAGGTTTGGCAGGAGTGCAGTGGGTTACAGCAGAGGCAGCAGCACTCTCACAGAGCCTTAATACTGAATGGAAATTGGATTTCAAAGGAGCACACACCGTGGTTGTTCACTGCGGGCTGTTAGGGCTGCAGCCAAGCGCACCGGCCTTCTACGATGGTTTGTTTAGTGTCAGATTAGGCTGGACTCTGAAGCAGCCAACAGGGTGTCTTCCTCCAGAGTGTTTTCAGGAACCCCTCTGATTAATCTCCGAAAGACGGGGTTCATTAAAGAGCACGTTCGCTCTCTGCGATGAGATGTGGAATGGAAAGCGTGGGACGACAGGGGCTGATGCTCTTCAGAGTTTGCCGTTGTACTTCTCTTGAATTCAATTATAAAACATCTCCAATGCTCTTTGCAAAGTGATGCTCTTAAAAGCTCAGCCAAAAGGGGGCAAGAGGCAAACAGTTTTTGTGTTACATGTTGGAAAGTAGTCATTAAGTTAGGAGTGGCTGATCTGCAGCTGAAACTGGCCAGTCGCACAACACGGCTAAGTGCACTTTCAGAGAGAGGACATTGTTTCGCTCCACCCTACTGTTTTACCAATTCAACCGCCAGGATTTCCACCACCCATCAAGGGTTAGTTTCTGGATGTGATGCTGGCAGACACTATTGTGGTGTCTGTGGTATTTTTTCTCCACTAAAAGTAAATCTGCCTGTGAGAGTAACTAACCGGAGACAGACAGGGGGTATCGTAGATGCACATTTACTAATTTACTAATTCAGAAACAGGCCTGAAGCTTGTTTATGTAATATATTCAATGGAGACATGAGGGTGTAAGTCATGCAGGTGGTTTACTGCAGAAGGGATGACTGTGACACACACACAGTACTGCGTGTGAAATGAAAGTATCATAAATAAAATCATAGCATGTGGAAGGTGGAGCTCAACACCGTTCAACATTTTGAAGGTACAAGTTTTCATTGCTATGTGTAGGAGGATATACAAGTCAAGCTGATTACTCTCTCCTTTCCTCTCCCTCTCTCTTCCTCTTCCTTTCTCTCTCTTTATTTGATTTGTTAATCACTTTGCTACATCAATCCCGACACAGCATTATAACATGCTGGTTGGCAATGCAACATTGCTGCCTTTCCGATCCCTTTCATCTCAGGGAAATCAAGGAAGCAGCTCTGATCTCCAGACAACATATAACTCGACGTCGTCATGCTAGACGGATCCAAACAGGAAGACATTCCAGACGGCTCAACAGACCAGATCGTTCACTTCTGGTCAGCAGATCAAGTTCATGGATTAATGAAGGAGATTGCAAGAAATACACAAAAAACGGAACCACAAAACAAAACACATTCTCATGGATTGGTTTGTACATAGTAAACTAAGAAATAATGACAGTAGAACTGAGGTATTTTAAACCATTGCCAGGCTGTATTTTCTTCTGTGTTTACATTGATGAAAGGGTTCAGGAACTGGGATCATCGCAAGCTGTCGCTTATCAAGGGCATGTTACAGTAATCCACTGCTTTATTTGTCATTGCTGTGGTTGAAGCAAGGCTCATTTCACCTCCACCACCATGTGATGTGCGATGGAAAACACTGTAAATCTGCTACATTTAATACAACATGCTCTTAAGTCCAAGAGATGGATGAAGTGTCTCTCTCTCTCTCTCTTTCGCTCTTTCTTTATGCCTCTCTCCCATCTCTCTCCCTCTCTCTCTGATCTCTCTCTCCCTCTATTTCTACTCCCTCTCTGAACTCTCTCTCTTTATCTCTCTGTCTCTTTCTGACCTCTCTCTATCTCTCTCTATCTCTCTCTCCCTCTCTCTGACCTCTCTCTCATGTGCGTGTGTTCGTGTGTCTGTGTGTTTGAAATACAACCTCTATTATTTGCCCCAGTTTGTCAAGTTCTTTCTCTTTACTGATTTTAGGAAGCAATTAATTTCTTGAGAAATAAATGAGCCTCTTATGCCAAAAATACTGAACTAGGACTCAGAAGATGACACGAGATGTACAGAGATAATATTACAAGCAGTTACACTGTGGCTGACAGCTTGCAGTCATTAATTAAAACAAACCCTCTAACAGCCTCTGAATGGATGAATATCTTCACACTTTAACTTTATCCTCACGTTCCCGTAGAGCACTATGCTGCTCACAAAGATACTCTTATCACAGGTTGAAATGGAATGAGGTCACCTTTCGTATGAAGGACAGCACTGTGGTGGTGGACGGGATCTAGAAGGGGCGTCTTGTTGCTTAGCTACCTGTGTGGGTAGTTTGGTAGTGTGTCAGAGCGTCGCTGTGTTGTTGACTCATCTCAGTCAGAGAGGAGAGGATGTTACCCTGGCAGCTCTGGGTCGGATCTGTTGCACTAGACCTGACTGAGTCAGTGAGTGAGTCTGATCTGCTGAACTAGACCTGACTGAGTCAGTGAGTGAGTCTGATCTGCTGAACTAGACCTGACTGAGTCAGTGAGTGAGTCTGATCTGCTGAACTAGACCTGACTGAGTCAGTGAGTGAGTCTGATCTGCTGAACTAGACCTGACTGAGTCAGTGAGTGAGTCTGATCTGCTGAACTAGACCTGACTGAGTCAGTGAGTGAGTCTGATCTGCTGAACTAGACCTGACTGAGTCAGTGAGTGAATTGTCATGTTTACAGCTGAGTTGTCTTGGATGAGAAACATGGAGGACTGTTAGTGTCACAGGTGCCGAGGTTTATCTGTTCCCTGTTAGATGTCGAGGATCTTGAAAACCGAAATGTCTATTGGCCTGTAGCATGAGCTTGAGAAAGCATTGTATGTGGTGATGTGTGTGTTGTTTACATGAGGCTGCTGTTTGAGGCTGGGGCAGGGACTGAGGCTGGGACTGGTGTTGAGGCTGGGGTAGAGGCTGGGGCTGAGGCTGCTCTCTGAGGCCAGGGTAGAGGCCGGTGTTGTGAGGCAGATGGGTGGGGATGTGTGTGAGGCTGGTGCGTGCGGGCTGACAGATGCTGCTCTTTAAAGGAGACTTCTGACATGAGCAGTTATCAGGCTCCTGAGAGCCCTCCCTTTACAGCTGCTCTGGGCCTGCTTCTTCCTTTAATTGGGATGGGAGAGATCATAGATTACATTAGCGCGGACTAAGACACTGCGGGCCAATAGGCTCCCATGGACCCACCCCCTCCACCCACCCACCCCCTCCACTCCCCCTACCCCCTCCTGGTGTTCTCTGGGCTGCTAGCGTCGTAGCGTGATAGCCTCCCGCGTAATCAGCCTCTCACACTGAGCACGGCCCTTAAGGAGCTCAGCTAATTATGAGTTTGTGAGAGACAACTGTAAGATAGAGGCTGGAAATGCAGTTTGCGTGTATCTGTGGTGTGTTTGTGATTGTGTGTGGTGTCTGGTGTGTGCGGTGTATGTGTGTGTTTATGCGGTGTGTGTGTGTGGTGTGCATGTATGTGCATGTGGTTCGTGTGTGTTTGCTCAGGTCTGTTTGAATTCACGTGTCAAGCATACTTCAGACACTTGTTTGAATTTTTTTCCGTGTACACAGTTCATCCTTTCAATAGAAATGACACTCAACACTTACTGTCGTGTGGAAAAGAACAAGGAAAGCATGAACACAAAAAGAAAGAAAGTACTCAGATTTCTCAAATGCTGTCTAGACAGTGAGGCTGTAACCCACCCTGAAGTCTGGGCAGTGGTGACATATCATATATTTTCAGGAGACAATCCCTTTATTTATATGTGAGTTAAATATGCCCAGGAGACTTGATGGGAGATTACATATCTGCAACTTGAGTGCTCACCAAGATTGACACAGGTCTTTTACTCGATTCAAACTTGATTAGGTCAAATTGAGGAATGAATGTGCTCCCTTACTGGCTTAGACGTGGGGGAGGGGCGGGGCGGGGGGAGGGTGCAGACAGGGTGGTTATTGACAGCGATACAGCTCTCGCTGAACAGGCCAGCGGCCGGGCAGGAAAATATTTTTATCCCAAAACGGCTTCAAGGGAAGGGGGTCGTATTTTCTTAGTGGACAGAACAGCAGTCAGAGTAAGAGACTAAAGTCAAAGTAATAGAGTAAGCCCTTTTACTCCCTATTATTGAACAAGTGAAGGGACATTTGATCGTGTCAGTCAAGCCCTGGCCTAACCCAGACCTCTCCTCTGGACTCACTGACACTGAGCACAGCACAGCACAGCCCAGCTGACTGACAGACAACCACAATCAGGAATGCTGACCAGAGGGCTGGTGAATTCGGCCTGATCCATTTCATTTAAGCAGGGGGGGGGGGGGGGGGGGGGGGGGGCTCAGAGGGGTTAATCCTGGACCACTTGGTTTGTTCTTGAGTTTCCCCCTCCTGTCTGTGGTCTGGTTCTACTTGACTTCACTCTCTCGCCTGTTTTTTTTTTTCCTTCTCTTTTTTCCTTCTCCTTCCTTCTCTAAAGCTCTTTACCCCAAATCCCAAACATGAGAGAACATCAGTCTTTTTGTTTGAGAAAACGGTGATACAAACCGCAGATATAATCTAGTGTAGTCCTAATGGGTTGTGTGTTTCGCTACATCACCCTGCGTCTGTGCTGGTTGGTGAGCTTCTGCATTAGCAACGACCACATGATCCTGTCTGATCTCCTTAAAGAAAGAATTGAACAATAAACCACATCCTCTTCTCCTGCCTCTCTCTGCAAGGACCAGGTAATGTTTGCAGTGGCAAAACCAGAGATGGGAAGTAACAAAGTACAAATACTTAGCTGCAGTACTTATGTAGATTATTTTGGTATCAGTACTTTAATTCACTATACGTTTTTCAGACAACTTTTTACTTTCACTCTCTTGACGGCGGCATGATCAATATTATTTTCATGATCCATATTATTTTCATGATCCATATTAATTTCATGATCAAAATTATTATTATTATTTTTTTAAGTAAAGGAATATATATAGCCATTATTGGTGAGGACAAAGGTTGGAAAAATATATATTTTTAATCCTTGGTACAAAGTTGCCCCCCCAAAAACATTCTAAAGGCTGAAAACAAAATTCATAACAAAAGTTTACTTTTGCCATCTCTGGGCAAATATAATGCTGCTTTCACCACTCCATGGTGAGTGTGTGTGTGTGTGTGTGTGTGTGTGTGTGCCAGTGTGCCAGCTACTGTAGACAGAGGCCAGGGCAGATCAGGAGACCTGAGTTTGAACTCTTTACAGTTTACCTAACGAAAGATATCATTTACCTGAAGAAAATTATTGCATATTAAACTGCCGTCTTTTAGAATATTTATGTTTAGACTTGTGATCAAAGCCATGTGGGTGCTAATCAAAAGATAATTCTGCTTAATGTACTTTAAAAACAATATTTTATGAGAGCAAGATGAATGCTATTGGTGACTTTGAATATGTTTAACCATGTATGTGTGGTAATAATTATGGCTTTTGTGTGTGTGTGTGTGTGTGTGTGTGTGTGTGTGCGTGTGCGTATTTTTCTGTATGTGTGTCTCAGTTGCTCTGTGGGGGTCAGGCACCATATTTCCCATGTGAATTAGGGTTGCAGGATGTGAGATAAGCCAATTAAACGCTTTTGGGAAGTCTAACTGTAGTCCAACTTCATAAATGATGAAGTGGTCAGAGTGCTGGTGGCTCCTTCAGGTCCGCTGTAATTAGAACTTCCATTAACAATCACAAAAAGCCTCCGCTTTGAAGCGCCTATCCTAATCCAGCCTCTGTCACATTCTCTTAGTGTGCTCAGGCAGAGACTGGAGGGCTCATCTGAGTCCAGCAGTGTGATGGGTGTTATACTTATGACAAGATCCCCTCCTCTTGGCGTTGAGAATATTGAAGGGTCGTGTTACTGCAGAAGCAGCCGTTGGGATCTTTTTCGTGGCATCAGTTGGATCAACAAAAGTGAAATACATTTACTACTCTGTTGTTTTCTTACCTTTAATATCTTATATGGATAAACTAAATAGCATGTTATTGCCAAAAAAAACATGTAATTACCAGTGTTCTTTGATGAACTGTTGAACAGATGGTGACTTTCCCTGACTTTAATAGCCACAACTAAACCAGTGCAGTTTAAAGTTTACCAGTTTATTGTAGGAGCTGGCTCATTTTAACTTGTCCATCCATCTCCACTTTCCTAATTGAGTTGCAGTTTAATCACATGTGGATTCGGCCATCTGTTGCCTCTCTGTGTTGCTGCTCTCCTTGTCTTGATATACATGCTCTCACCTTTGCTTTCGAGCCAGATATATTCACAAACCACTCTGCCTATGACCAAATCCAAACAAGAGGTCGCCTTTAAGAAGAGGGTGGGGCTTGTCTGAAGATATAAATGATTGGTGCATATCCCTCCCTCCTTCATCCATCCAATCAGATTAAAGAAATCCATCCATCCAATTATTATTATTTTTTTTTACACATCACCCAATAATCTTTCATCTCACATGACCATAAACACACGGTGTTTGAAGAGAGGAGTAGAGCTGTGTTACCTCCGAGAGGCGAGGGCGAGTCTGTGTTTTGGATTCCTGGGCCCCAACCTCACTCGTACGTCCTGATTGGTCGGATGAAAGCCAAACAGAGTTGAGGTTAACTCTAGGAGAAGGATACATCAGACCTGTGGCACTCAATGCATTTCAAATGCTGTGTCCTTGGGATGCAAGGTTACTGCAGAGCGCCAGGCAGCCCGCTGGAAACAGGTGTTAGGATGAGAGGCTGTTAGAGAGGCCGGGGGAGGAGAGGTTCTGGAGGCTGAAGGAAAGGCTGTGGGCGTGAGTCCGGCTGAGCAACCCAGGCTCTCCAGGAACCCCCTGCTAGTTGTCGGTTCACCTTGAAAACAACGTTTCTATCAGGAGATAATCCTGCACAAAAGCAGTCTCTTGTGCAAGTCCAGTGCACAATATGTTTTGGGATCAAGGATGTTTTCATGGAACTCATCACGAAAGTTTAAGTGCTCCTTGATTTTTTGTTGATGAATTCCGGTTAAAGAAATTAAATTCTAAACATTTGGAGAATGTGTTTGTAAGTTTTGAGCAAATTCTTTTAGCAGCAGTCTCTGTGTGTTGTTCTTTTCAGTGCCTCTCTGGCTACATAGCTTTTGAAGGCTGACCTTGAGGGATTTGAGACTTGCCTGTGAAAAGTCACAATTGGGTTGTGTGTTGGGTGGTGAGGTGAGAGGAGGGGTGGAGAGGAGGGGTGGAGAGGAGGAGGGGAGGGTGGAGGGGTGGAGAGGAGAGGAGGAGGGGAGGGTGGAGGGGAGGAGGGGAAGGCATTGCGGATGTGATCGGGAAGGAATGACTATGTCTCGTGTTATGTTCTCCTGCCTTCCTGCCCTTCATAACAAACTCTTTTCTCTCCCTCCTTTCCCTCCCTCCTCTTCTACCTCGCCCTGCCTCACTCCACCCCCCTTCTCCACCTCCCTACAGACCTTACTTATTTATTTCTGTCCCTCCCTTTTCTCTCTGACTGTCTCTTAACCACCCGGTGAGAAATCCCTCACATTTATGTCTGCTTTTGTTTTGCCACCTCTCCTGCATCAGCCTCATCCCCAACCTTGTCCACAGCTTATGTTTCATGTCTGGGACTTTCTCTGGGTAGAATTCTAATGAAGCTCCCTCCTTCCTACCTGCTCTCTCTCTCTCTCTCTCTCTCTCTCTCTCTCTCTCTCTCTCTCTCTCTCTCTCTCGTCCTTCCCCTCTCTCTCTCTCTCTCTCTCTCTCTCTCTCTCTCTCTCTCTGTCTCTCTCTCCTCTTCCCCCCTCTCTCTTCCTGTCTGTCTCCCCCCTCTATTCAGTCTCCCCTCCCCCCTTCTCTCTCTCTCTGTCTCTCTCTCTCTCTCTCTCTATCTCTCTCTGTCTTTCCCCCTCTCTCTGTCTCCCCCCTCTCTCTGTCTCTCTCTGTCTTTCCCCCCTCTCTCTGTCTCCCCCCTCTCTCTCCCTCTCTCTCTCTATGTCTCTCTCCCCCTCCCTCTCTCTCTGTTTCTGGGCTTTGTCCTGTGCCAGATGTCTCCATTAGCGTAATGTGAGGGGGAGACAGAGGTTTATTTACTGAAACTCCACACCCTGCTGCCCTGGGAACGCTTAACTTGGCGTCTCCAGGAAATCTCCAATCAGGGGGTTTGGACTCGGGTGTTAATGTTTGGTTGTTCACGCTGATTCCAGAGCTAGAATTCTACTGTATATATGAACCAGGACCTGTCTCTGTCTAATCAAGGTGTTGGAGAACATTAGAAGGCCTTGAAGAACAAGCTGGGAACATACAGAACCTGAAGCAGAGAAGCAGTTCTCTCACATCACCACAAACCAGTTTCTGAAAAAAGAACGTGTTAGTTCCTTTCAAAGAAAGCTCTTTGAAAAGTGTCAGGACAATTGCACCGTCTGTCACTGTTGCATTGGCATAGGATTACAGTGGGGTTACACAGTGAATGTGTGATGCAGTGTTTGATTGGTGTTTTGGTAGCTGGCTTTCTGAATGAGCTGTTTGTTGGCTGTCACGCCTCCCTTTGTGCAGATCTTAGCACATGAACTCTTAACGTGGATCTGTCCTCCAACCCTCCCTCCAGGCTCCCCAGTCAGGTCAGGTCTGAATGCAGGTGCTTTAGTGGGGGTGTGAGGGCTTCAGAAGCACCCTCCCTTGTTAGTGGGAGTGATTTTGGGTTGTAGTTGTGAAAAGGACGGAGTCCTGGGGAACACGTACCTGTCAAACTGTCACAGCATGTCACCTCCTCCACACACACACACACACGCCCACACACACCTTCCTTTTGGCTGGTGGTTTAACACACACACGCACTTACACACATCCACACACACACGTATGTTCACACGCACTCACAGACACATACAGACACTCACACACACACACACACACACACACACACAAAGCCCAACACTAACCCCATGTACTGTTTTTCCTTCGCTGCTATTTGTTTTTCTTGAAGCTGAGCCTTGGCATCTCCTCGTCATGCATAGCTGTGGGAAAGAAAATAGGTGTTCCTGGCTAAATGAGTTTCTCCTCCTGACAATAAGCAGCAGCGCATAATGGTGTGTGTGTGGATCCTCACATGCAGCCAATTATCCTGCACAATTAAACTGCCTGGCAGAGCTCAGGAAGAGATGGGTAAAATCATTTACGCAAACATCAGTTGTCAAACACTCTCTCTCTCTCTCTCTCTCTCTCTCTCTCTCTCTCTCTCTCTCTCTCTCTCTCTCGATAACAAAGAGAATGTGTTCATGTGTGTACACCTGCCAATGTTTTTGTAAAGTGCCTGCGTCAATGCAGATTTTCAGAACCTGGATTGATAATCGTCAATTCCACCCCTATGTTCTGGTGTAAAAACACGGATGTTTTTCCCCTGGATGAAGCGTGCTAGGTCAGAGGGTTAGTGCAGTATCATCCAGTGCTCTGACAGGCTGATGGAGGACCAGCGATAGACTTGTTTCACTGTCGCGCCCACCATGACGAGAGCTGTGACAGGACACTCAATTGACATAAACAAATGACTCACAGCAAAACAATGCCAGGCTTCACAGCACAAGACCAGGCAAGTCCACAAAAAATGATAGGATAATCTTTTTTGTCCTCTCTCTTTCTTTGACATCCATGTTTTATTCAGAGTCTGTCTGACTCCTCTGTGAAGATGAAAACAATCTGAATGTGTGATTGTGTAATTCTGACTGTTATCGCTCCGTTCTGCTGCGCATATCGAATGTGGCTGGAATAAGTAACTGAAACACAGGAACTTTCATTGGATTGTAACAACGTGGCTCTGCCTTGCCCGAGAAAAAATACAACATCTTCAATCCAAACTCATTGATTGTTATATTGAAATAAAGGCCTTAGGCGTGCAAAGTATTAAACAAACACGTTGGAGAGAACTGCCGATACTGGCTGCTCGTGATGAATCTGCTGACAGCATTATAACGATATGTCCCCATAGCTGGAAAAGAAACCACATTTCCGAGGACCTTTACTCTATCAGATTTTTCTATATCAGTGTGTTATATTTGTATCAATGCTATTTTTCTGATTTAGAGGGGAAATAAAGACATGGTATATCATTATGAAGGTACCATGGGGTAATGCAGCTATCATAGCCACACATCCCAACCTGCAGAGACTCATTCCGGGAAGTGCCCCCCCCCCCCCCGCTCTCCCTCCTCCCCCTCCCCCTCCCCCCTCCCCCCCCCCCCCCCCTTATGTAAGGCCTTCGACTCTGGTGGTAGTAGCATGGCGACGGTCGGCAATCACCGTGACAACCTGGCCTACATTGTACGCAGTTAGCAGTGCTACTGTGTCGCACTTGCACGTGTTGTTGTGGCATATGATGAGAGACGCCTCCGCCAGCAAGCCGAAGCACAATCGGAAACGCTGTCTTTGAGGTGCAAAACCAGTTTATTTCCATCCCCCTCAGTGCAGAAGAAGAAATAAATAACACATGTTTCACAGTGAACACCCTTAAATTATGATCAAAACGATTATAACTGTGGGTTGTTAATGGTAATGCCGGACGGATTATTTATGAGAGTGCCTCTCATCCACGAGGATTAGCCTCCTTTTTGTGCGGGCTTTCATCCTGTACCTGGGAGACTGGACGACACTGACACTCCTCCTGTCTCCACCCGTCTCCTCCACCCGTCTCCTCCACCCGTCTCCTCCACCCATCTCCTCCACCCGTCTCCTCCACCCGTCTCCTCCACCCGTCTCCTCCACCCGTCTCCTCCACCCGTCTCCTCCACCCGTCTCCTCCACCTCAGTCCGCGGCAGCAGTTCTGCACGTGTCAGGTGTTAGAGCGCAATGTTTGGTGAAGCGAGGCATCGTCTGCTTTGTGAGGGAAGTGTCTTGCTGTGCAGCAGAACAGATCCTGGGTCTGCACCTGCAGAGATCTGCACCCTGGGTACGTATCAAAGGATCTCATGTTGAGGACATCATGTATAATGATGACTTCACACGGCAGAGGAGAGATTAAACGTTCAGTTCCGTATGAACATGCGTGCACCTGAACCATGTTATTGCGGAAAGCCGAATACTTGCAATATCTGTTACTTCTGTACTTCTAAACTAGATAGTTGAGGCTCTATTCACAGACCGCATTTTATCTAACTACAGACATGAGTCTGGTCAGAGGCAATGTCCTCCAGGAGTTTTCTACAAAATCAATGAAATTAAAACTAAAGGGTGCTCCATAGAATGATAAATTCAATATCCAGCATTTAGACAAGTGAAAAGCACAATGAAATAGTGTTCACAAGAGAGAGAGGGAGAGAGAGAAAGTAGACCTATGCATTTGTTCTTAAATGCGATGCTCTTCACTAATATCATCCAAACCCTCCTGCCATCCCAGTCCTCATCATCCCATGCTCTCCTCCCTCCTGACCTGTCAGTACTCAGACAGTCAGAAAGCAGCGGCACGTAAAAGAAAGTCGATGCCTGGATCCCACTTCACCGGCTGTGGGCCTCCAATTTCATGCTGTTCCGGGTCGTCCGTCTGCAGATATCTCAGCCATGTTATTTAGGCTATAGTAAGGGCCCTGGCTGGCAGCCTGGCTGGGCCTGCCCACGCTGTCTGCCTAGCAGGTAACTAGCCGGGAGCGCTGGGCTGTGAAGACCTCCAGGAACCATGTGGTCTTTACCATATGAACAGGCCTGATCACCAGCGGGGAAAAGGCTGAATTAACGTGGAGCAAGATACATCCAGGAATATGACTGGATAAATCCATAATGCAGTGTGCAGCTGCTGGCCCAAATCCCACCGTCGCCCCGGAGAGAGAACCGGGTCCTGTGAAGTCAGATAACCCATTTCATCTGAACCAGGAATGATTCCGCCTGTGGAAGGGTTAGGCTCCCTCCCGGTCCTGGGTCCACTCAATTAGAATGTCACCCAGTGGCCACCATCTGTTTGATTTCACATTATTGCCCGTCTTGCCACCGAGGTAATGGCAGCTTCCTGATACTGTTTCAGAAGCTGCTCGCAGAAGCTCAGTGCTTTGCTTTAGTCAGTCAGAAGGGGAAAGCTAACTCACAGGCTTTGGAGTTCAATGCTGTGTGGGGAAACTTCAAGTTCACCATCAAATCCTTTTGAGTCGAACTTGGTTGTGCTGAGAACAGAACGTGGCAGAAATATTGCAGGAAACATGAATAATGCAGTGTAGCACATGTGTGTTTGTGTAGTGTGTGTGGGTGTGTGTAGTGTTTGTGTGTGTGTGTGTGTGTGTGGGTGGTGTGTGTGTAGCCCCTCCCTGCCTTTCTTGTGTTTCCAAGTTTCCAAGCAAAGCACAGCTATTTTGAGAGCTTTTTTAAACACCTGGAACAAGCTATTAACATTGTAATTCAAATGGACATACGGAACCAGAATCATTAAGGGATGTTTTTCTGTATTTATTGCCTCAGCCCTCTCAAAGGTTACCCCGTTATGCTTACAGACTAACCCTCTCAGGTATACCTCTATCAATCATCGAGCACAAACAAACACAGTTAAGCAAGCTTGTGTCAACAAGGGTTTGTTACATTTCACTTGTGTCACCTTTCCCTCTAATTAGGTTTCTTCAGTCGGAACTCAGAGTCACAGTCAAAACCTTTGTTTTCCTGTTTGGTCTGTAGTAGCGATCCAACAGCATAGCTGGAAACAGATGCAGACAGATGTATATTCATGAGGAGGATGTGTCTTTCAGGGGAAGGAGCCTAGCCAAAGGTGACCTTGTTAGATAAAAGACTTGGAAACCAGATGATGAAAGAGATGAGGATCATCCTGCGCTCATTAAGGTAGATGTGAAGGTCAGGTGATTATAGCAGGAGGAGAGACAGCTAGCTTTGCATCTGTTATTGTTTCTTTGTTATGAGGGCGACAGGGAGAGAAGGGTGTATTACTGAGGGACCTGGATGCTGACACTGTCACTCAGGCATCAGACATCGCCATCTCTCTCAGACTTGAGGAGTCATTTAGGGAACCATGAAATAACCTCCATAAAATTCTTAACTTATTTTCCTTCTCTCTCTCAAATGAATGCCTGTGTATGATCTTTAACCTTACATGATTTACTGTTCAAAGGGGGCTGTACGTTGCCTGACTGGCTATCAGAGCTCTCTCCGGAAGTATGGAAGCTCTCCTGGCTGTAAAGAACAACAGAGCTGACTAGAATGATCAAGCCAAGCTGCACGTTGAGAATGCCATGCATTTTTAATGGACCACAAATAAGAAATAGCACCGCAGCTCGTATCCCCAGTCTGCACTCCCCCTGTGTTGGTTGACTCATAATATATAATCTGGATTTCCATCTGTGTGACTTTCAGTGCTAATAAAAGAAAAAAGCTCTATGATTACCCGCTAGACTTGCTTCAATTTAACGCCAGGCTTTGCAGACAGGAGATGGGGCACTTCATATTAGATTCAAATCCAGGATGGCATTTCTCCTTGTTGATTTCCACGAGTTGGGTTGTGTGTGTGTTGTGTACACTGCTCTCTGTGTGGATCGTGCAGCTTGTGTGTACAGTAGGACCGTAGGCGGAGCTTGTTAGCAAGACTTTTTGGAGTGGAAAGTGTTGCAGGGAAGAGGGATGTTGCAGGGGTCACACACTCTCATCCAGAGTTCAGTCGTTTCCACTCGGCTGGGCTTCTGAACATTGGGATTTACTACCGTCATGTCTGGCATCCACGCTGAATGGAGGAACACCTAATGACTGTCAATTGCCCAAGCATACCCCGACAAGCTATTTTTCTCTTTCTGCCCACCGCTCTCATTTAATGTCAGAATCCATTCTATTTCACATTTCTCTTATTTGTGCTGCTCAAGCATAGCTAAGCTGCTACCTTGATATCCCTGCTATGGTGACGAGGAGGGTGGAGGAAGGGGTGGAGGTGGAGGGAAGGTTGAGGGTGGAGGTGAGGCTAGGGGTTGGGGAGGGGGAGATGGTGAAGATGGACATAAGGCTGGGTGAGGATGGAGGTGAGGCTGGGAGAGGGGGGTGACGGTGAAGGTGAGGCTGGGTGAGGGTGGAGGTGAGGCTGGAAGTAGGTGAGGGTGGAGGTGAGGCTGGGTGAGGGTGGAGATGAGGCTGGGAGTAGAGGAGGGTACTCTGCCTGTTTACCTCCTCAGGGTGTTACACACTATCACCTTCCATTCAGCTGCATGATGTGGGTCTCTGCTTACGACACTAAACACCCTCCCTTCCAGCATGCCTCACTGCCTACACACACACACACACACACACACACACCGGAGAGCCCACAACTGTTTTTATGATTGCACTGCAAATATACGGCCGTGGAGAGATGGAGAGGGAATTTTTTGTTCTGTTTGCAGGATTAGTTTCTGGGGCTGGCAGTTAGATAACAGTTCTGTCAGTTCACCGATTCCATCCAGAGCATGTCTCCCAGACCTCTCCCAGACCCCTCCATCTCCTGCTCTATCTCCTGCTCTGTCTCCTGCTCTGTCTCCTGCTCTATCTCCTGCTCCAGCTGAGAGCACACAGTAGTTCCAGTGAGGTGTTGGGCTCGGAGGGGTGGGCGACACTCTGTGACCCTCTGGGATTACAGAGGGAGACAGGAAGTGGGCGGTCCCAGGGTGACAGCAGAGGTGTGTGTGTGTGTGTGTGTGTTGGGACGAGCTGTTGGCGTAGCTGACCGCCTCCTAATGACCCCCCACCCCCCCCCCTCTCTTCTAGCTACCAGGAGAGCACTTCCACCTCGATTTATGACCCATGTTATGCTTCCCTCTGAGGCGCACAGCAGCAGCTCTGCTCAGCCACAACAGGGGTGAGGTTAAGGGGCTTGGCTCTCTCCTCACTCAAGACAGCGGCGTTACATGTTGACATTCAAGACATCCAGACACATGATCCATGCAGCAGAGAGCTCCACTTCTGCAGATCAATAAAGCTGCTTCTTCTGATCATGTTTTGTAATTTGATGGACTTGGCTAATTAGCGGTCCATTAGGACACTTGCTTCCTGTTTCCTGTTTCCTGTTGTTTCTGTTTGTCACACAAACATCTATTTGTTTGTGTGTGTGCTTGTGTGTTCATGATTGTTAGAACTGACAGAGAAAAACAGTTTTTACTTTATGACTGGACTGCCGTATGAAGTACGTTCCGGATTTTAAGGGAATGGAAAATTCCAGGATAGTGAACTTGCTTTTGATTAGTTGTTATTGTTTCTGGTTCTGTCTATGTTCTCCTCTTGTCCTTGAGGACAAATGTGATTTCTGTAACTCCGTGGGGGGAGAGACTGGCAGACAATAGAACAGAGGATGTTTCTCTTGAATCACTCTGCAGTGGTCACACACCACATTAAACAGGCAGACATGTTATCAGTTTGTACCCAGCGGTCCATGCAGTGTGTATGGAGCCTTACCACTGTGCAACTAGCCCGTAATGGCCCTCTGACATTCCTAATTGTTGACTCTCTGCTCTTTCCCCACGGGCAGAAATGTGTCGATCCTCCACAAGAGATCCAGACGCAGCACAGGTCACCTCCAGACAACGAACAGAGCGAGTTCATAATTAATACACACTATTAAATATGCATTATGGTGTGGATGTGGCCAAGTATGGATTTTAGTTTTGATTTTCACTCTGGATAATTGAGGCACTTTTCAAGCTAGTCGTATTGAGTCAGCCACTCCAGGGCCTAACCCTGCTGCCTCAGAGAGGCCGGGCCTGACCCTGCAGCCTCAGAGAGGCCGGGCCTGACCCTGGGGGAGGGGGAGGGGGAGGGGGGGGGGGGGAGGGGGAGGGGGAGGGGGGGGAGGGGGGAGGGGGAGGGGGAGGGGGAGGGGGGGGGGGAGGGGGGAGGGGGGGAGGAGGGGGAGGGGGAGGGGGGGGGGAGGGGGAGGGGGGCGAACACGAAGCAGAGCATGCTGGGTTTTCAGCCCTTACTGTGTAGAGATCAGTCCTTATGGGTGTGTGTCCTTGAGTCTCTCTCCCGAGGAGAGATATGTCCATTCTACTCAGACTCCCAGAAGGCCGCAGTTCTGATCTCTCCTAGATGCATGCGGTTATAGACCACAGGCATAAAACACACACGTAGAAACACACACAAACATACATAGACGACACACACACACACACCGCTTTGCAGTGCTGTCAAATTGATTAGCATCCCCAGCTTTTGTCCCTGATCAGGCGTGGAACAGAGCGAGCAGTCCTCAGGTGTGTGTTTCCATGGTGTCAGGTGACGAGGCCCCGTCGTGTAGCCAACAGAGGGAGGGGACAGCCCCGTCAGAGATGGCAGGACCGGGGCCTGTCTGTTGTTGAGGAAAACAGTCCAACTGGCTCTCTGTGTTTACGCTACTGGAACTGCAAACAGGCAGTTGCGATTGCACAATCTTTAGGTTTGTAGCAGTGTGGCATCCAAGCTAGCAGGGCTGTCTGAGGAAGGGGTATTATGGGCGAGGTGGTTTCCCCGGAGACGACTGACAGATTGCAGAACTGAATAAATGAAGTTTTTGGAAGTGTACAAACATCTCTGTCATCACAGAACAACCTGGAAAGGTGCTATTGTAAACAAGCCAGCGGGTCGTTTGGCATCCCTGTTTGTGTTGCTGGGTTTTTGTGTGCGTGGCCAACAAAAGCACTCGATGAAATGCACATTCTGTGGTTGGAGAGATCTCTTTGTCCCATCGCCCACTCATACGAGCGCTGCTCAACCCTGAACAATGAAAACACTAATGGTGCCAGAGAAAGGTGTGTGAGCAGAATGGGCCCCAAAAGCACCCTTCAGCAATTTCCATCAGGCAAAATAGAAAATAACAACAGGATGTAGTTCTGGCAAGGTGAACCTGTTTCTGATCCCTCCTGTTTGCCTTCTGCTGAATAGAACCTCTCCTACGTGCTCCTCCAGCAGCAGCAGCTGTACTGCTGGGCCTGGCTGGGATCTGAGGAGGATGTACGTTAGATGTTTTTATAGACTGTGGCGGAGTTGGTGTTTTACCGCCATGCCAAAACATCTTCTTGGCCGCTGTGTGAACCATTCCTCACATCTCATACTTCTGAATATAATCCTGTAATTCCATAACAGTCAAATTAACAGACATATGCTTTAATCCCCTCTAATCGTTCTCCTCCTGCATAGTAGAGGAGAATATCCTTATCTGACCACACACAGAGCTAAATGGTAATGTGTTTGTTTTTAATGATCGTGTCCCCGGTGGGTTGATCTTCTCTGGTGTACTCCTGTGTCGACTGTGTCACCAGAGAAAGGCGCTGGGGCGGGCTCACGAGCGAGAGGAGTGTTTGTGAGCGTAGCACGAGTGAGTGAGGCTCTGAATAGAATGACAGTGGGATTGTTTTCCTCTTCTGTTTTTAGACATCTTATCTGTGCCGTTTGTGATTCCTCCAACATCTCACCCCTCCCCCTCCACACACCCCCACACCCCCACACCCCCCCCCCCACACACACACACACCCACGCCCCCCCACACCCACCCTGAGATCTCAGCCCCTCGTCTCACTGGGGGAGATCTGAAGCGGAGCATCAAAGAGATCTTCTCTTGGCTCAGTGACTGCTCACAATCACTACCCGGACACTCCTGTCTCACAATCACTACCCTGACACTCCTGTCTCAGATTCACTACCCTGACACTCCTGTCTCACATTCACTACCCTGACACTCCTGTCTCACAATCACTACCCTGACACTCCTGTCTCACATTCACTACCCCGACACTCCTGTCTCACATTCACTACCCCGACACTCCTGTCTCACATTCACTACCCCGACACTCCTGTCTCAGATTCACTACCCTGACACTCCTGTCTCACATTCACTACCCCGACACTCCTGTCTCACATTCACTACCCCGACACTCCTGTCTCAGATTCACTACCCTGACACTCCTGTCTCACATTCACTACCCTGACACTCCTGTCTCACATTCACTACCCCGACACTCCTGTCTCACATTCACTACCCTGACACTCCTGTCTCACATTCACTACCCCGACACTCCTGTCTCACATTCACTACCCCGACACTCCTGTCTCAGATTCACTACCCTGACACTCCTGTCTCACATTCACTACCCTGACACTCCTGTCTCACATTCACTACCCCGACACTCCTGTCTCACATTCACTACCCTGACACTCCTGTCTCACATTCACTACCCTGACACTCCTGTCTCACATTCACTACCCCGACACTCCTGTCTCACATTCACTACCCCGACACTCCTGTCTCAGATTCACTACCCTGACACTCCTGTCTCACATTCACTACCCTGACACTCCTGTCTCACATTCACTACCCCGACACTCCTGTCTCACATTCACTACCCTGACACTCCTGTCTCACATTCACTACCCCGACACTCCTGTCTCACATTCACTACCCCGACACTCCTGTCTCAGATTCACTACCCTGACACTCCTGTCTCACATTCACTACCCTGACACTCCTGTCTCACATTCACTCCCCCGACACTCCTGTCTCACATTCACTACCCTGACACTCCTGTCTCACAATCACTACCCCGACACTCCTGTCTCACATTCACTACCCTGACACTCCTGTCTCAGATTCACTACCCTGACACTCCTGTCTCTCGGCCTAGTAGCACTGCTGGCTGAGCTGTTTTGCTCAAAACACAAGCTGCCTCACAGGACTGTGATAAGAGAAGAATTTCTCTGGTGAAGGACTAAAAAATAAAATTAATGCACTGGCTGATTGAACATTTCCAGACTACAATTCTGTCTTGATTGCAAAAAAAAAAAGAAAAAAAAAAAAAAAAAATTGGAGGGGGAACCCGCAAAGTGCCACCAGATAATCAACATCTTCTTAAAGTCTCTGTATGCATAACATCTAAAATGTGTTTTCTCTCATTTTCAGCTAACTCCAGTCTTCTGGGAGGAGGGGGAGGTGAGTGTTTATTTATTATTCTCAATATCATCTTCCTGGTGATCAGAGTCCTCATGTCTTCTGCCCTCGCTGGCGTCCCTTCATGGGGCTCCTCCAGGCCCTCCTCATCGTGGGAGGAGCTGGCGTCAGGTGGTGGGAAGAGCTGGGGTCAGGTTGTGGGAGGAGCTGGGGTCAGGTGGTGGGAGGAGCTGACCTCAGGTTGTGGGAGGAGCTGGCGTCCGGTTGTGGGAGGAGCTGGCGTCTGGTTGTGGGAGGAGCTGGCGTCATGTTGTGGGAGGAGCTGCGTCCAGTTGTGGGAGGAGCTGGAGGGCCAAAGCATGCAGGCGTGGCGTAGTGCGACTGTGCGTCGCGTCCAGACGTGGTCGGTACTGGACTGGCCTGTCAGGGAGGGTCAGCGTCAGCAGGCCTGAGGATGTCTGAAGCGGGGGGGCATGCCGGGGGGAGGGGGAGGAGGGTTGGGGGAGGGGAGGGAGGGTGGGGGGAGGGGAGGGAGGGTAGGGGAGGGGGATGGGGTGAGCTCAGTGTATCTCTCTAAATCCCACAGTCCCTCTTTTAGGATATTTGGATTTGGCGTTCACTCTGACATGATTGAAATAATCGTTTCTTGGTGCAATGAGCAGGGAAGGCAGGAATCAACCAAATTACTCCAGGAATTCTGACGGAGGGGGAGGGGGGGCCGGGGGAGGATGTTGGGGGATCGACAGTTTCTAGGAGTGGTGAAAAAAAGAAATCGGGTCATATTTTCTGCTTTATCAGCCTGGATGTCTGTGTTGGTCATAGTCAACAACAGAGCTCTCTCGCCAGGCTGCTTCTGCTCCTGAACGTGTCCTGTCCAATAGGGACAATTAGCGAGTTTAAACTGAGCTGCAGAAAACCCTATCCCCATCTCATCACGCTCTCCGGAGTGGCTCTCCTCTTATCTGACGCCAGGCTAAGACTGCAGGCCTCCCAGCTATTGTTGCTAGGCCGTGTGTCAGCCAGATCCTTATCCTGGATACAAAGAGGCCTTAACCAAGCCCTCGTCTGAAGAGGGAGTGTGATTGAGATCACAGGTCAGACATATGTGTCTCTATAACCAAGCAGGTCCCTCTGAACACCTGCCACTTTGGACCTGATGCAAGGCAAACACACCGGCCCCATTGATTGCAATCTCTCTCCTCGATTGACTTCTATCATTGATTTGTCACATGAAGAGTCCCTGATCAGGAGTGGAGCTCGTGTGTGATCGTGTTTCAGGGTGAACCAGCTTTCACAACCCTCTTCTTCACGTCCTGTAAACGCTGGGGATTGATAGCGTTTAGCTTCGGTTCTGAATTATTGATTTTCAAATCATGTCTTAACTTATGCTGCCCACGTCGTGAACAACAACATGCATTTGGACATTAAAGAGAGATTGCCTATTGCTGTTCACAGTGTAAGCTTAACATTCTGCTTGAACACATCATTGTACTTGACTGGAGTTTTACGGCAGCGGAATTCTAATTGTAGCTTGTGTCAAGAGTAAAGTCTTTTCATCACTAATTGGCTTCCCATGATGTTATATCTGCCAATTGTGCCGCGAAAGCAGTGAGGCCAATTAACCTTGCAACAAAGAGATGCCTGCTGCAGCTGGCTGGATGACCTTATCTGCTCCAGGACTTAGAGGCAACACACAACATTCAGGACGGTCATACATGATGGATGGACCCTCCCTTCACATGGAATTCTCTTTTTTCTCTGTGTGTGGATGTGTGTGCGGTGTGTGTTTTGTGTGGTGCATGTGACATGAGCGGTGTGTGTGGTGTGCGTGCGTGTGTGTGTATGTGGCATGTGTGGTGTGTGTTGAAGAATGAGGAGCTAATAAAAAGCAGTCGAGTCGTGCAGAGAGATCACCTTTATCTGTGTGAGACATGACCGGTCAGGATTCCTCTAGAGGAATGTGTTCCTAAAACAAAGCACTCCATCTGCTATCACCTGCTCTTATCTGCATGGGGGCTTGGTGGCCTTATCTCCCTCTCTGTTTATCACTCTGGGACGTCTGCTGAGAACGCCACTTTCTTGACTGTCTCTCTCCCTCCCTCCCTCTCTCTCTCTCTCTCTCTCCCTCCCTCTCTCTCTCTCTCTCTCTCTCTCTCTCTCTCTCTCTCTCTCTCTCTCTACCACTCTCTCTCCCACTCTCTCTCCCACTCTCTCTCCCACTCTCTCTCTGTCCCCTCCCTCCCTCCCTCCCTCCCTCCCTCCCTCCCTCCCTCCCTCCCTCCCTCCCTCCCTCCCTCCCTCCCTCCCTCCCTCCCTCCCTCCCTCCCTCCCTCCCTCCCTCCCTCCCTCCCTCTCTCTCTCCCCCCCCCCTCTCTCTCTCCATCTCTCTCTCCCGAGGCACGGTAGCGAGGCAGGATAGCGAGGCAGGGTAGTGAGGCAGGGTACAGGACTGTTTCTACAGGACATGAGCTCTCTGCCAGGTCCAAAGCTCTCGAGCTTCACAGGAAGCCAGCTTGCATCCCACGCAGCACCACCTGTGTGGTGTTGCTCTGAGCGTCGCTTGCTTGCGTCACTCAAGACGAGCTTTTCACTCCCGGACGGAGATTTGAAGAGCAGCGTTTGCTGCATCGTCCGCCCCCTCCCACACAGCCTCCCAGGGGCACGGAGCTTCAGTCAAGTGCTGCTGCCTCCTGGATCTGGATCATTGGAAATCCGTGTTTATTACAATGGAGAGGGTTCTCTTTATCTTGTAGCGAGGGTGTCTCCGGGGGGCCTGTATAACTGCGTTATCTCTAATGACCACGCAGGTAACAGCAGGGGGTCGATGCATGCGTCTGCAGCGACACCAATCACCACTTCCTGCTAAAAGCACGTTCAGTGAAGCTGTTGGGTAATTGCGGACACGAGGTGGGAGTGTGTCACAGCTTGACTGGATGTTGACATCGGGCAACACGGAACAATATGCTAACAATAGGAAACAAGACTGCAAACAAAATGTCATATATAGTATCTCTCCTCCCCTTCTCTCCTTACTTTTTCTCTCTCTGTACCTCTCTCTCTTCTCTCCCTCTCTGTCATGTAGTGATGTGATGAATCCTTGTTGCCAATGAGAGTCAGCAGCTAGTCTTTGAAGTCTCTGTTCAGGAGGGGAACTGGCTCATTAGCATTCTAACCAGAACCATCCCCCATTTAGCACCACACTTTAACTACACCACCCAAACAAAACACTTCTTAAAGGCTGGCCTTCCTCAACACATGTGGGACTTACTGTGTGTGTGTGTGTGTGTGTGTGTGTGTGTGTGTGTGCGTGTGTCCTTTGGGTGTGACTGTGTGTGTGTGACTGTGTGTGTGTGTGACTGTGTGTTTGTGTTGTTAAATGAGTTGTGTTTTTGCTGTTGTTGTGTGTGTCTGTGGCCTTGCAGTGACGAGACACTGGCAGACAGCTCCTGCCCTGCCTGTAATAGAAGAGCTATCTCACTGGAAGATGAGTTGCTTGTGTCGTCTAAAGCTTGGACTCACCATGGCTGCTTCACCTCACCTCACCTCCTAACACTCTAGTCAGAGTGAGTCAGAGCTAGTGAATAACACAGTCTAGTAGACGGAACTGGTTCCCCCAGCTGGTACTGGGTCCTACTGTCCTAGCTGGTACTGGATCCTACTGTCCTAGCTGGTAGAGGGTCGTAGTGTCCTAGCTGGTACTGGATCCTAGTGTCCTAGCTGGTACTATTCTAAGGTCCTAGCTGGTACTGTCCTAGTGTCCTAGCTGGTACTGGATCCTAGTGTCCTAGCTGGTAGAGGGTCCTAGTGTCCTAGCTGGTAGAGGGTCCTAGTGTCCTAGCTGGTACTGGATCCTAGTGTCCTAGCTGGTAGAGGTCCTAGTGTCCTAGCTGGTACTGGATCCTAGTGTCCTAGCTGGTACTGGATCCTAGTGTCCTAGCTGGTACTATGCTAAGGTCCTAGCTGGTACTGTCCTAGTGTCCTAGCTGGTACTGGATCCTAGTGTCCTAGCTGGTACTATGCTAAGGTCCTAGCAGGTATTGTTCTAGTGACCAGTCCCACGCCAGCCTTGCTGTTCTCAGCTGAGTCGCTCTGTGAGTGACAAGCATAAAAGTCGCTTGAATGATGAAGCCAGTTAAGAGCTCTGAAGCTTTAGAGATCCTTGGGTTGCATCTTTTGAAGGAACTTGAGGACTTGCAAGAAATATCTTTATAGAAATTAGCCCTAAACAACTACATGATTCCTCTGAGCTAGAAGTTTTCACTCCAATGCTGGTTTGTTTTAGTCGGCCGTTAATATCCTGGGCTTGTTTTGATTCTACGTTATCAGGATTCTTAAGTGATTCCCGTTGCTTATCTCAGTCTCAATTCATCTTGGGAAGTTTCTCTTTCACCCTCACCTCCCTGTGAACCATTTATCCCCAGTCTGGCTTGTTTATTGAGGAGATTGGAGGAGACCAGGGGCTGGTATTATTTGGGTTAGACAGGGAGGAGGTTGTGTGTAGACGTGTGTGTGTGTGTACTTGAGAGTGTGTGTGTTCCAGGAGTGTGATGTCACAGTTGCTGGGTGTGTGTTGGCGTCCCTGTCGTAGACACCTCACCTGTGTGAAAGCCTCCTCATCTCCTCCAGGACTCTTAACGTGATTCATCTCTCCTGCATCCCTCTCCTCTCCCGGGAACCGCGCTGTCGCCGGACTCAAACAAGGTGGTTCCAGCTGTCGCCAGGGACGCCCTATCTCTTCCATCCTAGAGGATAGACAGTGTAATAAATAAAGCTGAATACATTATTCAGTCGTTGTTTGCAGTCCGTCTCGTTGTGTTGTTCCCCTACCCCTGCCGTTAGATACCAAGCTGTGGGGGAGCTCTCCTCCTCCCATGGGCCCTTCATGGTTGTTTCTAGTTGAAGTTCCAGTTGAAGAGTGCGTTTACATCAACGTGGAGGAGAACAGCTGGGCCTGGGTTACCCCACCGTCCTGTCAAGGAGGATCTGAGACACACACACACTCATTTACACACACACACACACACACACTCTTTCCTCGTAGGAGTATGGCTGGCTGGGACAGATCTCATCACAAATACTTTGTTTCTGTACTTAAGTCAAATTTTCTGGTATCAGTACTTTACATCACTATGTATTTTTTAAACCAGTTTTTTACCTTCACAAAAAGTAACAAAAAAAGTTTGAAAGGTTGACATTTCATTTTGGAAAAAAAATATTAATTTTTTTAATTGAAAGGTTTAATAAAATATTTTTAAAAAAGTGACAAAAAACCAACGCCGTTCCCTAGAAACATCGCCTCATCTAACCCTCCACTGTCAACCCACCTCACCTTGTGGTCATGGAGACCGGCAGGGTTAGAGGACGTGACATTGAAATCAGCGAGACAAGGTCGCCGTGGAGACTGCGGCGAGTGATAGCTGTAGAATGGTGGGAGACTCCATTGCGGCATGAAAGCCTGCGCTCATTACCTGCTACATCTTCCTCTAGTCACCGTGGGGGGGGGGAGGGGGGGAGGGGGGGGAGGGGGGAGGGGGGGCAGCCTCTCTCATCCTCCTCCCACCTCCAATCAGCTATGATGGATGGACTAATTGATGCAGAATGATCAGGCCATTCATTTTAGCCCACAACAGTGAGCTCCATTTTTAGGGTTTGTAATGCGTCAGAACAAGAAGGGTGGGAGGGAGAGAGAGCAAGGGAGGGAGAGAGTGTGAATGAAAGAGAGACATATACGGAGACACAGAGAGAGAGGAAAAAGAGAGGGAAACAGAAAGAGAGATGGAGAGAGAGAGAGAATGATAGTCTAGTGTTTGCTGGTTGAATGACTTTCAGTCAACAGTCCCTGATGTAAAACACCCAGGATGTTCTTGGATGGAACACAAGCTAATGCAATCATCATATCCAATGCAGTGGTGAGCTAATGAGGAGATATCAGGAGGGGTGTTCGGGGAGAAACCTGTGTGTGTGTGTTTGAGTGTGTGTGTGTGTGTGTGTGTGTTTGAGTGTCTGTCTGTGTGTGTGTGTGTCCCAGCCTATGAATGATTCATCTCTGTCCCCCTAAATCAAGCTGGCGTGTGTTGCCTGCAGCAGGCTTGTCATTAGCTAGTCAGCAACATCTCTTGATCTCTCTCTGCAGTGCGGGTTAAGCTGAGGGCTTTACTTAAACAACACAGACACACACACACACACACCTACATTTATACACGCCTACACACACGTAAATACATACAGATAAACATAGACACCTGCACACATACAGACACTGTACATGGTATACACACAGTCACATCACTCACTGTATAACACCATGACAGCTTCAGTCCACGGTCATGTGACGGAGTGAAAGCAGGTGAACGCATGGTTGTCAGGGTGACAGACAGTTGTTTAAGATACAGCTGGGCTGTTTGTCTCAGCTCAGCTCCGGTGATCGCTCAGATGAAAGGTCTCTATCGGTTGTAAGTTACAAAGAAAAACGCCCATTTGTTTGGAGCGTTGAAAAAAAAACTGTAGAAGCTTTGAAATGGATTATTGGTTCTGCTGTGCTACCCCAGATGACAGGGAGCTGCTGTATGCACCCCACCCCCCTCCTCCTCTGGACGACACAGTAACAACTTTCCTGGCAACGTAGAAACATTTAGTATAAACAAATAAGTTCCTCTACACTGTCTTCCCCCTCTCCTGAACCGCAGTTAGAAACTCATTTTTATTTAATCTCCATGGTGATGGAATTCATCACTTCCACCAGTTTTGACCGTCCGCTTGTCCTTCTCACCCTCCGCGCCCTCTGCACCCTGCGACTCAAACTCACGAGGCCAGGCCTATATCGGTGCGCTGGTGTCAGCCGTCCCTCTGATGCCGCTCCTCTGTCCCTGCAGCTGAGGAGGTGAGGTGGTGAGGTGGAGGTGAGGAGGTGAGGTGGTGAGGAGGTGAGGAGGAGGTGAGGAGGTGAGGAGGTGAGGAGGTGAGGTGGTGAGGTGGTGTGGTGGTGAGGTGGTGAGGAGGTGAGGAGGTGAGGTGGTGAGGAGGTGAGGAGGTGAGGAGGTGTTGAGGAGGTGAGGTGGTGAGGAGGTGAGGAGGTGAGGAAGTGTGGTGTTGAGGAGGTGAGGAAGTGAGGTGGTGAGGTGGTGAGGAGGTGAGGAGGTGAGGTGGTGAGGAGGTGAGGTGGTGAGGTGGTGTTGAGGAGGTGAGGAGGTGAGGAGGTGAGGTGGTGAGGAGGTGAGGAGGTGAGGAAGTGTGGTGTTGAGGAGGTGAGGAAGTGAGGTGGTGAGGAGGTGAGGAGGTGAGGTGGTGAGGAGGTGAGGTGGTGAGGTGGTGTTGAGGAGGTGAGGAGGTGAGGAGGTGAGGTGGTGAGGAGGTGAGGAGGTGAGGAAGTGTGGTGTTGAGGAGGTGAGGAAGTGAGGTGGTGAGGTGGTGAGGAGGTGAGGAGGTGAGGTGGTGAGGAGGTGAGGTGGTGAGGAGGTGAGGAGGTGAGGTGGTGAGGTGGTGTGGTGGTGAGGTGGTGAGGAAGTGAGGAGGTGAGGAGGTGAGGTGGTGAGGAGGTGAGGAGGTGTTGAGGAGGTGAGGAGGTGAGGAGGTGAGGTGGTGAGGAGGTGAGGAGGTGAGGAAGTGTGTTGTTGAGGAGGTGAGGAAGTGAGGTGGTGAGGTGGTGAGGAGGTGAGGAGGTGAGGTGGTGAGGAGGTGAGAAGGTGAGGAGGTGAGTAGGTGAGGAGGTGAGGTGGTGTGGTGTTGAGGAGCAGCGGTGGTGGGGAGGTGAGGAGGTGAGGTGGTGAGGAGGTGAGGAGGTGAGGAGGTGAGGTGGTGAGGAGGTGAGGTGGTGAGGAGGTGAGGAGGTGAGGAAGTGTGGTGTTGAGGAGGTGAGGAAGTGAGGTGGTGAGGTGGTGAGGAGGTGAGGTGGTGAGGAGGTGAGGTGGTGAGGAGGTGAGGAGGAGGTGAGGAGGTGAGAAGGTGAGGAGGTGAGTAGGTGAGGAGGTGAGGTGGTGTGGTGTTGAGGAGCAGCGGTGGTGGGGAGGTGAGGAGGTGAGGTGGTGAGGAGGTGAGGAGGTGAGGTGGTGAGGAGGTGAGGAGGTGTGGAGGTGAGGAGGTGTGGTGGTGAGGAGGTGTGGTGGTGAGGTGGTGAGGTGGTGAGGAGGTGTGGTGGTGAGGAGGTGAGGTGGTGAGGAGGTGAGAAGGTGTGGTGGTGAGGTGGTGAGGTGGTGAGAAGGTGTGGTGGTGAGGTGGTGAGGTGGTGAGGAGGTGAGGTGGTGTGGTGGTGAGGTGGTGAGGTGGTGTGGTGGTGTGGTGGTGAGGTGGTGAGGTGGTGAGGAGGTGTGGTGGTGAGGTGGTGAGGTGGTGTGGTGGTGAGGTGGTGAGGAGGTGAGGTGGTGAGGAGGTGAGGTGGTGTGGTGGTGAGGAGGTGTGGTGGTGAGGAGGTGAGGTGGTGAGGTGGTGAGGAGGTGAGGTGGTGAGGTGGTGTGGAGGTGAGGAGGTGAGGTGGTGAGGTGGTGTGGTGGTGAGGAGGTGAGGTGGTGAGGAGGTGAGGAGGTGAGGAGGTGAGGTGGTGAGGTGGTGAGGTGGTGAGTAGGTGAGGAGGTGAGGTGGTGAGGTGGGACCCTGGGCCGGCGTCCTTCCCCGTGTCTCGCTCCATTAGCCGCGGCGTGGTTGGTCGCTGCACAGCCGCAGAAAATGGGCAAGAAGAGTCAATGTGGGTCTCCCCCCACAATGCATCAGCTTCGACCCCCCCCCCTCCCTCCCCCCTGCTCGATGGCCGCCGAGCTTTCTGGGTCAGTTGTTGAGATTTCAGGCAACTCGGGGCGTTACCCAACCCAGTGTCACAACGCGTTTGCATCCGAGGCAGGGTGAGCCCTCTCGCACGAGGGAGGTGCTGGACTGTCAATCGTGGTGTCTGTGTGTGTGTCTGTGTGTGTGAGCCTGCGTTAATGTGTCCATTTGTGTGGCTGTGTGTGTGTGTGTCTGCGTGTGTGTTTCTCATCCCTGAGTATGTAGACGATGAGCTGTCGTGTCAGGAGACTCGTGGTCAGTTTGAGGCCCGGGGTAGTGGAACGATGGGATACGACAGTAGCACAGCCCATCGTCTCTCACACACACACACACACACACACACACACACACACACACACACACACACACACAGCCTTAGAGACCATCCACACACCCTCTGGTCCTGCAACACTTCAAAAGAGATTTGGCCCAAACTGGTTTTTTTCAAATTGGTCAAAAACTGGTCAAATTTGAGTGGGCCTGTTTTTCCTTTGTTTTCTTTCTTTTTCAAGATACTTACTTTCAATTCCCCTGAAAGTAAGTGCTACCTTATCACAAAACAACTCTCTACTTACATACTAACGATGAGAGACAGCACAGAGATGTCACAATGACTGAGAACAGAAGAAAAATGAGGAGTATCGGAAAACGTTTTTTAGAACCGTTCTCAAACCTCTAATTCTCCAGTTTGTGCTCACTCATTCCTCAACACGCCTCGTGTCGATACAGACTCATGATGTTGCAGCATAACAATTAGAGTGTGCTTGCCAAGGGTGGGATGGACTTTTATCATATGGCAACGACAGTACGACAGTTCTGATTGGCTAATGGGTAGTCATGCCAGCAGCGTACTGACCTCATCGCTGGTCTGCGGTCTGATACGGATTATTATTACTGTACCCTGCTCTGATGCCATCTGTAGAATGAGCGATATCGACGAGTCAGCCGAGATTTACTATCCAGACGATACTGAAGACATCAACAGCAACGAAGAAATTGATAACTTTCTAAAAGAGTCGTTATTTGTGTTGGAATTAAAGACATTTTAGCAGGACCGTGTTGTCCGCTTTCCAATCAAAAGTAATTGGTTGCTAGGCATCACCTGAAACACACCGTGAGAAGACTTGAGAGCTAGCTACAATTAGCCTACAATTTTTTCGACTGTTCGGTCGCTATCGCTCGGTCGATACGTTCCAGCCTCAGTTTGATATTTCCCGGCATGACCTCACTCTCGGTTAGTAGTTAGTAATGGACTTGTAGTCTCCTGGAGCCAGCTTCTCCTCCCTAGCTAACAGTCAGGAGGGTCATTGAGCTAACGGGGACCCTGATTCTAGATCGATGGATAAACATAGCTGGAGTCCATCATCGAACAGCGTTTAAAGCACAGAGGCATTATCCTGTCTGTTACACCAGCAAGGTTGTGGCGAATGTCTTTGGGCCGAGCAGTTAGCACTCCGAGCAGGAAGAGTGAGGCGGCGTCCTGGACCACCACCCCAGGGATCAGGCGCTGTGTCTGCCCAGCAGGACAGGAACCATGGCGGAGGGTTTGGACGAGGATGTTTGTACAAGGCGCTCTTAAGATGAGGGTTGACGTGGAGTGTGACTTCCCAGACGCCTCTCATGAGCAGGTCGGCCCTGCCAGGGTGGCCTGAAGGGAAACAGCCAGCGGCTGTCAGGGTGTCTGTGTGTCTCAGGGGGCAGGCTAGTTAGCTGAGCCTGACAGGCAGGGCCCTAGAGTGGGGCTTGGGCCCAGGGAGGACCCGGGCGGCTCCAGAGGAAAGCTGTCATCCTCCTGTCACATCACAGGGGGGGGGGGGGGGAGGAGGGGGGAGGGGGGGGGCTCTCTCACTGCTCCCTTGGAGGCACACACACACGCGTATGTTGTAGATCCCACAGCATAAACATCCCTCATCCCGGTTTCCCTTTCGCTCGGCCCGTCGCTACGGTAACCCCTTCGCTGGCCGTTCCTCCGCCACCCCCCGCTCACCCTGACTCCACCCGGCCCGGCCGCCCCTCGGCGCTGAGAGGAGAGCAGCCTTGTTCCTGAGGGACGAGCCGTTGGTGGGGCCGGGACTCCGCCCACCAATCCCCCTAACCCCCCCTCCTCCCACACACTTCATTATCACCCTCATGTCACATCTGCCGTGAGTTCAGAGAGGCCCTCGTCATCGCACAGGATGGGGAGGGGGGCGGGGGAGGAAGTGCAGATGTGAGTTGCGGGTGAGAACAGGGGGTCGGGGGGGGGGGTTGGAGAGAGAGGGAGGGGGGGGGGGTTGGGAAGGCGGTGTGAGAGCGTGAGAAGGGGAGGTCTCAGACTAGAATAGAGTTTGCAATTAAGCCAAACCAATTAAGACTCGCTCCTATGCTCCAATCTGCAGCGAGCATGTGTGTGTGCGTGTCGCTGTCTGCTGGGAGGAAGATTAATTGAGGAGAGGGAGAGTGCGGCAGAGCTGCAGGAGTCCAGTGGAACGTTCCGGCTCGCTACGGAGAGACTCGCATTAGCACATGCCAGCGCTGATGGAGGAGCATACTTAGTGGTGATAATGAACATTATAGGGGGTGCGATCGGGATGGGCTTTTTGCAAAGGCTTTTAATGAAGATTTTTGGCGCCCGTGAGAGAGGGTGTTTTAGGGAGTGACCTCTCTGAGGCCAGCTGGGGGTCTGCAGTGAGAAACACTCGTGAGACCAGAAACACAAGCTCCAACCCATCCCACCCCCTACCCCACCCAGTGGTTGACCAGCAGGGGCTAATCAACGCCACACTGCCACTCTCGACTGCGGAGGAGTATATTAACCCTGTGTGTGTGTGTGTGTGTGTGTGTGTGGGGATGTTTGTGTGTCTGGGTGTTTGTGTGTGTGGGTGTGTTGGTTGTGGGATTACAAAGCGCAAACACAGCTGGGATAGCAGCCTGTGAAGAAAACCTGTGGACTTGTACCCAGGAGGGAGGGAGAGAGAAAAAGAGAGACATATCTCAAGGTCCCTTCCATTAGTTTTCTCCTGTGAGTTATTCCTTGTCTTCTTTGAGGGTTTAAATGCAGCTCTGTGGGCATCTGTGAAGCCCTCCGTGACAAAAAGGTCCAGACACATACAAGTGGATTTGAAAGAAAGAGCCCCTTTTCAAAACAGCGTTACTTTCACCTGCCTTGTACTGCATGTGTGGCTAACTCTCACCATGACATAACCTTGTTCAAAGCTCTAAAGGACTAAAGGACCCCCAAACGCTGTTTACAAGCTACGCCTGTGTCTTCAGGTACCCCGCGCTCTGCTGTATGAAGTCAGCCTGAAGGAGACAATGCAGGGTGAAGCCTGCACTGCACTGCAGCCTGAAGGAGACAATGCTCTGGCCCGGGCAGCAGCAGGGAGAAGCCGTTCGAGCGTTACAATAACAGAAGTGGAAAACAAATGCCAAAACAAGGACCAGGCCTGAAGAGCAGAACGCAGAGCGGCACGCAGATTAGTTAGAGGGTGTTTACTGTGGTCGTGTGTTCCCTCAGCAGGTGGCATGTTTCAACACTTCACACAGACTGTCTCCTATACTATACTGAGAGAGAGAGAGAGAGAGAGAGAGAGAGAGAGAGAGAGAGAGAGAGAGAGAGAGAGAGGGGAGAGAGAGAGAGAGAGAGAGAGAGAGAGAGAGAGAGAGAGAGAGAGGGGGAGAGAGAGAGAGAGAGAGAGAGAGAGAGAGAGAGAGAGGGGGAGAGACTGCCATTCAGAGAATGTTCCTTCTCCCCAGGATGACCTGACTGCCACCTCAGACAGGGCTGTCAGAACGACGTGCGTCCACAGTTAGAGTTAACGGGACACAATGAGACGGAATGCGATTTGTGGGGCTATTTAAGCTGCTGAAATACACAGGAATAAAATAGCTATGGTGCTTGTGCCATGCTCACCACAGACCATGTGGTTCCATGATGTGTGAAGCTCATATATAACATAGCAGATGCATGTACAAGTGGGGCTCCAAGACCTCTTCCTATACCCTGCTGGGCTGGGCTGGGCTGGGCTGTGTACGAACTGTTACCTTCACACAAACATCAACTCATGAGTGGTGTGGGACTGGTCTAGAATCAGACCTTAACGGTCTTAAGTCAAGTTAACAAAGAATGTCTGAGTGAGTATTGATGTCTGTGTCAGCACGTTTGAGTTCTTATCTATTTGTAGGGGGTCTGTGCTACAGGCATGCAGGCAGATAAGCAGATACACAGGCAGACAGGCAGACAGACAGACAGACAGACAGACAGACAGGCAGGCAGGCAGACAGACAGACAGGCAGACAGGCAGACAGGCAGACAGACAGACAGACAGACAGACAGACAGACAGGCAGACAGGCAGACAGACAGACAGACAGGCAGGCAGACAGACAGACAGACAGACAGACAGACAGGCAGACAGACAGACAGGCAGACAGGCAGACAGACAGGCAGGCAGGCAGAGTGCCCAATGTGTCCCTATAGTCGTGAGTGGAGCGCAGCTGTTAAATGTTTTATTTACTGAGCCCTGATGAGATAAGAGCGGGGTGTTTGGAAATGTCTGTCCGAGGACATCAGTATGCCTCTCTGCCTGCATGCCCCTTTTAACTGCTGATTGGTCATTTGGCATCAGTCCCCCAACATCTAAATGGACTCTTAGAGAAACTCAGGAAGGTCATAAACATTAGCAGTCGATAGTGGGCCCTCCTGGAAAATCCCTCAATAATGCACCTCCCTTTGAACAGCTACCCTGGGCCACACCAGCCATGGATTTTCATACTTCGGTGTGAAAGACTCGGCTAAGACTCCTTGTGTCCTGTGAGAGAGAGTGTGTGTGTGTGTGTCTGTCGTTGAGAGTGTGTTTGGTTGTGTGTGTGTGTGGGAGTGACTCAGGTCAGGTAGGGGACCATAAGGGACAAACTGCATGGAGAATGGGTCTGTGCTGGGTGGCTGGTTAACCCTCCCTCCCTCCCGTCCTGCTGAGGTGAGCCACTCTCGGCACGGCGGCAGCCTTTGATCGTGAATAAAGCACATTACAGCAAGCTAGGCTGCAGCACCCAACAGATGGTCATTAAATCTTGCATTTTATTTTACTGGAGCTTTTATGTTGCTGCAAGATCCGCGTGCCTTTATTGCTGGCGTTTAGGAGGGCTACTGTGCTGATTAGGAATATGGCTAGTTTGTGTTTGTGTGTGGGTGTGTGTGTGTGTGTGTGTGGTTTGGTGGTTGTGTGTATGTTTGCGGGAAGTGTATTTAAAAGGATAAGCATCCAATCATTCCTACAACTGTGGACAAGATTTTACTTCTTTCCAGAAGAAGAATTATCGATGTGTGGATTTGACAATATGCTGGTTTGCTGTGTACACAAGGCACAGTAAAGTTTAACAGTCTAAACACATTCACAAGTGTGTTTAACAGCACCTTGAAAATGTGCAACCTGTTTTTGAGTTTTAGTTTTTCAGGTTTGAACGTTATGTCAGTCTGAATATGTGTTATTTAAAGGAACAGCACATATTCCATCTGACAATCCGTCGATGTGAAGCCGTTATGTCAGTTTGTGAAGCCAACAGATCGGGTTAGTTTCCTCCGCTTCAGAGTGGTGCAGAAGCCTGTTCATCTAGGTGCCAATCATCAGGACTGCAGAGCTGGAAACACCTCATTACCTCAGCGTCATTAACCACTAAGTAGGCTAGCAGATTTACCCTGATGGTATCTGTTTCCAGGTAGATTTGTGTTAGTATTCATGCTCTTTAGCCCTCCCCTCTCCCCAGGCCCTCCCCTCTCCCCAGGCCCTCCCCTCTCCCCAGGCCCTCCCCTCTCCCCAGGCCCTCCCCTCTCCCCAGGCCCTCCCCTCTCCCCAGGCCCTCCCCTCTCCCCAGGCCCTCCCCTCTCCCCAGGCCCCTGGGATTTTACAGAGGAGAGGAGTGTGTTAGATTCGGTCTCTGAATTCTGGGGAGTTTGGCAGTGGACTGGGGTGTGTTAGATTCCACTTCTGGATGCTTGGTCGACATGTTCATGTTTTATTTTTCTTTAACACTTTTAAATAGAATCAGTTTGTTTCCGCCAATGTAGCATCATACCACATGCACTTAAATGACATCCAAGGTGTATGCAAAACAAACAAACAACAAAATCTACATTTGCAGAAAGCGTAACCAGACATGCGTGATTTTCCAGGAGGTAACTGGTGCACATGGGTCCACCTTTGACCAGCCCTGCTTCATTGACGAACCAGCAGAGGTCAACAGGTCACCCAGCATGGTGGCCCCGAGGCAGAGTTCCTGACATGGCAATTTGCTGTTTTTTCTCTGGGGTGAGTGGCAACAATAGGCCCCTGTCGGCCCCATTCACGCCTTGTGTCCGTGTGATGGGCGCTGGTAGAGGGCCAGGGGGAGGGGCCAGGGGGAGGGGCCAGGGTCAGGCAGGAGATCCAGGGTCAGGCCAGAGATCTCCAGGATCGTGTCCGTTAGTTAGATGAGCGCTAATCTGCTCCCCTCCTCAAACACCGGCCTTTCTCCACAGCTCCTAACCCATGAAACACAATTTACAGAGGTGAGAGGGTACTGGGAGCGTCTAGGGAGGGGCGGTGCTACTGACAGACGATTCATAGGAACCACATAGAACACCAGCAGTCAATGGTGTATTTCCTAAATTCCGATATTTTGTTGCTATTGCATAGGGTACATACATGAATCCTTCCGTTATTTATCTACAGGCTTATACCCTACTTGTCTACTGGATTCATAAGAGACGTACAATTCTGAAATGGAAATCCGAGGACTTTAAAGGATTAGAAATCTTCTTACAAAAGCAGAGAGAGTCTGTTTATGTTCTTTGGGCTGTGAAATTAATCAATTTTGGACACAAAGAATATTTGAGGATGAGTAACTTTTTAAAGTTATTAATGCAAATATGAATAATTGTTATTTCTGGCGAGAGTCAATTTTTTTGTGTTCTTTATTAATTATTTTGTGAAAATTAATTAATTGACTGTTGTGCTACAGTCTTGAGTGTTCACATTTTACATACTTTCGTTATGTATCTGAAAGCTTTTTGACAGCAGTTTGATCTCCTAAATAAGGAATGTGAAAATACTGCTGGGTTTGCCTGCTAGCTGTGGAAGGGTTCATTTTTCAGTTCCTGTATATCATTGTGACTCAGGTGAAGAAGAGCCTGATAGACTGAGCTGTTA
Organism: Hypomesus nipponensis; assembly: GCF_054491055.1. Lineage (NCBI taxonomy): Eukaryota > Metazoa > Chordata > Actinopteri > Osmeriformes > Osmeridae > Hypomesus > Hypomesus nipponensis. The sequence goes on along the minus strand of NC_140371.1, from coordinate 21,704,310 downwards.
TCACGGAGATGGTCTCGCCTGGGAAGCAAAATCTCCACCCTCTGCCATCACGCAACATCAACATTATTTGACCCTGCTCTAGTTCAATCTCTATGTGTCTATTTTCAGTTGGAGCCACTTTAAATGACCTCTCCATATTCTTGATTCATGGCGAAGAAAGAAAATGCACATAGCTGCTAGGAGCCGTTTTTCTCCATATTCAGCTAATATTGAAGTTGATTAAACTATTAAAACGGCCCATTTAACCCCTGACTCTGAGAGGCCTACCTGGGCAATGGCAGTATTACTTGGCAGTAATTCCTGCAAGCGGCGGCTTGAATTGATCCCCTCTCAGCCGTGAGGAGGTTTTAGTGCTGCTGTGTGTGCGCTCAAAGCCCAGTTTAATAAAGCAGTCATGGGCCTCTAAAGCAGAGGAGGAACAATAAATAAACAGAGGTGCCCTGTTCGCTCCACAACTACACCCCCCCCCCCCCCCCCCCCTCCAGCACATGGTGGACATGCTTCATCCTTAAAGCCCTGAACCACGTTCAGTCTAGCTTCCCACTGCAATCAAAGCCCCAGCCAACCTCCCCCTTCCCCACACACACACACACACACACACACACACACACACACACACACACACACACACACATACACACACACACACACACACACACACCCCTCCACACACATACCCACACCCACACCCACACACACACACACACACACCCACACACACACACACACACCCACACACACACACACACACACCCACCCACGCACACACACACACCCACCCACCCACCCACCCACCCACGCACACACACACACACACACCCCTCCACACACACACACCCCTCCACACACACACCCACACACACATAGACACATACACCCACACACACACACTCAGCCCTCCGTCAGCCCTCATGGTAACACGCTCTCGTTCCTGTTCCTCCAAGGGCTCTTGATTGCCTCTCTGGAGAAACAAACAGACATCACATTAGAATGAAAAGCTTTTTTATCTAAAATGGCATGCGGCGTCGAACATCAATGTTTTTATTATTATGCATAAGAAGGGTGATAGGAAAACGTTATGAGGGCTTCTCGTGCGCGTGGCAGATTGATGCTGAGGGGTCTGTCCGGGGTAGATAGAGCTTATCTGCGGCGGGGAGGGATGGGAAATCTAATCACATGAGGGCCAGGTGAGGAGGCCTGGGCGTGGACGAGAGGCTAACACACCACCTCTCTCCGTTCAACGTGTGGATAGGAATGTCTCTGCAGAGCTGGGAGGGAGGGTGGTAAGGGAGAGGGGGCAAGAGACACAGAGGGAGGGATGGAAAGAGAGAGGGAGGGATGGAAAGAGAGAGAGGGGTCAGAGAGAAAAGAGAGAGAGAGAGAGAGAGAGAGAGAGGCCTTGGCGAGGAAGAGAGATAGAGAGGGGGCAGAGAGTGACACACAGAGAAAGAGAGGATAAGGAATTATCTTAGGGCCTCTGGTTTGGCCATGAAGAGGGAATATTTATCTATAGAAGGAATTATCTGAAATGGAATCATCTAAATACTCACTCCCTGCACCCTAAGTATAATGAATCTCTTTGGCCAAACTTCTGCATTTAAACTCCTGCAGTGTGATCTGGATGGTGAACTACATTTTCTTATGTTGTGAATGTGAGTGGAAATTGTATTATGTAATTCCCAAAAGGGGAGTTCCACCAACATTAAGGTTATTATTTCACAGAGTGTTTCCTTTTCATACCTTGTACCAGGCTTAGATCACACGGCACCACAAGGATCGTATATGTGAAAATGCAGTTTAGAAAATTCAATGGACATCCTTTTCACAATCACCCATAAGATATTTAAATGCAGCAAACTGAACAGTAACAAGATTCCGTGCAGGCTCATATCAAAGTTACAAGCTCTCGGATGTCCTCAAAAAGGGAATATACCATGTTACTTGGCAACCATTTTGCAGCTGGTGAGCTAAGCTGGCAGCTAGTTCCCATCCAATTTCCAAACTTGGCAAAATAGGCTTTATAAATAACCTTAAAGCTGCTGTAGGTAACACAATCAATTTAGATCTGATTTTAGAAACAGGGGCCCCAATTATTGTCTTAACTTCTGAGCTATCCTCCTGCTGGAGTGTGGTTGACAGTGGTTTCACAAAATAACTCAAGGAGGAAGGCCCACCTCCCTAAAAGTGATTGGCTGGAACAGGATTGATGGAACATGATTGGCTGGAAAGTAGCGGGGTGCTCCAAAAAATATGAAATTGACATTTCTTTGGCACTGAGCTGCCTTTGTTGCTGAACAACTCTCAGAGGGCCTTGTTTTTTTTTTTTTTTTTTTACTAGAATAAATATAACCTAGTGTACCTCAAAAAATAGTTTGCTGAACACTAGATTGTGTTAATTGACTTTTTGCATTGCTTAAATTAATCATTATAAATAAATAAAACAGTTTCTGGTTTAAATAATCAACTTGTGAATTACATTGTATTACTTTTTTTTATCTAAGGCTTTTAGAGCAATGAGATAGGGTTAAATGAGGGAGACAGGAAGGGCAGGGCTGAATACAAACCTTTTAACTGGCTGAGAGAGGGACTGATAGACACATTAACATCTTCTCTGTCTCTCGCTGTGTATTTTTCTTCCTCTCTGTCTCTTTCTCTCCCTCTCTCTGAATTTCATTTTTTTTCTCTCTCATGGACTCATGAGACTCGTCCTGAACTGATGACCCTAGTTGTGGGACACTATTGTCAATTCACCAACAAAATTAACTTTTTCATCACTTGAAATTGCACCCTGGTTGAGGGCAAGGAGAGCAGGGAGGGCAGGTGGTGGTATGAGGTCAGAGTCTTCTCTCAGGCTCCCCGCGGTGTGTTTGGGGAAAGTCAGGATGTTCCGGAGCCGGCTGGGGGATATTCCTCGACAGGCCCAGACACATCCACCTTCTCTTGGTTTCAGGCCCAGACACATCCACCTTCTCTTGGTTTCAGGCCTGCCTGCCTGTCTTGGCCTCTGCCATACCCGCTGTTTTGACAGCGCGTTTGAAACCAAGACTCTCGACTCTAGTCAAGCACTCCGCCGGCATCTGGCTTTGACTAGCCTGGGTGCTTTGTTAGTCCCTGGGAACACGACGGTGGATGTAAAGCCTAATTCATCTGTTTGTCATCTTCATGGTGGTTGTTGCTCTAGTCTGTCCTCCCCTCCCTCAATGACCTGTCCACCACTGGACATGAGAGCTGTTCCCTTCAGGCCATCCTGCAAGGCTATTACTTCCTGTCTCTATCCTTGTTCCTGTCTGCTTCTCCTGAGCTGGACTGAAGCAGAGCGATTTTCTGCTTTCAGCTTCGTAATGGCATTATGCAAAACACCCCTTCACTCCAGCCAGAAGCAGGGCAAGTGGACGTTTGGGGGAAGGGGGAGGGGGGAAGGATGTTCAAGCAGTTTTACAAAACAACACCAACTGAGGCGTTTTCTCTCTCTGCACCATGAAAAGCATTTTTGAGAAAATAGATGGTCGAACGGTGGTTAGTTACATTTGCTGGTAATTGTCAGTTTTATTGAAGAGGACCACTTCAGCGAAAGCCTTCAACGGAGGGTGGTTCCACTTCAGCAGCTCTCTGGATGTGGCCGTTGAGATTATCTTCAGGGTTGCATAAAGGAGACACTGTGGGATTCTTTGTTTGTTCAGGTGCTTCTCTCTCGCTATCAGGGGATAATGAAGGAACTCTTAAAAACAGATGTTCCCTCTTGATCCTGCTCCTCAGAGAGAGAGAGAGAGAGAGAGAGAGAGAGAGAGAGAGACAGAGAGAGAGAGAGGGAGAGAGAGAGGGAGGGAGGGAGGGAGAGAGGGAGAGAGGGAGAGGAGGGGGGAGATGGGGGTTAGAGAGAGAGAGAAATAGTGAGGGGGAGAGTGGACTTGCTACCACTTCCTCGGTCTTCCAGGAGTCATGGACAATGACCTTAGAGGTGGATCTGAAAAGTCCCTACCCTCAATACCCTGACCTAAATAGCAACTTGAGTTGGCTTGAGTTGAGCAAAGAATAGGATCTGTTCTGAAGCATAGCACCTGGCCTCACGATGCCTCGACACTGAGTCCTTGACAGCCAAGGTCCTGGAAATGGATGTGGAAAGACAATATTACCTTTCATTTCACTACCTTCAACCGTGCACTAGCGCAAAACAGATCCTCACACACACACACACACACAGAATGTGGTCTTCGCAGTTGTTGAGCTTCATACTTTTTCTGGAGTGTTTATTAGTGAAAGGTCACCTTGAAGTCTTACAGATGGAGGAGGAAAAACAAGCGATCGATATCTAAGCCAATAAGGAAGTAGAGGTTAAGGTTAGGAGGGTAATCCTTGATGGTAAAGCAGGAAATCTATAAAAATATATGATTCCTTCTCTCGATGGCGTTAGGAGAGTTCTGACTCAGTTAGAAACTTGCTGTACGAGTGGAAGTGGTTTTGTTTATAGTAGGATTGTTTGTCTCAAAGTCGATTAAAAGGATGCAGCACATACAAAAAGTTCTCTCTTGAAAGGAAAATGGCGTCAGCTAAGATTTCTTGAACCTATGTTGTTAATTGGGCAGTAGGGATCCTGTGTTAATGGCTTCCTCTGAGCCTTGCGCTGAAGCTGTGAAACCTGACCTGTCTCTGAAAGGAACAAGCCAACTGTTTCCTGAGTAAATTATTTACAATGCCTCACTGCTTCTCCAGAACGTTTAACATATGGATCCAGGCAATTCAGTTCTTCATGGAGACACTCTGTTGCACAGACACAAGGGTGTGACGCAGCAAGTGCAGTGCCTACTGTTAGTGTTTGCTGCAGGAGGAATCACAGAGAGGGAGGGTGTGTCAACACTCGCCCTGGAAGAGCCTTGGAAGCTGGGTGTATCTGTTCGCATCTGAAGTAATCATATCTCCTGACCTGCCTAGTGTCCATTTTAGTTTGTCTTTTAATGGATCTGCTGTGCAGTTTTCTGACTGACTTATGTGTTTACTCGGAATCCATTGTCAGTTATGGAACATGAGTCATAGCTGACTACCACTGGATGAATAATGAAATTACTGAGATGTCACTGAAATACACACAACAAGAAAGATAACACAGGCTTTCATCAAAAGGTGAAAAGTGATTCATTTCCTGTAGTGGTTGGGCTCTCCTGACCTGTGGGTGAATGCTTTTAGTTGATTTCAGAATTTAACTTTTAGTAAAAGGATGGTTGGCTATTAGCACATTTGTGTAAATAGTCGTCTCTGCTATGGCCAGACGGACAAAATAAATAATGACTCATGTAAATAATAACCTTTTTTAATGACCTTTTTTTTTTAACAACTTTCAAAGTTGTCATGTCTTGGCTACCCATATCCTGTTGCTTTGTTTCTGTACAGTTGCTCATGTTCTCCATTTTGCTCTTAGATGGTGTTTTGTTCAGCGGGCCGTGAAAGAGAGCAGTGACTGCTGTCAGTTTCTGTCTCAGTCAGGTGTATTGATGAGTGACTGGATGGCTTTAAGGTGCATCAGTTAGCCTGCTGCCTCAGCTAGCTAGCTGCTCACAGCTTAAGCTCTCCCCTTCCCTTCAGCTGTTGCTAAGTCAACCTGAAACTTTGGAGGCCAGGCTGACTTTGTAGATGTAATTACTCCCTCTCTCGCTGTTTAGACTCAAAGACCTCTGATTCTTCTCCACAAAAGAAGTTGGCTAGGTCATGCAAGATTACTGCCCGCACTTTGTCCTTCCTTAATTTGCATAGCCATTCACACGAGACAAAGGCTCATATACGAGGACCGACACGGACGTTCGTTTATTTAGATCTTTTTTTTTTTTTTCAATTAACCAACTGATCACAGCTGATTTTAATTTATTTGGGCAGGCTCTGATTAAGGAAAAGCTCAACCCATATGCTACAGAAGGAGTAGTTTGACACGAGTATAAATCATGTTAAAGGTCTTCGCGGGCTGATGTGTCCAAGGGTCAAGCAGGGTTGTGGGGATCGACCTCTGACCCCTAGGTCAACTAGGGCACGACACTCAGCGATGAGGGTCACTGCAGAGTTGATGCCAGCCCTTTATTTACACGCAATGAATGCATCGATATCAGACTGTGACCTTTTGTCTTCATTAGCACAGCCTCTGGCTCCATGAACATGCAAAGAAATCACCTCCCGGACTGTTGGTTAGTATTCATACTCTGTGATCTGAGACACTGTTCATCTCCAGCTCAGAGCCTTTCCACCTTAAGACCACAGCTCAGAGCTTTTCCACCTTAAGACCACAGCTCAGAGCCTTTCCACCTTAAGGACCACAGCTCAGAGCCTTTCCACCTTAAGACCACAGCTCAGAGCCTTTCCACCTTAAGACCACAGCTCAGCCTTTCCACCTTAAGACCAGTCAGTAAGTAGCTACCTGAGGATTGCTGTGCAGTAACCACCGCCAAACATGTGGACGCCACAAGCAGCCCTCCAAGAGGCTGTTAGCTCACGGTTCATAACACTGAGGCCGGCCTCGTCCCCAGGTGAGGCTGGCCTCGTCCCAAGGTGAGGGGGTGTGCAGCATCTCCAGTGGGTTATTTACTTCTGTCCGCTCCGTTTAAGGCTCACGGAGGCGGCGGGGCTGTTGTTGAGCCCCCCGCTAGGGTGGACCCCATGTTCCCCCCCGCTGGGGTGGCCGCTGCGGGGGCGCTCCTGTTTGTCCACTGATGTCAGGGACACGCTTGGACAACCGTGTTTTTACAAACAATGACAGATCATTGTAAGGGTCTAAAGTGTTGCTGGGTAAAACGTTAACAAACTTTCCTTTGAAAGATTGCGACTGAGTCGCTCGCATGACTAGTAAGATGGAAGTGTTTGGTTCCAGATGAACCCATTACCTACTACAACGAACATGTCGACATTCTGCGTTAGACGGTGGGGTATTTTTGATGCCATTAGCGTGCATTAAGTTTGTGCTCATGCACCCTGGGTTCTGCTACTTTAGAGAGGCAGTCAAGCTCCAGAACTGGGACAGCCCCCCCCGCCCTCCAGAGAATCTAATTAAACTAAACTAGTTTCTATCTGTTCTAAATGACTTCAGAGAACCCATTCATTATGTCTGCCCTCCAGTCCTGTCACACATGCTCTGCACTATTACATTTATTTATTAAATAGGTTACTAAATGCTTTCTTTGTTGTCTCCTTCTCTGCTTGCAACCCTGGCTCCGAACACTATTTTAGTTTTCTTTATCTGCTGGTTGAAGTGTTGAGACACTGTGCTTGCGACCTTCGATCGCTTGGACTTCCTGAATGTTGCCGTTTTCTGATGAACCTTTTAATCGAACTTGTCGTGAGGCCAGACACCAAGGAGGTTGTTCACCTTCTCGTCCTGGTGTGATGAGCGTTTAACCAACTGATCAATTGTAGGAAGATTCATCCCTCCTCTTCCTGGTTTGACTCTACCTTGCAACCATAGCAACACGACTGGGTTCAATCTATTAAGTGAATCGACAGGAGAATCTCCCCTGGACTTAATGTCCCCCCCCCCCTCCTCCTTTTTATCCAGGCTGCAGCTCAAAATGATTGGAACGGGAGATATAAGAATGAAGAATGGGAATATATCCTCCGTTTCCATTACGTTTTATCTGAAGATGACCAAGGCTGTGGAGCAGGAGGCCTCTGCCTTCTCTCCAGACAGTGATGCACAGGGATACTGTCAGCATCATACCACACAATAATCACAGCCAATCAGATTCGGTGTCTCATAACAGCTGTTGCAATGGCACCTTCTGACTTCAGATCCATCTCTATATGCAAATGAAAAAAGAAAAAGAAAAGCGTTACGACAGACAATCAAATCCAGTTATTTCCTTTGGCACCTTGTTTCAGTTAGATAAACAGTTTTAGATATTATACAGCTATTTAGATATGTTAAGAAAACGCACATGTTGAAGCCAACCCAAAACCTGCAGCACCCAGATCCTCCCTGTGTTGGTTCCCTGAGCTGTGTATTAGCGAGGAGCACAGGTAGTCTCAGGCTAGGCTGCTCCAGGGATCTTCTGCAGAGGGGCCAGACAGTGATGTCTCCAGACAGAGATGGATTGCTTGAGAGGAACAGGAGATCATTTCAACCTGGCGCAGGAGCGGAGAGCTGTCTGCCCTGCAGAAGTGCTGCACCCCTCTGCTCCTGCCTGGTGAGTGATTTGCATTGCAGATTGCTGGGAGGGAGACTGGGAGGGTGGCGGGGGGCGAGGCAGCTCCCTAGCCTGGTGCTGTTCACAGCAACCCTGTTCTCTGGCCCATGGCCCAGTGTGTTGCTCTGCTCCTCTCATTACCATAGGGCTGTCAGTTCAGCTGGCCTGCACACACACACACACACACACACACACGCACACACACACAGAAGAAGCTCCACTTGAGATCAATCTGATGTGGCACCTGTAATTGTGATCTGGAGGTGAAGGGATATAGCCACACCGTATTTGTGAAGATGACCTGCTGTCCGCGGGGATGAGTAGTCAGCTTAAGACAGGACTAGCAGACGGCTGAGGTCTAGTAGAGGATCTGGCAAACTGCACATTTTCCAAACACCGTCCTGTCTATCTCTGTTCATTTCCATCTCTGGGAGTAAGGCATCCTCATTATTTTCCAGAGAGCTGCTTTGTTGAGAGAAAGGCTGCACTGAAATCCAGCGTTGCAGATAAACAGGCTTAAAGTGTCGGTTAATGACTGACTCCCAGCTTGGAGTTCCCAGCAGGGGGTCCAGACCAGGACTAAGGACCAGGGACGCCCTCCTCTGAACCCCTCTGCCTCTCGCAGACTGATTGGTGTTTACCTAGGCCCTGCCAGGTCTCAGAGCTAGCCAGTTTTGTTTGCCCATCTCTCCATTGACTAAACTCCCAGCAGCAATGCCAAATGCCAAGCACCCTCTTATACACAGGGAAAAGTACTCTATGAGAACTGCCCCCTTACTCATAGTCTGGGGTGTGTGGGTGTGTGTGTGTGCGTGTGTTGGTGTGTGATGAGTGTGTGCATGTGTGTGTGGTCTCTTTCACTCCTTTAGAGGAACACAGTGAGCTGCAATATTCAAATTAATCACAAGTTAATGAACTCCTAATCTCTTCTTTCATGACATCAGCGTTTATTCTATAAAAACGCATTAAGATTATCCCTACCTTTCTTTAAAGATTAGAAAATGAAAAATGGATCACAACCTACTAAGAGGGTGTAGAGAAATCTCCAGATTAACCACCCCACAGAGAGGAGGGTGGGTGCTCATGGTTGTGTTTGATGGATCGTCTTTTTGTACAGACACAATACAGCTAAAAGGCCTTTGTCTTTATGATGAAAATACCTTACATTTATAATAATTGAAAATGAAGGATTTTGTTTCATTGTAGCAATCAGAATCTCTCCAGTTATCAATTATATCATGAATATAGTTCTGCTCTGATCCCAGACGTGGTTATGTTGCTGTTACTACAGACCCTCAAGAACACAGATAGAAAACATGTAAATGTTAAGATGGAAACTATTTAGACTGAATCTCACAACAACATTAGTGTATTTTTGGGGAGAATGGATTTTTGAATGGATTTCAAATTGACTTTTTGACCTAGTAGTGTGGTGTCATTTTGCTTTCACAACAGGATTCACTCCAGAAACATAGAGACATATTGATCAGCCGCTTTTCGAATCGTGAAAATGCTCGTTCCCTCTGGATGTGGTGTGTTTGTCCTGACTGTGTTCCCATCAGGGTTTTATGCTGAAGCCTGAAATTGATCAAAATCCAACACAATACTGTAAAATACGTCTCTTAGATTTTCAGATAATGCCCTGTGTGATTTGAGAGTAAGCAGATACATGTATGCTCCAGTACAAACACACTATGTGAGAGGACAGACAATGTCATCTTTAAAAATATATATTTTTAAATCACATTTTCGTGGCTTTCAAACAAAAGGCACCAGGGCAGACGAGGACGCCATAACAGGAGCGGGTCATTATTCTGTTCCATGTGAATTATAAGGAGGTTTATTTTTGTGACAGGATGGGGGCTGGAGGGGCCGCTTGGCGGAGCCCCACCCAGAGGAGACAGGCTCTTCTCGGACACGGGCAATGGGAGGGTGACCAGGCGTGGGGCTCATTATCAGCTCCTTCACTGTCAGTCACACATCCAGGCCTGACTGGAGACCCCCCTCCCCTCCCCTCCATCCCTCCCTCAGTGACAGGCCGACCCGCACAATAGCTAAAGAGAGACTGGGAGACAAAGGGAGAATGCTCTGTCGGTCTCATTTCCATCCCTGTGTCTCCAAACAGGATACACTTTACGTTTAACCCCGTCACTTTCAAGCAATCCACACTGATGGTCAGAAAACACAATGTGATGCAGCCCTTCATCCAGAGCAGAAACAATTTAGCTAAGGACATTGTCTTTCCCAGATCATTCTGGAATAGGGCTCATTGTGCAATGCCCGGTAAGTACGTTAGCGCTAGCCTTCCCCAGAGGAAAAAGTATCTACTTAATTAAAAGGACCAGCAGGAGGAACTGGAATCGTGATGATATAATTATAAAAGGCCCGTTTTTTGTTAATCCTTGGATCTGAATGTTATTGGCGTTTTGATGGTAGATGTTTGGCCAGCAGGACTGAGGCACATGAGCCCCACAGACCATGCAGGCCTCTGGCTAAGAGCTGTGAGGTGAGGTGAGGTGAGGTGTGAGGTGATGTGAGGTGAGGTGTGAGGTGAGGTGAGGTGAGGTGAGGTGTGAGGTGAGGTGATGTGAGGTGTGAGGTGATGTGAGGTGAGGTGTGAGGTGATGTGAGGTGAGGTGTGAGGTGATGTGAGGTGAGGTGTGAGGTGATGTGAGGTGTGAGGTGAGGTGAGGTGAGGTGAGGTGTGAGGTGATGTGTGAGGTGTGAGGTGAGGTGAGGTGAGGTGTGAGGTGAGGTGTGAGGTGAGGTGAGGTGTGAGGTGAGGTGAGGTGAGGTGAGGTGAGGTGTGAGGTGAGGTGAGGTGATGTGAGGTGAGGTGAGGTGTGGTGAGGTGATGTGAGGTGTGGTGAGGTGAGGTGAGGTGAGGTGAGGTGATGTGAGGTGTGATGTGAGGTGAGGTGAGGTGATGTGAGGTGTGATGTGAGGTGAGGTGTGGGGAGGTGAGGTGAGGTGAGGTGATGTGAGGTGAGGTGATGTGAGGTGTGAGGTGAGGTGAGGTGTGGGGAGGTGAGGTGAGGTGTGAGCAGGTAGAACAGGACAGGCATGTTTCTCTTTTTCTAGATATCCGCCAGACCTTTTAGGAAGGTCACTGAGTCAAGAGATTGCAGCAACTTCTCGCAAATAGTTTTTTGTTGTTGTTCTAATCCGAACTCTGAGATTCACATATTGTGAAAGAAAGATCACTCTTGAAAACCTGTATGCGTAAACATCGTATTCAAAACAAATTAGGACAGTTATAGACAGTAAGGTTATAGACAATAAGGTTATAGACAGTAGGTTATAAACAGTATGGTTATAGACGGCGCATGACGATCAATCCTAAACGGAGACAATTACGTCCTGAGGTCTAGGGTGTTTGCACGAGTAGTCATCCTTTTCAGGGGTGGCAGGCTTTTAAGAACTTGAGAAGTCTTGGGTAAGATTTAGCTTTCAGCCCAAACACTGTCCTCCTCCTGTCCCAGGTTTACTCAACAATAACTCATGTCGTTGTGGCGGCTGCTGCCGTGTGTGTCAGTGTGGAGGTGGGCTCTGGGCTCTGGGCCGGCGCCACTCTGTTCCCTGGCTGTGATTAGTGCCCCACAGCTGGGACCAGGGAAGGAGTTTCAGCAGGCAGCTGCAAGCTCTTAATCTCACTGACACTGGCTCAATTAATAGATAGCACACTTTGAGACTCTGCAAGAACGTTGTCAGGACCCGGTCAGATAAATCACTGCAGAGGATTCCTCACTGGCAGTCACAGGACCTGGCCGCACTGGCCCTCTTCTCACTGTTTGTTTACGTTTGGTGACTGCAGGAAATGACTGGATGGGCCCCATGTTGGCTTGATGCAGGGTCAAAACAATGATGTAGTTCAATGCAAACATTTTCATGCAAATCGAAACGAAGATGTAACTCTGAGGGTTTGTAGAGATACAGATGTGGGAAGTACACATCCATAAGGACGTGAGCTTTTTCAAACTTTTTTTAAATTACACGACAAAGTATATATGTATTTACACATTCCCATGTAATCATCCCTGCATCCCAGCAATCCCTTATTTGACTCAAGTAATAATCCTTATAACATTTTTTTTTTATAAAACCATAATAACAAAAGTGTTATTTTGCCCGGTTAAACTATATTAATTCATTTGTATATATTTATGGCAGAAACCTTAGTGGTAATTAAACTTTCTGAAATTGCATCTGTTGGGTAATAAGATTAACGTAGAAAATCAATTAAACTTTCACAAGGCTCAGAATTCAGCTCCTGCTGCTCCGGCCTGTGTTTACAGACCAGATATGTTTACTGCAGCAGCCTGATGTCATTATGCCAGTAATGAGCCTGACAACGAGTCCTTCTCCTCACCAGCCTCTCACCATATCACTTAGCTACTGAGTACGCCATCCTGGACTGGCCTGGGATTGGAGCGACGTTGTGTTTCTAGCCTTCTGTGTCTTCATACATTTACATTAAGCATTTAGCAGACGCTTTTATCCAAAGCGACTTCCAAGAGAGAGCTTTACAAAAGAGCATAGTTCACTGATTATAACAACGAGGTAGCCCCAAACATTGCAAACAGCCAAAACACGAAGCATACTTTGGGAAAAAAACAAATAAGTGCCAAAGGGAATAACCATAAGTGCATGCAGTTAAACAAGTTACAGTTAAACAACATGAAACTCAAAAAGTGCATGTGTACCTGTAGAAAAACAATCGACAGTAAAAAATATTTCAGTGAGAGATTTAAATCCGTTACAACTAACCAACAGGAGCAACAAGTCTCTTAATAAGTGTCCTGTGATACACCCATACAGCATGTATACTTCATGAGCCCACTGTTACATAGAGTGACATGTTGTTTGTGTTTGTATTTAACTTTGTACATTTGATTCATGTTCAAATGCTTTTATTCAAAACTACATACAAATAGTGAAAACACAGAAGATAAAGGATGTCAGCTGTATGATGCCTATTGGTGTTCTGGATTTATCAGTAATATATATATATATACACTTGTTAAAGTTTTGAAAACGACATGTTGTTTATGTTTTAGTCTAATTAATGGGGTTTGATTCCACTCAATATACTGTGCAGTGTTTACCCACCAGGACACAATATACCTAAAGAACAGTTTGTCAATAAGACTGTTGTAGCTTCAGACTGGGATCGGGTTTCAGGTCTGGTAAGTCTTATGAAAGTAAACACTAGAGCCGTTGGAATTTCCATCATAATTTATGACTCTTAGCCAATCAGCTGGAGCCGTGCTCAGCCGACCAGCAACAGGTGATGTGAGTGTGGTTCTCTCAGGTCAGCTCTTGGTGGACACGGATGTCCGTCAATTAGATTAAACCTAAATACCCTTCTGAGGAAAGACACTGTTACAATGAACCTGTTTCTTTCTCTGGTTTTCAGGAAACACAGTGCATGTTTAAACCTTTCATCGTGATGCAATAAAGCCAATGCCAAATTGAACGAAGGGTGCAGCGATTTTTCTAATGATTGAAGAAGCCTGTTGTGTGAAGGCTTGGACAAAGCCTGGCAGTCAGTGAAAGACACCTCACAACAGTAGCAGCTGTTCATGCATTTTAATCCAAATCACTGGCCTTTCCTCTTTCTCTGTTTGTTTGTCATTACTGCCTAGGCTGAGTTTTGTCCTGCAGATCCATGAGGATGAATCTCCAGCCGTGTTTACTGGCTCTCCCCTCCCGGCAGCCTACCAGCCTGTCAGTCAGACTGCACAGTAATTACATGCATTTGTCTAGCGGTGCCCCTGTTGTTCTCAACTCACAGGAACGTACATGCCGAACAAAGATCCCCTGTTCACTGTTTCACCTCCAGCCCGGTTGTTCTTGAAGAACCCATCCTTTACTGTCAGCCTGTCTGCTCTCTCAGGTGACTCGGAGCTGAACTTGGTGTGGAGGAAGTCATTTATGATGAAATTGCCTGAGTTCTGCTGGAGGGGCTTTTATTTTCCTAACGGTATTTTCTCAACATTATCACGTCCCCTTATTAGCTCAACCTCTGGAAGAGGGTCACATTCTGCAAGGAGGGAACATTTCATTGTGCCACTATAAAAAAGTGTTTTGGTTTCAATTGATTTGAAAGCACTTGCCCGCTGAGACGAGCTGGCCATATGCTCTCAATAAAAAT
>NC_140371.1:21570000-21685000 GCF_054491055.1 Hypomesus nipponensis | reverse complement strand
CGTTCCGAGTGGTGGTCTGGGAAGCTTTCAGCGACCCAGACACAGAGGAGATGAGGAAATGCTGCGTCCCACATGGGGGCTGCCTGGCTGTGGTGAGGCCAGAGAGGAGATGGATGGGGTATTAACTGTGATATTTCAGCGGGCCTGAGAAAGGCCGGGAGAGGGGGAGGACAGCAGCAGATGCTGTAGACTGAAGGTGGAACCTGTGAGATGAAACCCTCTCCATTAAGATGTCCCAACCGCTGTTTGATATATAGCACTGGGCAGCCCTGTTTATGCATCGCTTAGTAGCTGCTGGTTTGAGGGGTTTTGGCGGGAGTGGGCGGGTGACCCTGCCTGTAGAACTTGAGATAAGATAAGAGAAATATCTTTGACTGTCTGCCATTGGCTTTGGATGATACAGTAACTGAGTTTCAAATGTTTTTTAACTGCCGACCATCAGTCTGTTGGATTGTAGACACATTTACTGGTGTGTCCATTCTGGCAACACTCAGCCCAGGGTTGAGGATGCTGTCAATGTTTTAGCGCTCCTCTTTCACAGAACAATCCATGTATGTTGCCTGCTGCTGCGACTGTTCAAATGCACAGTGATCATTGCATCACAAACTGCAACACACATCAGTAACTTTATTAGAAAACTGCAACAGCCTTTATCAAAAAATCGTTTGCAGATTTTACAGAAATCCGACCTTGCTCAGGGATTAAATCTTAAACTCTTGCGAATGTGTCAGTTGTGCTCGTACAAATGTTGTTCATCGTCTCCTACTGAGTCTCACCAGGCCTCTGAGGTGACTGTAAATGCCGTACTTAGTTAATGAGGATCAGACACCACCACTGAGTGAAGGCCCAGGCATCCACTCTGTTGGAATCAGCAGGGAAGGTTGCTGAAATTCCACTTAGATTAGAAAATAAATTGACAGCAAGATTGCATCTGGGTCACGCTTCTTATGAAAACTCAGGCCTGTTTAGCATGGGTAATTCCTTTCTTTTCCCTAAGCGAAGTGAGCAGGAAAGTATATTCAGAGGTTGCCGTCAGTTTCCTGCTAAATGTTGTGTTTTTGAGTGATGCTTAACATGGGATGCCATGAAACGAACAAAAAACGGAATACTTCAACAACAAAACACACACAAAGCTCAACCACCTATTCTGTGTTAAAATCATTCTAAGTAAAGCAGGTAAATTACATTTGTGAGGGTGAGATGCAAGAGCCTGGCATTGTCTCAATCTGATCAGCAGTTTCCCTCTGGTGTTCCCGGCCGTGGCAGGCACAGTTCCAGCCCTGTGACACACACACACACACACACCCAGACCTCCACACACACCCACACCTCCACACACACACACCCAGACCTCCACACACACACAGACCTCCACACCCACACCCACACCCAGACACCACACACACACACACCCAGACCCCACACACACTAGACACACCCAGACCTCCACACACACACAGACCTCCACACACACACAGACCTCCACACACCCACACCCAGACCCCACACACACTAGACACACCCAGACCTCCACACACACCCACACCTCCACACACACACACCCAGAACTCCACACACACACAGACCTCCACACCCACACCCAGACCCCACACACACACACACCCAGACCCCACACACACACACACCCAGACCCCACACACACACACACACACCTCCACGTGACAGAGACCACACCCCTAACCTGCTCTCCCATCCTGTCTGCTGACACATCTGTTCTCACGGCTCATGTCAGTCGCATTCTTGCGTGTGATGTCAACTCCAGAGCCTCCAGCTCGGTGCATCTCCCCAGACCACTGGGAGGGCTGGGGGGTGGGGAGGGCTGGGGGGGTGGGGAGGGCTGGGGGGGGTGGGGAGGTCTGGGGGGGTGGGGAGGGCTGGGGCGGGTGGGGAGGTCTGGGGGGGTGGGGAGGGCTGGGGGGGTGGGGAGGGCTGGGGGGTGGGGAGGTCTGGGGGGGTGGGGAGGGCTGGGGGGGGTGGGGAGGTCTGGGGGGGTGGGGAGGGCTGGGGGGGGTGGGGAGGTCTGGGGGGTGGGGAGGGGTGGGGGGTGGGGAGGGGAGGGGTGGGGGGTGGGGAGGGCTTGAGAGGCCCTGGTCTTCAGGCTAGTCAGACTCCCAGGGGCTTCTGTGTGATAGATCAACTCAAGCTGACAGTGATGCTCCACAGAGAGAGGGGGAGGAGACTCTCTCTGTCTCTCCTCTCCCTCTCTCTCCTGGGAGCAGGAGAGAGCGAGGGGGGGGATCTGAGGGGAGCATGGGCCCTCGGGAGAGAGAAAGGGGTGGGGGAGAGTCTGGTGGAGGGCTGCTCTCTATCTTGGAGAGACCCTGGAGAGACCCTGCTTTCTCTGCACCTGCTGGTGGGGATCTCCTCAGGAGAAGCACCCTGCTCCATTTACACTCCCAAGACTTATGTGCTTACTGTTCAGTTAAATGATGTTCACAGTGCTGCACTGTACTGTGATATACTACACTGGTACACCGGAACCATAGCGACCATGCAGTCCATCATTGGACCGATTATGGGATGGTGTTTTGTCTCTGGCTACTGCAGGAGGATGATGAAGTTGTGCGCTTAATTATGAATCGAGACTGCTTGACTCGGCGTGTTTAACATCGTAGCTGGAACAGTCTAACTCTAGATGAACAAGGATGAGCCCTTGTCTATTAACCCCCAAATAAGAGTTTGTCAGACTGTAAACCAATTTCAAAGGTGATTGGAGTTTGTTTAGCGCATGCTTCACTTGTGTGTGGGCGGAACAGAAGCATGCTTGTGTTCAACCATCTCTTAATGACTTGTTTCTAAACATAATTTTAGCCTTTGACTCAGTCTGAATCCATGCTTGGAGGAAGTGTAATTATCTGCAGAGCTTTCCAGAAATATGGATTTGTGGATAACAATATACCGCGCTGATACTGTATGTTTAAAAATATGGTACTAAACTGTATGTTCTCTGTATATCATGTGATGATAAAATGCACTGTGTTACAGTTATCAATGCTCTACGAAGGGTTTTCTCCTTGTCTTCATCTCTGTCAGACTCGTGTTACTTTTTCAAAAAGCCATCAGGATCAGTCTCTGTCAACTGCCTGTCCCTCAGTCCATTAAAGATGATTGATCTCAGCCAGCTGTTGTCTTTGACTCATCCCTGCCTGCCTCCCCTACATCTCCCTGCCTCCCTTCCTCTGCCTCCCTGCCTCCCTTCCTCAGCCTGCCTGCCTCCCAGCCTGCCTTCCTCCCTGCCTCTGATTCTGCTAGCTTGGGAAATGGAGGGCAGTTGAAGCAAGCCGTGTCACATTAAAAGGATGCGTTTCGCAGATGTGAAGTGCTGCACTTCCTGTGGGTGCTGCACTTCTGTCTCCAGCAGTGCTTCTTGTTTTTCTTTACATCTCTGTCTGAAAGAGCGGCTGGGCAGATGAGCCCTTCTACCTGCTGATTGGCTGGTCTGTGTACAGTACAGGAAGTTTCCATCATTTGTTCCTGAGGATGAACTCACCCCGTTCCAGACTCTTTCTCTGCCCTCCAAAGCCTCTCTTTCTCAGGGGCCACAGAAAGATCCAATCCTCTCTAGAGTACATAATGATGCCAGAGTAACAGGCTTTAACAAACAAAACCATGCTAGACACCCGTCTGTTTGTCCTAACGCCCATCCTGTTCCTCCAGAGAATGTTATCCATTAATGCCTCTTGAGGATTTTCTCAGGACAGTTTGAGTAGGATTTTATGATGTTTCAGTGTGATTGATAACAGACTCTTGGAGGGGCGTCAGGCTTCAGGAGACGGATCATTTGGATTTCTATCTCTCTGCCTTCTCGTGTAAGACGCGTCATCCATCAGACCCATCGCTGCCTTAGCCCGCAGAAATTAAAACCTTTGGGGGCTGGGGGGCTGAGGGCTGGGGGGCGAGGGCCCGGCTAGAACCAGGACACACATCAACAAGGAGCAGAGACAGAATCAGAACACAGATCCACATCTAAACAGAGTCAGGACCGCAGGGACGCAGCCACACTCTGAGGGCTGGGAACACACTTCATAATCTCAGTGTACAGAGCTCACCAGCCGAGGCAGGGATCACCTCAGCATGATAGCACCTTCTGCCCACTCCCTGTGTGTGTGTGTGTGTGTGTGTGCGTATGTGCGTATGTGTGTGCGTGTGTTTGTACGTGTGTGTGTGTTTGGAGGCGTTAATAGATACAAACACAGCTAATTTCCCTCTCAGTCTTTGTCAATATTTACAAGCAGCAGGGGCCCAACACTCTAGTGGCCATAACAAACAGACGTTTCTGAGAAAGCTGAACCGTTACAGTACGTCTGGCCTCTTCTGAGATGTGTCCTGTCTGGCGTACAGGACACACACACAGCCAACACGGAGGAGCATGTGACACACACACGCTGTCACGTGTTCTCTCCTCCCTGGCTCACCAGGGTGTGTGTGTGTGTGTGTTTCAGTTGATGGCTGCATACACAAAGCGGCAGGATCCTTGCTGTTTGACGAGTGCCACACTCTGCTTGGCTGTGACACCGGCAACGCCAAGATCACCTGCGGCTACGATCTCCCGGCTAAATGTGAGTACCGGTTTACGTTAACTGTCACCTCAGTGTTGGACCACCTCATTATGTGGAACCCATACACAAACTCAGGGGGTTTAACTTTCATTTTGCATTATTACACTTTCAGTGCAAATCTGTCCCACACAATGATTGAAAAAGAAGACTTGTGGAAAAAGTGAAGATTTTTTTTTTTTTTATAAAATGATAAAAGTAAAAAACACAAAAATACATTTAAAAACGTTTGGAAAAATAAGATTTTGAATACGATTTGAAAGGTTGAAAATATATTTTGCTAACATATTGGTTTTATTATAAAGGTTTTGAATACAAACGTTTAGGAAGGTTGAATAAATATTTTGGAAAACATAGTTTTAAATGGTTTACTAAAATATATTCTATACAACGTGTAGAGTAGTGTAACATAGTATTAATGGCTACTTTATACTTAAGTATATGTCAGAGCCAATACTTCTTTACTTTAACGAAAAAGTGTAGTCAGAACTTCAACTTTCACCATAGTCTTTTTAAACATGAGTATCTATACTTCTACTTGAGTGAAGGATGTGTGTACTTTTGCCATCTCTGAAGAGAACCACTCCCCCCACAGTGATCTTTGCAGCCTTTTCATAATGTCCACTGTGCCAAAGGAAAACATTTTTCATTATAGTTTATTAGCTTCCAACAGCCATTACTGATTAATGAGTGCAAGTTATTAGGAGGATAATTATTATGAAATGCACTTGTTGTGTGGCTAGTTGAAGGTGCCATCTGCACACAAACAGAGACATTAAGGGAACTATTCATTACTAATTTGATTGATTTTTCATCCATGATTTACTCAATTAACGGGTCACAAAATCCTACTTGTTTGAGTTATGAATATTGTCACTCTGTAAATGACTGGAGGAGGGATCACAGAGGACTCTCTGCTCCTGTCTTCCTCATGGATAAAGAACATGAACACAAACAACGAAAGACCATCAAATCGGCTGTGTGTTTTTGGATGTGACATCCTGTAGGCATTTGTCTTATTTCCACAAGGTTGGCTAAAGAATATGACAGGCCAAGAGATGGGACTGGAATTCTGCGTTAGAGGAATCATTTGTATGCAGTTGCCTCACGTAAAGAGCTGTTTGAACGGATTCAAAATATTTTATATAAAAACGGAAAACGAAAATGTTGTTTGTTACGGTTATGTTAGGTGAGAATCCCTCAGGGGGAACATATTTCTCCTTCAGGGTCTCCTGCTAGCACACTAGAGAGGTAACTTTGGAGTCAGGTGGCTGAGTGGTTAGGGAATTGGGCTAGTAATCATAAGGTTGCTGGTTCAATTTCCGGCCATGCAAAATAACTTTGTGTCTGTGGGCAAGGCACTTTACCCTACTTCCCCCCCTCTTCCTCCTGTACTTACTGTAAGTCACTCTGGATAAGAGCATCTGCTAAATGACTGAATGCAAATGTAACTTTAAATCTTGAGGCAAAATGAGTTTGTTTTAATATGTCTTAAAGATGTCAGTAAAGCCGAGCAGAAAAGCCATGACTCATTCTGTGTGCAGCCTGGTCCGTTGTCATCTGTTTAACAAAAACAGGGTAAACCCTGACAGTTTAATAACCAGCTAGACTTTGTCAAATCTCGACCTGACTTCTGTCCCCAACACTTCGGTGGGACTTCCTGTGTTAGCTGATAACTCCTCTGAGAAAGAGAGGAGTCTGACTTGATTGAACAGTGTCTCGTCACTTCAAAGGGATGTTTCTTTTCTGTCAAGAAACTAGAACACTCTCCCCCCCAAAAAAACATGTTTTATCATCTTATTTCTGCTCTCTTCACTGGGACAATCACTATTGTCACTCATAACTGCTTTGGGAAATTGACAGCCACTTTGACTTTTCTTTGTGATTGGTAGGCTTTGCTCCCCAGCCAATGGGATGGTTGGGTTTGTTGTTTTTCGTTTATCGTACAAGGGAGACATTTGTTTTGCTCAACCCACACAGCCGTTCTTAGGCTGTCACAACTGTATGTTCACATGCTGTCACCTCATCAAATCTTCCGAAAATTAAATCCGCCTTGTAACAAACAAAGTGAAGCCCAAATAATAGCGACACAATTACAAAAGGTTGTGTACTCATCCCTAAGTTACATGACCGTGCACAGGCCTGGAAAGCATGTGATCAAAGCCTGCGAAAGATTGATGTTTGTACAGTTTTCCTTTTTCTTCTTTTACTCACACAATTTTACACAATATTACATCCTCCTCGGGCTAGTGCAAATTAAGATGAATTATTGAGAATGAAGCTAATTTAAAGCCTTGACTTCTCATGTTTTCAACCTCAGGAAATGTATGGCACCCCCCCCCCCCACACACACACACACACACACACTTTTTATTTTATTTTTCCTCTCTCTTTGATGATGTGTCCCTTGTGTATTTTTTGGGAGGATGTTTATTGGTGGTGGATTTGACTAATGATTAAAACTCTGAGGCTAATCAAAGCATACGGGCAGTGTTGAGCGTCAGCCCAGCATTAGACATCATGTTAAAACACACCCAATCTGCTGACTAAACAGGTCCAACACACTCAGAGGCTGTATGGGCCAGAAGGGCCTCATTGCCTTGAACTGTCTGTAAAAGGAACCAACCTACAGCTGCACACATCTACAGCAGACAAATAAGGCCTCGCACTTACGCTCACAAACTGTCTGTTATGCCCACTTATGTTTGGCTTTGGTCCACATGAAAACAAAGGATTATTTTCCATTCCTAGAACACTTCACAATGTCATTCCCCTGCACATGTTGTATTGTTGTTGAAAATTATAACCCTAGGCTAGTTATGACTAACAACGTTCACAATACTCGGTTGGTGAAATCTCAGTGCCAAAGTTAGACAGATTTTAGCAAGATATTAAGATTCATATTCTGCTATTCCTTGCCCCATGTGCTTGCTGGAGATTTAACTAGAACATGTAGGGAGTATGTACTCATTCTACAGACAAGCTGTAAACAGACCGCTAGATTAAACCAAAGCCACATACAGAACGGTAGGACTGAGAGAGATACCAGAGAATTCTCTTTAACCAAATTCATTTAGTTCGATTGATACATGGGATTCCTTTGCCATAGACAGTGGGACTCTGGGTTTCTATGCGTACTACTTGGGGATTTGTATAGCTTACTGGTTAGAGCTCCTCACTGCCCCCCCCCCTCCCCCCCCTCGCCCCTCCCGCATTGTGTTTTGCTTGGGATAAAAGCATCTGTTAAATAAAGACAATAGATTAACTAATTCAGCGGTTTCCTTAAGTTCAGTATTAAAGGGATGCATCGTTTCTTGCTACCTTCCCTGTTGTTGTCAGTGTTGTTGTCAGTGTTGTTGTCAGTGTTGTTGTCAGTGTTGTTGTCAGTGTTGTTGTCAGTGTTGTTGTCAGTGTTGTTGGCAGTGTTGTTGGCAGTGTTGTTGGCAGTGTTGTTGTCAATGTTGTTGTCAGTGTTGTTGTCAGTGTTGTTGTCAGTGTTGTTGTCAGTGTTGTTGTCAGTGTTGTTGTCAGTGTTGTTGTCAGTGTTGTTGTCAGTGTTGTTGTCAGTGTTGTTGTCAGTGTTGTTGTCAGTGTTGTTGTCAGTGTTGTTGTCAATGTTGTTGTCAGTGTTGTTGTCAATGTTGTTGGCAGTGTTGTTGTCAGTGTTGTTGGCAGTGTTGTTGGCAATGTTGTTGGCAGTGTTGTTGTCAGTGTTGTTGTCAGTGTTGTTGTCAGTGTTGTTGTCAATGTTGTTGTCAGTTTTGTTGGCAGTGTTGTTGTCAGTGTTGTTGTCAGTGTTGTTGTCAGTGTTGTTGTCAGTGTTGTTGTCAGTGTTGTTGTCAGTGTTGTTGTCAGTGTTGTTGGCAGTGTTGTTGTCAATGTTGTTGGCAGTGTTGTTGTCAGTGTTGTTGTCAGTGTTGTTGTCAGTGTTGTTGTCAATGTTGTTGTCAGTTTTGTTGGCAGTGTTGTTGGCAGTGTTGTTGTCAGTGTTGTTGTCAGTGTTGTTGGCAGTGTTGTTGGCAGTGTTGTTGTCAGTGTTGTTGTCAGTGTTGTTGGCAGTGTTGTTGGCAGTGTTGTTGGCAGTGTTGTTGGCAGTGTTGTTGTCAGTGTTGTTGTCAGTGTTGTTGTCAGTGTTGTTGTCAGTGTTGTTGTCAGTGTTGTTGTCAGTGTTGTTGTCAATGTTGTTGTCAGTGTTGTTGTCAGTGTTGTTGTCAGTGTTGTTGTCAGTGTCGTTGGCAGTGTCGTTGGCAGTGTCGTTGGCAGTGTCGTTGTCAATGTCGTTGTCAGTGTCGTTGTCAGTGTCGTTGGCAGTGTTGTTGTCAGTGTTGTTGTCAGTGTTGATGTCACGGTATGGGGTGTTTAGGTTTTGTTGAAAACTTTACACACTAATTCTGTCATGAAGGAATGCAGAGAGAACAGGATTATTAAACCTGAATACCTCAGGGCTCAGACAATCACAACCTTCAAGGGCATGCAGTGGCCAATCTGATCTCTCAAGCTAATACAGCAATTGAAGGGGAAGGAAAAAGTGAAACCTTTAAATCATTCCCTCATGCTAATGACAAAAGCCTGATGCCCACAAGGAGAGCCTCTTTTTGCCCCAGGGAAGTCGCTTAAAATAATGATATAAAATCATAGCTTTCTCCTTGTTTGGATGTTTGACGTTCCCAGGCAATGGAAAATGACAAGTCTAAACCTGGTCGTGTCTTTTTTTTTGTTGCCCTGGACAAGAAAATTGCCCTTTATTACATCCCACTAAGAAGTTTAGGCCGTGAATCTCAGTGGCAAATTAGCCTCCCCTTCTAAAGTGCAGGAAAACATGTGGCACTGATTATAATGGTCTGGTCGAGGATTATTAATCAATGACTATAATTATCCACCTACTATAGCGGAAAAGGTCTGAATGAAACTTTGTCTGTTACATCAATCTGTCAAGGAAATTGTCTATTTCTCATGTAACACTTATCTGTTTATAGAGTAATGATCAATCGAACAACAGACATCTGGTTTAACAATTTAGCCAGCCCCTGTATTAATTAAACTTTATATTTTAGTCTGTTGTTGCAATGTTCAAGAGTTACAGGTCACTTGTCTTCAAGTTTGGTGTCTCTTTTCTGTTTGTGCAAAGTTTGTAGCGACTGCATGGCTTTTGTGCGTTTTATGCAGTATTTATAGGAAAGCAGTCATTAAACACAAATAAACAAGAATATGATGTTCAAAATAACAGCCATGACAGGGAAGTTAGCGACGTTAAGAAAACTAAACAGAGCAACACAGCAGTGTATTCAGTCATGAGTTTGCCTCCTCTCATGGTTAGCTTGGACCTTCTTTATGACCTACGAGGCGTTCATGGATAGATTTGGTGGTCTGTCTGGGAGAGAGAGTGCCCCTAAGGGGTGCTTAGCTAGACAAGGGGCTGTTTTCACTCTCCAATTTCATCTTGAATCTTTCACTCAGTTTGTTTTTTTTTTCCTCCCCGGGGCTGTTTCAGATTGACAGTTCAAACCTTCCTCTGCTGTTTATTGTTTTGTTTTTCCTTTTGTACCCCTCCTTTTTTGGAATCCCGTCATTTGCCTTAAATAATGAATACTGGATGCCAACCCAGGGGGCGAGGGACATTGCTTGTTTATGTATTGGTGTTGCTGTCATTCGAATCCCTTCCACCCATGTCTGTCAATTACTGTGACTCACAAACCTTGGGGTGTTCTTCAAAATATGGGCTGATGAAAAATGACAAGAAAAAACACAAGCCTTTGCAGAGGTACATTATGGATTCTGGCTAAGTGTGTTTGGCCTCTTTACTTTTATTATAACGATTATTTTCTGTACTCTTATCTCTTTGAAGTTGTGGAGGAAAGCTAGGTTTGATATTGTGCCGCACGGTTCTTTTGTCTGAGTGTGACTAGTTCCTCTCCAGGAAGGGGTAAGAGGTTCTCATTGTGATTCACACTGAACTGTTTTACCCCTCCAGCTTATCTGCTGTGGGTTTATAGATTTCAGGCTTTGTAGTATTGCCTCCATCCGGCCTGCTCTGACAGTCTGAGACAGAGTGTTATCCATGCAGCATCAGGATGCTTGCCCTGCTTTGATTACTCTCTAATCTAACACCGAAGGGGGGTGGAACTTTTCTCTAACAGTTTGTATTGGATTTGAGACCTTTCTTTTCACCATAGCCTGCCACGGTTGCATCACTGTGTATTTCTGAGATTTGTGTGTGCACAAACTGTTGCCCCAGCTGTAGCTAGCAGATTGTTAGATTTGTTTTGCTATCTGGAGAACTGGTGATTAGGATCAGTTGATAATTGAATTCAGTGTCATGAATCTAGACAAGGGCGTGAAACTGTTGAGAGTTTTGCTACTTAACTCTGTTTACCTGAGCCTCCTCAAGGTCGACTCAATCATCATATCCCCTCATCATCATCTCCTACCTCCGCTTGGCACCAGATGTGGACCTCTGATATTTACAGTAACTGCACCTGGACTAATAATGCTAATCATTCACTGGTGATAAATTCCTCTCCCTGATATCATGAGGAATCTCTCCTGTGCCCTACTTAATCTGAGGGACTCGGCCGTCTGTTATTTTCTCCCCGCTCTGCAAACACATATAAATCACAGCAAAGTACCCACTATTAGTAAGAGACACACAGCTCATTCTGATTAAATTACCCCTGGAAACATTATCATTCTGCCCTGTGCGTTTGTCAAGACCATCTCCGCTCTGTTGGTGTGTCTTGATGCCGGCAGAGGGCCGGACAACAGCCCAAACTGCTGATTGGTGCATGTTGCTGGTGTAGACGAGCTGATTGGTGCATGTTGCTGGCGTAGACGAGCTGATTGGTGCATGTTGCTGGTGTAGACAAGCTGATTGGTGCATGTTGCTGGTGTAGACAAGCTGATTGGTGCATGTTGAAAGGTTAGGGAATCAGGCTATTACGCCGAAGGTTGCCAGTTCGATTCCCGACCGGGCAAAAGGTTGTTGTGTCCTTGGGCAAGGCACTTCACCCTACTTGCCTCAGGGGGAATGTCCTTGTACTTACTGTAAGTCACTCTGGATAAGAGCGTCTGCTAAAATTACTACATGTAAATGTTGCTGGTGTAGACAAGGTGAATTGGTAAACTCGCTCCTCCTCAGTATCAGTACAGTCCTCCTGCGCCAGAGAAAAGGTAGCTTTTCGGTGGTGATGACGCTGGTTAGTAGTTGCGCTTTTGAATCGGAAGTCCCATGTTCGAATCCAGGTGTGGATGAAGCTTGAGTGTACGTGACTCTGACGAGTATCCTCTACACTTACGCTGGACGGGTCTGTTGTAGAGGAAAACTGTTGAGTAAACTTCATTGTGACTCAATTCTGTTTACTTTAGGCCCTAGTCCTCATCCTTTGTAAATGACACAGTTGCCATGATTTGACACTCAAATATTATGGTTGTAAATCGTGAAAGTATTTTGGATGCTGACTCGAGTACTCATTTCAGTCCAGTATCTCAGCCATTTGAGGCACAAGTAGAGTTATTGTATCGAGATGATGAGCATTCAAAGTTATTTACATTTTCAACCTTGCATTTTTCCGACGGGTATGTTTTCCAACAGAGGGAATAATACCCAGACCAAGCCGGCAGTAGATCCATCTAAATAAAAGTTTGTTATTTCGGGTCTTTTCAACCACACAGATATTCAAGGGTCCGGTGTAACATGGAGGCTTTGTGTTCTCCTGGCCTGGTGGTCTACCAGTCTCACCACATGAACACCATCATGAGTCACCATCTGGCTGCACACTGTTTACACACACATCATAAATGTCACCCATGCCACAGACGGCTAACCCTGTCTGCCTGTCTGCTTGTCTGTCTGTCTGTCTGCCTGTCTATCTGCCTGTCTGTCTGCCTGTCTGTCTGCCTGTCTGCCGCAAAGACAAGGACCTGTTCTTGTTTCGATTAAGACCCACAGGAGGTGCAATTCGATCATTTGATTGTGAAAATGTAAATTGGTGAAAAGATCATCATGAAAGGAGAATAAATCCATCTGAATGAACATTCATTTCAGATGAGCGGCCATTTTTCAATATGTTAAACATCACAAAAACAGACCTTCCTGTTTTAACAAGATTTATTAAGTCATTCTGAACAGATGAGGCACTCTACATTTTGAAATGAATTAATGACTGGATATGTTGAAGTGTATAAAATGTGATATCAAGGAGAGGCCAGATGTTTTGTAGCAGTATTCATGAGCGAGGAATTGCCTATGCTACTAGACACCAATCAACTCCCTCTCTCTCTTCTCATTGGCTGTAATCACTGCTCTCTCAAGTCTCATAGCCACCAAAATTTGCCACTCGGCTCCAGAGACCTCACTCTGTCTCTGTCTCCCTCTTTCTATCCCATTCTCATTCTTCTCTCTCTCTCTCTCTCTCTCTCTCTCTCTCTCTCTCTCTCTCTCTCTCTCTCTCTCCTCTCTCTCTCTCTCTCTCTCTCTCTCTCTCTCTCTCTCTCTCTCTCTCTCTCTCTCTCTCTCTCTCTCTCTCTCTCTCTCTCTCTCCCTCTCTCTGTGTCTCTCTCCCCTTTTCCACAGATATTTTTGTTTCTTTTGTCGGCTGGCCTGTCAGTCTCTCCAGCCTCCTGAGAACTGGTGTAATTTGGTAATTTTGCCTAAACGGTGATACTGTAATTATGTGGCATCAGCTGCCTTGCTGTCAGAGAGACGGCCAACGGTCATCCATCAGCAGGAAACCAGGGGGGGAAATGGTATCATGACTAGCCGGGTAAACACGCGGAGAAAGAGAGAGTGTGGTGGTCTCGCACAGAAATCGTCGAAGGAAAATAGAGGCGGGGGGGGGGGCGGGCTTTAGAGTAATGGGGTGCAGGAGAAGACTCAGCCTGGGTGGCAAGGGAGGGGACTGTGTCGAGGTGGGAGAGGAGAGGGGTGTGTGGGAGGTGCGAAAGGGGTGTGTGGGTATGGGGGTGACAGTGATGCATCAGGAGTGGGCGTGACCTGGGGAAGGTCAGGTTTGAAGTGGAGTTTGCCAGCAGCCCTCTAATGCAGCTCTGCCTCTCCTCCTTACACAGCTCCCATCTGTCCATGAACACCCCGCATTCATAAGAGCTGTCATCAAAGACCTCGCCATCCGTCTGTGGCAAACACACACACACACACACAGACATACAAACACATATACACACATATACACACACACGATGTAGCATCGTTGGCATATACCATTTCTGTTTTGTGTTCAGTGCATACAAACTGTAAAACGTTACAGAGAAGGCCTTGGTAGAGGGGTATTGTTTGTGAGAAACAGGCGACCTTTGGGTCTTTGGGGCAGACGCTTCTCTCCAACAGGTTATGAGTTATTTTTAATACTCTAGCAGTCTGGCCTCTGGGCTGTGGTTTAATTGCTGCGTCTGTTTTGTGAAGTGGGGATCTGGCCTGGACAACTTCTTCATTACATCTAGCAGAGGGTTTCGTCTGATTCCAGAACCTAGACCAACAGCAAGCTTTGACACTCGTTTCAGCGAGGACAATGGTACACTATTATGGGAAGTAACAACTTGTCTCCTCATTTTTACACCACTGTTGTCTGAGAACGAATGTGGAACTTAAGTGCCATTGAAATCTATGTTCCCTTTGTTTACTTCCCATCTAAGACTCAGGATAAAAACTAATTAAGACCAGGAAACTACAGACTCCTGTAGTGCCATTTCACAGCTAATTATGCATGAATACAGTCTGTCGTGAAAAGTATTTTCCGAGTCCTTGATGTTCCTTTCAGCAAATTGCTGTGGTTACTTCCACTCATTAGGCTTTTAAGACTGAAAATGTCAAAAGTCTTTTGTCTTTCTATTTCATTGTTTATTTGTTTTTGTTTTTTCCCCCCGCCATTCCCTTCTTCCCCGTTGTCAAAGTTTTGATTTTGTGTTTTGGAACATAGATTGTTTGCACAGTTTTAGCTTTTTAACTTTTATGCAAACGATGTTATGCAACCTAGACGTATCCCTGGGTGCCATTCTGAGGTTTAATGTTGTGGATTTAGACTTCCACTCTGGTCTTTAAAATCCATTAACCCTCCAATAAAAGTGCACATGGCTCTCTATAAAGCCTAATGGAGAAGGCACATTCAAACACAGGAGTCTCTGTGCTTGCTGGGGCAACACTAAGAGAAACTCGGAAATGAGACTCTATAAAAACCCCAAATAAAACTATGTTTCAATACTCTAATGGCTTCCCTCTGGTTCTCTGACACATTACCATGAAATTAAACGACACACACTTTCTTTCACGTCACAGTTTTGGAAATAATTGGGGCAGAGCGGATTGTGTTTTAGCAATCTCAACACTTTGACGCTAAATGCCTTCACCTAGCCTAATGCTGCTTTAGTTCACAACACGTTAGCAGGGGTCACTTGTGCTAGCCGTGGACAATAGGGGGTCCTTGTTCTGTTTTAGGAGGGGTGTCTGTCCTGCCCGCTGCCTCACCTCCTCCAGGGCAGGTTTTAAAGGCAGCTCCAGGTGAAGGATGAGCCCTGGGCCGGTGGGTTTATGGTGATCACCTTCTGCTGTTGTTCTAGGCTGAAGACCAGTGGATGAAATGAATCTGCTGGGAGCCCTCACTGTGAATTGATGGCACCTGAGGGCTGGGAGAGAGGTATCGATCGCCTTCTCTTCTCCAGTGTGTCAGACACACCATGAATAACGTCCGAGCGTCCAACACAGGAGGACACGCCTGACAAACTACCTCCAAGACTTCCCTGTTTGTTTTTAAACTTCACATCAATAAATCAACCAGCCACCATGACACCTACTTATTATTATTTGTATTGTATTCGTTTGGATGCTTGTTTGCTTTCGCCTGGTGTTCAGAGGCTCCCAGCGATCCTACTGATCTGCATAACTGGGTCAGATTAGCGAGCCAACAGTGAGAGTTTGTAGCCTCCCTGCCGCCCGAGTTAGCATGTAGCCGAACCCCACACAGGGCCCCCCTTCAGGGTCCCCCTCAGAGCCCCCCTCAGAGCCCACAAAGTTCCCATGCCTGCTCCACATAGGGTCCACACCGGCCCCATACAGGGTCTCACACCGGCCCCATGCAGGGTCTCACACCGGCCCCATACAGGGTCCCACACCGGCCCCATACAGGTCCCACACCAGCCCCATGCAGGGCCAGGACATCTGGGGAAAGGTCCCTCCACGTGTGTGGTGGTTAGGTGGGGCGGGGGCCGGGGGGAGCCCGGATCAGGTTTCCTTCCCTGCTGTCTAATTATTGACCCAGCTGGTATTGTCTTTTCTATTGTTTCAATTATGAAGGCACCAGTGTTGCTCAGCTCTCTGGCGTCAGGGCATGCATAATTCATGTTCATCACCCAGGACTCCACTGCTCACTGTGGCTGGGAGCTAAATGTCAATACAGCCCTGGTCGCTGACGGGGGCGATCTGCATCGACCACACACCTGATAGGACAGCACAGAACACAGGGGATGGGAGATGGTGAAGATAGCGTTCAAGATTAGACATATTACAAAGCCATTTGTGCAACATGCAACCGGGCTGGATGCGGTTAGCGGTTAGCGGTGTGTGGTGTGATCGCAGGGCTGGCCAGGGAGATTCTATCATCATCACGTGTGCCGGCCTCTTGATCTCTGGCCTCGTTATTGTCACCCCCTCACCTCACGATCAATAGGGTTAAATTACGCACGAGCTTCGGCCACAGCGCTGGTCATCACCTGACCACACACGGCGGACACACCGGTGCGCTCTCTCTCTCCGTTAACGACTCCAACACCTCTACCGAAGGTGATATAAAGAGGAGTTTTCTTAATAGTAGTGTAGCGTATATTTCTGTTTAAGAAGGGCTAAAGACTACTCCACCTCTTCAGCAGGAGACGACAGGAAACAAGAAGAAGAAAAAAGAAGAAGCAGAAGACAAAACAGGCGATAGGATGAGATCCTCCGTCTGGCTGTTCATTAAGAGCTGAGAAGATGAAGGGAAGATGGGGTCATGTTTCTGACACCTTGCTGTAATGGAGGTGTTCTTTCAGGAGCAGGATGCAGCGTCTCTGAAAACTCTTCATTACTGAGAGGCGCCGGTTGCGACTGTTTACCGGGGGATTGGAGCCCAGCAGATGATCAAAAGAATGTCATATTTTCACGCAGACGGGCCACAGCCAGGATCATACCCCAATGACGCTGGAGATTAACTGCCTTCTCGTCGGAAAACACGACGCCATACGACACGGTTCACTAAACTAAGCACGATTCCCACCGTCCCACCAACAGCGCTGTTGCCTGGGTAGCTAATCCAAAGAGGATCTTATCGTTGTATACAGATAACGTCACCTGTCTATCA
The DNA here is from genome assembly GCF_054491055.1 of Hypomesus nipponensis. Lineage (NCBI taxonomy): Eukaryota > Metazoa > Chordata > Actinopteri > Osmeriformes > Osmeridae > Hypomesus > Hypomesus nipponensis. The sequence goes on along the minus strand of NC_140371.1, from coordinate 21,668,085 downwards.
GGAAAACTAAAAAGGCAAAATGGCAGTATCTCTAATGCTGACTTTGTGAAGGTAACTGTCTCTTGGAATCAATAGATCCATCCAAGTGTTCCTGCGATTCTATATTTATTCTGTGACCTCTTTCAATGAGTCACCTTCAGTAACATAAGCACTCCCACGTACAGCACCCCCCCCTCCCTGGCCCTGTCCTTCTCCAGCTCATTCTCCTGCAGAGATGGATGTATACAGAACAGGATGTCAGAAATACAACAAGACGAGAGATATACCCCACTGCAGAAGGGATCTCCTCAGACACCAACCTTGGAGAGTTAAATGCCAGCGCTGCATTAACAAGACTGACCCGAGTGCGAGTCATTTTAACCTCGTCACAATAGAGCCAACAGCCAACTCAAAGCTGTTACCAGGAAAATATCACTTTTAATTTTGTAAAAATGTCAGCATAAGCAGTGGTTCACACAAGCGACGCTGCTTTTTGTGAAGATCAACAATACGTAGGTTTGATGCAGGCGTACTGTACATGACTAACTATCTCAAACGGTTTGACAGGAAGTGTGCTTAGGAAGGTGTGGGATGTAGAGACAAGCGGTTGTCACTCTCTTCTGGAGTGACACACACACATAAACACACACACACACACACACACCTCCTCTGGTCGCTTTCTGGGAAATTAGTAAACCTCCTGGCACAGTCCTGCACTACCGAAGAGGGGAAAGAGGGAAGAGGATGAGGGGGGCGGGGGGTGAGAGAGGGTGAGGGGAGGGATGAGGGGGGGGGGGGGGGGGGTTGAATGAGAGAAGATGAGGGGTGGAAAGAGGACAGTATGAGGGGAGGGGGAGGGGAGCAGGGTGTAGCAGCTGCTGTCCTATGGATCTCTTCATTAATATCCCGGGGCAGAAGTTTGAGGAGGTGCTGCAGACTAATTAGCCCTGTCTGACCCCTGCAGCTCTGAGAGGTCACCAGTCTGATGCCCCCCCCCCTCCCCCCTCCTCCCCCCTCCACCATGAGCCTCTCCTGAATCTCCTGCAGTAGCAAAGACACATCCCCCCCCCCGTCCCCCCGTCCCCCCCCCCACATACCCTGCCTGCCTCTTAATACACACACCTACTGTCTCACTGACAATGTACATTGTATGTTGTCTTCTAAAATGCGTATTTGAGCCTGCTTGTTTGTTTGTCCGCCTTTGTGTGGTCTGATGTGATTTGTGTGTGTGTCTCCAAGGTGTACAGGGGACAGTGTAACACAAGGGTATCAGTGTGTGTGTGCAGCGGGAAAGGAGAGCCAGCTCTAGTTAAGATCAGCTGTTTCCCCAGATGGCAGGGTCACAGGCAGAGGCGAGCATTCTCCACTGATGAAAGGACTTCTTCAGGAGTGTGACACCCCCCCACACACACACACACCCCCACAACACACACACACCCCCACAACACACACACACACACCATGCTCATCTCCCTCCTGCTCTCTGTTCCCACCTCTCACAGGTGATAAGGGAGCTTTACTGGGATTTACAGACAGAGAGAGAGACTTGTGTTCTCAATCCTGCTTAGCTCTCTCACCGCAAGGTTGCAAGCTGATGAGTTTGACAGACAGACTTGGGCCGGCATGCTAAAACCACAAACTTTTAGCTTTATCACGGGCTTTAGCGAGTTGTTGTATTGTATTTTCGGGTACTTCAGCTAGAATCGCAATTACCTCATTACTGGCTTGCCTCTCATAGCTGTGCTCATATGGACTTTGTATTGATCTGACTTAAGTCCTGGCTCCTGTCCTCTATTTCATCATCTTTCATTCTCCTGCAATATTTCTCCAGCTTGCTGTGCTCTGGTGAATGTATGTTCTAATGGTCTTTGAATGGCTCATTAGAGGAGGGCAGGTGTCTGTTGGCAGGCGGGGAGCAGGGATCTGAACCTGGGAAGAATTGCTCTCCTTCCTGGCTAGCTAGCAGCCTCCGACAGCCAGCCACCAGGACGAGGAAGAGATAATGAGTGCCTTCACACTTTACCTTGAAAACTCAGCCAAATGTACCTCTGACCAATTAAGAGCATGTTTTTCACTGGAGTGGCCATTATCAAATCTGACCTTCCAATTATTTTTTTCATCCATTTCCTCCCGGTTCTGTCACCCTAGTCAGGAGACCCCTCATGCCGTTGGGACTATGAAAGTGTCCTAGGGAAGTACGCAAGGACCTGAGGAAAGGAACCAAGGATGAAGGATGCACATGTTTCCTAGCAGATTAATTTTCTCTGCCACATCCAACATTTACTTCCAAACAACACAACATGAATCACCACATTGCTTCCCTTGGTGCCACTCCCATACAGGGAACACACACATTGATCCATATTTGTCCATCCAGTCCTCGCATACTGATGAGCATCCACAGGGAATACCTGTATACCTCACATCTGTCTGTCTCCTGTCGTTTCATTCCTGCCTTCTGTCAGTGTTGCTGATGATCACCTGATGGAGAGGGTTGTTGAACAGCTGCATCGAGGTTTCAGATACACAAGGCTGTAACACGATACCTCCACAGACCCCACAGGCTCAGCCCCCCCAGCCCCCCCAGCTCCCCCAGCCCCCCCAGCCCCCCAGCCCCCCTACACACAGCTCAGGAAGGGGGTGGGTGATAAACAGCACCATCCTGTTGTGTAAACGTGTCATACTGTGAGCATGGCCCTGTTCCCTCAGTGAAAGCTGTTATTCCTGCCCTGCCTTGCAGGCAATGTGACATCTCTAAGGACCGTGGACTCGTGTTTAATTAGCCTGCAGGCTCAGATTCTCCTGTTATGCAATTTTTGACTGAGGCAAACTGATCCTCATGTGTGGTTTTAGGTGACTGTGCACATGAGGCTTCTCCACAGCAGCTTGGTGTTCTTATGTTTCTCTAGGTCTAATTTAGCTACATTTATGTTTGGGGATTTATATCCAGATAGCTTTAAATATATCACAACACTAAACCAGGAGATGAAACTGCTACTCTGTAATGAGGACGACTTAAGTCTTTGGAGTAGTTTTCAAAGTTAGGAGTCAGATGGCTGAATGGTTAGGGAATCGGGCTGGTAAACTGTAGGTTGCAAGTTTGATTCCCGGCCATGCCAAATTATGTTGTGTCCTTGGGCAAGGCACTTGGTCATGTCCCTGTACGTACTGTAAGTTGCTCTGGAAAAGAGCATCTGCTAAATGTACATGTATAATTACAAAGTTTATTCGATAAAGAAATTTGTTATTGGAATGCTTTATTCAAAGTGTCTTAAAACCCACATTTTATTAAGTAATTATCTAACAGAGAAATAAATTAAACATTTAATCCTGAATCAGAGTTTAAACGAAGGCCTTTGTGTCAGTTATGAAAGTTATGAAAACTTTTCAGGAGTTATAATGTGATTCAAAGGTAACAGTGTGTGTGCGTGTGTGAGTGTGTGTGTGTGTGTGAGCGTGTGTGAGTAAGTGTGTGTGTACATTCCCACTTTCAAAATGGAGTCATTAACAATAGTATTAGCAACTAACAAAAAGATTCAAACTCGAACATTGAAATAGTGTCCGTGCTCACGGCTCAAGCCAGGAGAAGCTGGAACATGCTGGAACATCTCTCCCACAGATGAGGCAGGCTGTTTGTAGATACAGTAGGAAGATGAGTCCATGGAGGCTGCGTTATTGTCATGATCCAGAGAGGAATGTTCTCTTCATCAAGCCTTATACGGATGTATCTGGCCCTGTGGAAACCAGAGACAGATTTAGCCAGGCCATCCCTCATTTGTTTGTTTTCCTTGTCATTTATTGTTGACTTCTCGATTATAGTTGTTGTCAGTTATAATCTAACCGGACAAGAAAAGACTACAGTATGTAAGTTGTCCATGCTGTAGCTCTTAAAATAACACTGGACTCCAAAGTGGAAGCATGCAGGAAGTATCTATGTGAGTCTCCATGTTTCTCATGATCGTATCCAAACTGGTCATGAACAGTATGTGGAGAGAGTCACGTAGTCAGCCAATTTCCCAACTGGAGAAACAATTTAGGGATAAAATACTGAACATGTCAGTTCCCTCTGCTGTTCACAGTACATGTCAACGATAGTGACCTCAGTACAGTTTCAGGAAGCTTGGTAGAGAGTAGATATCGACATTTGTGCTGATAGAACCACTTTTCAAAGAACCTTTATTTCATTTATTTTCGTTTTATTGTGTTATTGACAGAATTATATGAAAGTAATATGTCTCAGTGCTGCTCGTAGGGTCTGTGGGAAACAAGGGAGCCTCATTATGAGCACACCTGTTCTGCCCTGAGCCCTGAGCGTGCTCGCGTGTTGTGAGGGAGTTTTACTGTGTGTGAGGAGACACTACGGCAGAATGAAACGGTGTGAAACTGACCACAGCCGCAGTGGGGTCAGAGTGGATTAGACACCCCTGGGGAGCCCAGGGTCAGAGACAGCCCACCCACATGTGCCAGCCTGTCAGACAGACAGACATGCAGACAGGCAGACACAGCCAGCCAGCCAGCCTGTCAGACAGACAGACACAGCCAGCCAGCATGTCACTCCCAGACAGACAGAAAGACAGACAGGCAGACACAGCCAGCCTGTCAGACAGACAGACAGACAGACACAGCCAGCCAGCATGTCACTCCCAGACAGACAGAAAGACAGACAGACAGACAGACACAGCCAGCATGTCACTCCCAGACAGACAGAAAGACAGACAGACAGACAGACACAGCCAGCATGTTACTCCCAGACAGACAGGAAGACAGACAGCATCTGTATAGTGAAAACATGAAGTAAATACATACACACACGAATGTAGTGTAAACATATTAAGTATTATATATTACTTTATATACACTGGTATATGATGTAAATATTACTGTATATACACTGGTATATGATGCAAATGGCCTATGTGCATGATTGGAGCGCATATTTGTAGGTGTTTGTCGGCTTTGGATACACCCAGCGTTTACAGCAGAGAGAGGTGCAAGTCCTGATTCCTTCTCACAGGAGGTGTGTGAGGCCAACCCTCCTCCTCCAGGAACACTCTTTGCACTCTGTGTTTTCCTCTCCTCTGGAGGACAGGGGGGCTGTGGCCTGTGTTGTGGGAGACAGAGTGGAAAAGCTTCAGGTTGGACTCCTCCTTCTCTTCCTCTCCTCCTCCTCCTCCTCCTCCATCTCCTCTTCTCTCCTCCCCCGACAGAAGTCTTTGATGCATTGTTTCTCAATTACCTTCATTAACGAGAATCTCCCTCTCCCTGACTAATTGCATCAACATAGTGAGATGGAGGGGGGGGGGGGGCTGTATGCAGGGAGCCTGATTCACTCCTACACAACCTCTCGGATCACAAACACACACTCATACACATACACACACCATTAGGAGTGTATGCACACTTAAACAAAACAGCCATCCTTTGTATAGACAGAGTAATAAAAAGACTTTTAGTGTTGTAGTGTAGTTGTAGCGTTGCGTAAAAACCTTCTCCCTCCACTGGCTACCCATCACGGCCCACATCAGATTCAAGACCCTGGTACTGACCTTCCGAGCAGTGAACAGGACTGCACCCGACTACATCAAGTCTCTCCTGCAGCCTTACACCCCTAACCGCCACCTACGGTCTTCTTCAGACAACTGCCTGGTGGTCCCACCGCTCAAGACCGCCCGGTCCCAACACAAGCTCTTCTCCTGTCTGGCACCCCAGTGGTGGAATCAACTCCCCACCTCCATCAGAGGCAAAGACTGTCTCTCCACCTTCAAGAGAAGGCTCAAGATGCACTTGTTCTGGGAGTACAACAGTACTTAGGAATGGTTGCTGAACCCAATGCTAGTTTCCTCAAGGATCACAATGACTCTTGCTTAGAGACTTGTTGCTCTTGTTGGTTAGTGGTAACTGATTTAAACTGTTGTATTCGCTGCAAAATATTCTATTTTTAGTTAATCTTATTTTTGTATTGTTTTACTGTTGCTTGCTTTTCTACAGGTACACTTGCACTTAGAGATTCATGTTGTTTAATTGTAACTTGCTTAACTACATGCTCTTATGGTTTTTCCCTTTGGCACTTATTTTTTGTTTGTTCACAATGTGTGCTTCTTGTTTTGGCTACCCGCAATGCTTTGGGGCTATCTTGTTGTTATTATCAGTGACCTATGCACTTTGTAAAGCTCTCTCTTGGAAGTCGCTTTGGATAAAAGCGTCTGTTAAATGAATAAATGTTAATGTAATGTAATGTAAAAAACCCTCAAATAAAACTGCTTCTTATGGATTTTTTTTGTATGTGCAAAGTGATCCACCCAATCTGCATCGACAGATGGAGAGCAGCTTCATCAGATGTTTGAAGTGTTTTGTGAGTAGGATTAAAGAGACGGCTTCCCAGACTGCACCTCTCCTCCCCACGCTAACCGCCTGGCGTTTAGAGGGCTTTGAAGCTGCGCAATATGATCAATGCCCTTCATCAAAAGAAACCAGTTGTTTTCCTGGTTGTTTGTGAGCAGGGTGTTCTATGATTGTGTTTTACCCTCTACTTCTCTGGTTTCCTGTCATCAGTTGATAATTGGCACTCTTTTAATTTCAATATATTGCCATTTGTCACAAGTGTTTGAACTTTGAACATATGTGTCCTCTGGTGTATATATATATATGAGAGGAAAGCAGAGGAAATAATTTCACTTTATACACTCTGGAGTTGAACTTAGATGGTTTTATTGACAGAGCTTGACACTCTGTATATATATATATATATATATATATATATATATATATATATATATATATATATATATATATATATATATATATATATATATACGCTCTGCAGGTGTGTTTCTGACGCTCTGCAGGTGTGTTTCTGACGCTCTGCAGGTGTGTTTCTGACGCTCTGCAGGTGTGTTTCTGACGCTCTGCAGGTGTGTTTCTGATGCTTTATCTTGATTGCATGTGATATTTCTCACTCATTAATTATGTGACTTTGACCTTTCAGTTTCACACTGAACAAAAAAAAGTACCTTCTAGCAAAGTGTTTGCCTAGCCTGGAGGTCTGATCTGATTTATCATTATCTTTTCTCAAAAGTGAAGTGCATCTTCCATAATAGTAGATCTGAGATTGGTAGTCAGTCGTTCACAAAATACAGTCATGTAAAATGATTGATTGTTTTGCCTTGAGTTTTTGAGTGAATCATTCAGCCTCACCAGGATTGAGCTTTACTGTAAGCCTCTAGTCATTCAACACAGCCGTAATGACTGGATCTCTGCTTTTTTGGTTCTCACGTGCGAACTATCTTAACATATTATTGCTTGTTTACTTTTTAAATCTGGCCCTGGCTATGAGGCCTTTTAATTATTAACTAAAGCTGTAAGAAAAAAAGAAAGGTTAGTATTTATCTTTTTTAGTTCTGTGAGTATCATGCATAAGTGTTTGTATTCATTTGTTGTTTTGTGCAGGTAAGTGTGCGCGTGTGTGTGTGTGTGTGTGTGTGTGTGTGTGTGTGTGTGTGTGTGTGTGTGCAGGAGGGCGGGTCGTTTTCAGCTTGTTCTTGTATTACAACAATCCCCTTGATTTACATCTGTTCCATATTCCTCCATGTTCAGTGATCTTACTGAATGGCACTGAATATGTATTTTGCTTTTGGCTCAAACTCCATTTGAATTCAATGTGTGTTTCAATACCAACACCATCTCTCTATGTACTTTTGAGAGACAAGTGCAAAGTAAATACACTATGAAATATTATTCCTTTTCTTATACAGATGTATTCTGCCTGGTTGTGCTTCATTCAGTCATTGTGTTTCTCTTCATAATATACACTCTGGAGTTGAACTTAGATGGTTTTATTGACAGAGCTTGACACTCTGTCTAGACTTTGTGGTTTTACAAGAAACCCATGGCAGTTTACCTCAATCAATCTGTCCCTGCCTCTATTTCACTGTGTTTATACAACATCTATATACTTTTTAGTAGTTTGAACCCTTCAGCTCCTGTTTCTCCTCCTGATTCTAACCTCAGTTATAAAAGTATGATTAATCTCCAGGGGGGTGGTGGTGGTGGTGGGGCTGGGGGTGGTGGGGCTGGGGGGTGGTGGTGGTGGTGGGGCTGGGGGTGGTGGGGCTGGGGGGTGGTGGTGGTGGTGGGGCTGGGGGGTGGTGGTGGTGGTGGGGCTGGGGGTGGTGGGGCTGGGGGGTGGTGGTGGTGGGGCTGGGGGGTGGTGGGGCTGGGGGGGGTTGTGGTGGGGCTGGGGGGTGGTGGTGTGGGGCTGGGGGGTGGTGGGGCTGGGGGCTGGTGGTGGTGGGGCTGGGGGGTGGTGGTGGGGCTGGGGGGTGGTGGTGGTGGGGCTGGGGGGTGGTTGTGGTGGGGCTGGGGGGTGGTGGGGCTGGGGGGTGGTGGGGCTGGGGGGTGGTTGTGGTGGGGCTGGGGGGGGGTGGTGGTGGGGCTGGGGGGGTGGTGGGGCTGGGGGCTGGTGGTGGTGGGGCTGGGGGGTGGTGGGGATGGGGGCTGGTGGTGGTGGGGCTGGGGGGTGGCTGTTAAAGTGGAGGATTACCCATGGAGGTAGAACTCTGTTGATTTCCCTTCCATGAGAAGCCATTAGCCTCCAGGGGCAGCGATGGGGTTTGCCCATTATTCAGGGACAAGGTGGGGGAAATGGAGAGGGTTAGGACACAATACGCTGGGGGCCAAGCCTTCGTCTCTCCTGACCCGCTTCCCAAATGGGTTTTCCACACTCTCATAAAAGCCATTGCGTTGCATTTTAAAGAATAATAGAATCGCCGCCTTCTCCCCGAGAAACTATTTCAGCTTTGTAATTCCCTGTCACTGGGGCGTCTCTTTGAAGGTGACTTCACAGCAACTTTTCTTTTTACACCTCTCAAATGCCTTTAAGACAAATCAAATGCTCCTTTAAACACTGGTGGAGCAGGCATGGCTATATCGCTACATGGAGTCTGCAGACTGCGACTGAGAGGAAAGGGGACTGTAACGGTGTCTTTGGTACACAAAGGTCCCTGAGGGTGCTGGTGACGTCTCTCATTCTGTCTTTCCACTTCTACCTCTTTCCATCTGCCTCTCATTTTCGCTTTACTTGCTATTATGGAGTTATCGAATCGTAAGCTGGCAGAGAACACCGTCTTCTCTGAATTCATACTATGGGGTGATCCCAACTTGTATTTATTCTCACGGTGCTGTGAACGAGAGGAGTAACACAAAACTGCCTATTGATCCGTTGTGGTGTACCTGTAGTGAGACAGAAGACAGTTTGGCTCAGACAGTGGGGTCAGGATAGGGGGCAAGGCTACCTTGTACCAAGGCTACCTCTGTTGAAGAGCACACATTGAGTCAGTGATTACCAAACAAGGACACTGTGTTCTACTGGGGGAGTAGACAGAGAGACTGTTTACCCAAGCATTTAGAACGGAACGATCTGAAGCTAAGCTTTAGTCAAAACTCAGTGCTGTTCAGACTAGCTCTGGACAAAAAAAAAAAAAAAAATCTGAGAATGACTTGTCAGTCCTCCATATTGACAGCTACTGTCATGGGACATAATTGGATCGTTTCTAAGTACTTTTGAAGAATAAATTACCCTGTTTAAAATATACCCAATTTGCATGTGCGTGAGTAGGGTCTTTATTTTGGGTTTCTTTTGTTGCTAAGTAGAACAGTCTGTTCATGAAGAGAACACAACACTTCAGGTTTTCCGTGTTGTCAGGGGACACAGAAATTGCTCTTATTAATCAGAGCAGTGCTAATGAGCAGTGAATAATAACCATGGCTGGAAGCTTCCTACTTTAGACCTGCTGGGATGAAGACAGATAGAAGTCCCTCGCCTGCAGAGAAAAGTTTATTAGAGACTTTAGGATCTGAAGGTTTCTTTGGGACTCCCTTGACACCCACCCTTGCTTATTTGTATCAGCGACCTCATCCCTTACGATCGCTACGACTACCACCGCCCTGCTTACACACCTGCGTCTCCACGTCCCTTTGCTAAGGACACGAGACGGCTCCTATTCTGTTGACATTTTATTTTTGTTCGTTTTTTGTTTACAAATCTCCGACAACATATTTCTTTACTCCTCTAACCATGTTGATATACTATAGTGACCCAAGAGGCCTTTGGAAGATGTCTCACAGGGCTGCAGTACGAGTGACTCTCCTGGCAGCAGCCAGATACCCTCTCCCTCTGATGGCTTGATAAGCATGTGAAGTCAAATGGATCGTTCGTTAAGATAGTATTATTGCATCGCCATGCTCATTTCCGCTAGCAAGTTAATGATAATTGCCATTATGCATTAGCATTGAGCTAATTGACAATGAGATGGACTATATGCTAGTTAGTCCGTTGTGTGTGCGTGCGTGCCTGTGTGCGTGCGTGCCTGTGTGTGTGCGTGCGTGCACTGAAAATGTACAGATTTGATTATATTTGAAACGTTCTCATGGCAATTCAAAGTGTAGTCGAAAATCTATGATATTACAATAGTTAATTCCGATGATTAATTTCAAATTCCTGAAGTGAGTGAGGTGGGGGCAGAATGTCAAGGAGATGTCAGTTTTAGGAGGAAAGGAAGGAAGATTCTGAGTTCAGGGACTGAATAGGACATGCTGCAGGTGATGCACAGAGGACCCACTGAATGACAGGCCAGAAAACATTTGATGTAGGCAGCACGGACATGTAGCCTGTTAAAAGCCGTACCGAGTACAGGACACAAGAAGGTCACGTCACGTCAGTGGGCGACGAATGACTGATTTCATCAATCAGCCTCCCACCCAAAGCCTGAGGCTGGCAGGCGGGCTGCTGTGGCAGGCTGTCGAGGAAGCAGCGGGGTGCGATGATAGGAGATCACTGACTGGAGCAATGATGGGTGTAGATGTCTCCTGTAATGAACCTGAGACACTTTATCATGAACCGTGCATCATTAAAAATGAAGGAATAAAACTTGGGTCAACTGTGTCAATATTAGGCTTTTCCGGTCATTTTAGGAACCAAAGCTCCTGGAAAAAGGATTTCTTGAAAAGAGTGGGAACCCAGTGCCCATTCAAACACTCTGCCTTCCCTCTCTCCACATTCTCTCTCTATTCTATCTCTTCTCTATTCTCAATTCTCTTTCTCTCTCTAACACACAGACACACTAACAGGTTAACACACCTATGCTATGTCCCCGGGTCCAGCCATTCTTTGGCCTGCTTGTCTTCACTGTAAACTTGACCACTGGTGAAGTACCGTACATGCTGTGTTGTGGGGTTTCAACATGATTACGCAAAATCTTTAACCGGTGTAAATGCTAGTGACACTTGTAATAGGGTTGTGTGAGTTAGCATGCTAAGCACATCTCTCTATTCAATAGCTACAGATTAAAGCAGGCTCTTTTTTTTTTTCCACAGAGATCCTCAGAGAAGAGTTTTTTTTTTTTTTTTTTGGTGGGGGGGAGCAAGACTTGATTGATGAGCTTTTGATTGGAATCGCGAATGAGACACTTTCATTACTGGCTGTCGAAGTGCATCCTGTTACAGCAGTAGAGGCCATGTGTGTGAGAGAGACCAAGAGGGAGAGAGAGAGAGAGAGAGAGAGAGAGAGAGAGAGAGAGAGAGAGAGAGAGAGAGAGAAAGAGAGAGAGAGACTGTGAAAGAGAGAGAGAGAGAGAGAGAGAGAGGTTTCTGCGGGTTGATAATGAGCCCTTTAACGACAGATCTAATTTGGCTTTTACAGAGCTCACAGTGGCTCTGACTCCAGAGAGCTGGCGGCCCAAATCACCGCTGCTGAATCACAGCCTGATGACAGACCCCATCCCCCTGCTCCTCAACCTGCCCATCCCCTGCTCCTCCACCCCCCATCTCCCTGCTCCTCAACCTGCCCATCCCCTGCTCCTCCACCCCCATCTCCCTGCTCCTCAACCTGCCCATCCCCTGCTCCTCCACCCTCCATCTCCCTGCTCCTCAACCTGCCCATCCCCTGCTCCTCCACCCTCCATCTCCCTGCTCCTCAACCTGCCCATCCCCCTGCTCCCCCACCCCCCATCCCCCTGCTCCTCCACCCCCCATCCCCCTGCTCCTCCACCCTCCATCCCCCTGCTCCTCCACCCCCCATCCCCCTGCTCCTCAACCTGCCCATCCCCCTGCTCCCCCACCCCCCATCCCCCTGCTCCCCCGCCCCCCATCCCCCTGCTCCTCCACCCCCCATCCCCCTGCTCCTCAACCCCCCATCCTCCTGCTCCTCCACCCCCCATCCCCCTGCTCCTCCACCCCCCATCCCCCTGCTCCTCCACCCCCCATCCCCCTGCTCCTCCACCCTCCATCCTCTCCACCTCGTAGAACCACATCCTAGCACAAATAGTTTCCCTCCACTCACACTGAATGGACATTTTTGTCTGACACACACACACACACACACATACACACATACACTCGTCAGGTAGACAGTGAATAGATGTGGCTGAAAGTGTTGAACCTCACAGAGTGCTACACAGGATCCAGGTGTTCCGTTTGAATCATCACTCAGGAGGGAGGGAAGGATAACCTTTTATAGAGCAACTTCTTAGAAGACGACAATTTCACAGACTTCACATGAAGTGCATCGTGTCCTACCAAGATGGAGGTTTTTAGTTTTTTTTTGTTTCACCGATGAATTGATGTTCGTCGCTCATTCCTCTTTGGTGCTTGATGAGAGGGGATAGGCCTGAAATATCCCTGGCTAGGAGTCTGTCTGGTCTGCATAGTGCAGTCGAAGTGACTGTTCTTCCAGGATTGTGTTGTTTATGTGTCATCCTATAAACAACATGATATTGAGCCTGTTTGGCTGAAGATCTGAGCTCATTCATTAGAATCCAGAGGGTCCCATAGAGAAGTGTAACTTCATTAGCTGAGTTGCATGACGAAAAGAAAGGGTAAAGTGTTTTTAATATTATTATTTATTTTTTTCAGACATAATTTGATTATGTTTTGTAATTTAATTAAGCTATAATGTTACGGCCCCTTGATATACTTTCTCAGTGTGTCTGAAATATTTATTATGCCTCCTGCTGCGATCAATTATGTTGTCAGGATAAACTTTTATGAGATGCATTCTCCACACAATCACACATCATTACAGTCTGCTTCGGCCTACTCGACCAATCACAAACCAGTAGCTGGTTAGCTGGGACACAAATCCATTGTGGAAATGCCATAGATAATTTTAATTCTTATTTTTTTATGTAGTTGTGCCAGATTTGTTGCAGCACAGCACTTGATCATTTCCTTGTATTGAAAAACCGTCACAGGCTATTTCACCCCTGGCACTGTCCTTTTTTCATGTCAAATGATTTTTTGGTTTCGTCTGGGTCACCTTGGCACGAACAGTCTCCCTGCAGCTACTGTGATTTGAAAAAAAGTGTTTATCAGTAATAGACGTTTCCTCTCCATAAACAAAGACAATATCATGCACATTGCTCAATTAACACAAGGCAATTAATTTATTCTTAGGCATAGCCTGGGGTTTTCCTGTTGCTAATTTAAAAACAATTGTCACATTTTGAGAAAAAAGCTAGATATGAAAGACATGACACACAACACACGTTTGGGAGTGATTTTATTTGAATTGTTACCATGGAGACACAGGGTGGGGGTATGGAAATTGAAAATTCCGCTTAAACGTCACAATCCTCAAATGTCTTTGAAAAGATTTGCACAGACAGGATATTTCTTCTGTTATGCAAAGTACTTTTAATTGCCACGGCAACGCCAGCGTGTGGTGTGTACAGTAACTCATTGCTGAGATGTGAAGGGGTGTTAGGTTGTCTCCGGAGAATGGCTTGGGTTTGCGAGCCAGGCCAGTCATGATTATTGTCCTTGTGTTAAAACGGCTGTGAAAGGTGACATTCCAATCCAAGTGTATCTGTGCTACAGGCTCCTATCAACACAAGAACCTCCTTAAAGAGGCTGGCCCCTTATAATTAACCTTGCTGAATGATGAAAGCGCTGTATTGATGTTGGGCGGCGAATCCTTCTTGGATTTGAACAAACACAGACACACACACACACGCATCTCTCACACACATTTGAATGCAACAACAACACAGACTAACCCAGGCTAACCAGAGTTAATGGATGAATTGTATACAAGGGATATTTCCATGCAGGTGAACGTGTGTATGGGGAGGATGTGAGCCACAGCCAAGTGCTTCGGTTCACCATGTGTTGTTTATCACAACTCTGCTGGTGATTATTTCCTTTTCTATGTCTCTCTCTCTCTCTCTCACTCTCTCTCTCTCTCTCTCTCTCTCTCTCTCTCTCTCTCTCTCTCTCCCTGTCTCTCTGTGTTTTGGCAGGGTTTCTATCTTGCGTCCTGTATCTGAATCTTAGAAACACAAGCAGCATGAACGCCCAGCGGGTGTCTCATTCTTGGACGCCCAGGGTGCAGACACATGAAAGCCCATCTCTTCTCCTATCACTCCACGCTGGCACGGCTGCAAGGGTATTATTTTTGTATGTCGTTTTTTTTTGAAGAACCCTTACCCCTTTGGCCCAAAAGAAGCAAAATGTTGTATTTTTGTCGTCGTCTTTTCTCTGTCTTTTCCAATGTTGTGTGCAGCGTGACTTGAGGCTTCCTCTGCCTGTCAGCTGCCATACTGGAGCGATGCAATTAAGATTTGGTTCTTCCCTTGTCTCCTGTCTCCTGGAGGAGAGGATTAGCTATAAATACCTGTCTGTATTCACCACCTTCTCCTTTAACGAGACTGACTCCAGCTACGACTGTCTTTTACGCTCCAAACAGACCTATCACACACAGATAATACACTTTAGTATTTCATCATATGGTATTTTATGATCACTTTTGTTTCGATATATATATATTTTTTTTCACTGTTAATTTCTTCTGATTACTCTCTACTGTACATCCAGGCAGTAATTTGGAGCTTCGGAATTCCTTATGTAGAACCTGTTTTAAGCACTCGGAACTTAGATACTTCCCTCTGAGAGACATCTCTGTCACCTCTGCTGAGTGGTGTCACAGCAGCGTTCACCTGCTGGGGGTCAGGGCAGGAGGGCAAGGTGTCAGAGTTTAACTAGCTTCCCTCCCTGCTGCCCCTCCCCGTCCTGACCTCCAGGTCCTGGTCTGTTTAGCATAGACAGCAGAGCCAAACGCCCACTCGCTGTCCACCTGCGGCTGGGTCACTCTGGGCGACCGACGTCGCCAGGCGGAGAGGTGCAGCTCGCTGAGGTACCTGGGCTTAGATGACAGGACATTTCTGCATATGGTACTTTCATATACAGAAAAGACATGGTGTTGGTACTTCTGTTGTGTTTAGTTCTGTAAGTATATTCATTTTGTAATTGTATTTAAAGGTTAGGGAGAAATGAACACAACATATTCAATTATTTAATTCTCAGGTTGAGTGTGTTTTTGAAAGGATTGGTTTGTTGCGTGTTTGACCCTAGCAGAGATGCAGCCTTGCTGCGCCAGTGCTGTCGCCACAGCGACAGGACAGCTCTGCTTGTCACACACCCCATGCACTGCCAAGAAGAACCATGTTTTACAAAGTTATCATGTCACATACAGAGAGTACAACAACCACTTTCTCTCTTTCTGAATGTTTTATGTGCTTCTAATTTGTCCTCTCTACAGGGGGTTGCAGGCCTACTGTGCGCTTTCTCTCATTCTCTCTCTCTCTGTTGTCTCTCTCTGTTGTCTCTCTCTGTTGTCTCTCTCTTTTTCTCTCTCTTTCTCTCTCTCTCTCTCTCTCTCTCTCTCTCTCTCTCTCTCTCTCTCTCTCTCTCTCTCTCTCTCTTTCTCTCTCTCTCTTTCTCTATATCTCTCTCTTTCTCTATCTCTCTCTCTCTCTCTCTCTCCCTCCCCCCGCCTCCTCCTCTCTCATCAGAATCTCCTCACGATAAGAAAGGGAACACAACCACGTGACTGTCATTGTCACATGTGGTCAGGGTGGCCTAGATCTTCCCTGCCCCTCCTCCTCTGCTCCTGCTGACTTCCTGTCTCCTGGATGGAGAATTCTGGGCCTTTTCAGTCGGTTCGTCCCGGTCAGCAGATAGCCGTGCCCAGCGTGGAGTGAGCCTTTCAGCTGGCCCTCCCGGACCAGACAGATGCTGGCCTGCTGTTGTCTAGATGATGGATCAGGAGCAGTCAGGAGTGCTGACTCCTCACCGACCACCTCTCCCTCATCGCCTCACGTCGGGCACTTAACCCCCCAGCCAGGACCGGCGTGATGGATAGGACATCTACCCCTCAACCCCCCCCTCACCCCTCCGCCCACAGCCCCCCTGCCGCCTCCCCCTGCCCCCTCCCACACACGGCAGGTCTTTGTCAGTCAGGTCTCTGGTGGTACATCCCTCTGACGAGGCAGAAAGAGACAGGCAGGCAGGCCAGCCTCCATATTGTTCTGGGCCTCCCTGCGGTGAGTCCTGGAGGTCATCTACAGTTTAGCAGCAGACCTCTGCTGGCCTGGCAGAAGCTGCAGGACAGATGCCGTCAAGCCGTCGGCCTTTGTTTCTGCGCGCCCGTCACTCTTCTTTCTGCTGGTCGGACATCTTTCTTTTACAGTCACACATTTCATCAGAGGAGAGGGGGAGAGCGAGGCAGAGAAAGGGAGGGAGAGAGAGAGGGGACAAGAGAGAGAGAGAGAGGGGGAGAGCAGACCTGTTAAAGGAAGCCGAATGTCTCAGATGTATTGATATATACAAAACATGTGGGGTGAAATAGCTGTATGCTAAACAACACACAAAGGCTATGATTCAAGAGGGGAAAGAGGGAGTTGAGGCATATTGAGACCTTCAAATATGCCTCAAACACAAGATCTCAAACACTCCACTGACAATAGCTCTAAAATCCATGTCATTAAAATTAAAATAACAGGTGTGGGTGGGGGCAGTTAATGGAAATATGCATTCCTTTGCTCATTTAATTATAATTGTTCAGTATGGTCATAATACCTTGTGCATGTTATCTTAATATAGTGTGTTTGAAATATTGTGTTTGAGTTATTTCATTCAAGGCTTATTTGAAGAACTCCCCATGCCAAGAATCCCTCCTTACTGTCTTAAATGCCTTTATTTGTTGTTTAGAAAATAGTGAACAGTCCTTTTATTCTATAGTCTCAATGCAACCAGCCAATAAGCTGCTGTGTCCCAGACAGCCTGCCTTCCCAGAGCCCATGCAGACAGCCTGCCTTCCCAGAGCCCATGCAGACAGCCTGCCTTCCCAGAGCCCATGCAGACAGCCTGCCTTCCCAGAGCCCATGCAGACAGCCTGCCTTCCCAGAGCCCATGCAGACAGCCTGCCTTCCCAGAGCCCATGCAGACAGCCTGCCTTCCCAGAGCCCATGCAGACAGCCTGCCTTGCAGGCCCATGCAGACGGAAGGCAGTGCTCCAACTCCAGCTGTGCTTGAATCTTCCTCAGTAACCCTGTCGTGGCTCCAGCCCAGATCCCTGCAAGCGTTTGATGGGAACTTGAAATAGAATTTGTGTTAATCCTGTCGCTGTGATCCGTGAAGTTAAAACAGAACAGAGATAAGATGCACCGAGGTGGAACTAAACTTTCAGTGCCTTTTTTTTTTTCTTTTTACAGAACATGAAACATCTTTTAATGCAAATGATAAAGAATTTAATAGCCTTTCCCAGGGTTTAGGGGTGTGTCCGGTGAAATGGCACAGCTTTGTGATGGTGGGAACACTGGATGTCTTAAACACAGAATACTATGTTAGCTTCTACTTCTCCAGTTTTATGCTGCATCGCTCTGCTCGCTGTGTCTTTGGCATAATTAAATTTGTCTGGATGGAACAGACCCAGCGTATATTGATGGATTGTTCCGGAATTGTGTGTTTGACATGGCTGTGTGTGAGTTTTCAAATGTGTCACAGATTAAGCAACAGCGTGTTGTTTTAAGACTATCCTTGTTTTTTGTCTCTGCTTTGCTTTACCACATGTTCTCGGAAATGGATTAGCTGGCCTGAGGTCATCTGCTTTGTTCTTTAGCCAGTGTGGACCGCTAACGAACAGTGTCTGTTTTGGGATCCATTCTGAAAGCACAATTAACAGGTCTGGGGAGCCGGCTGGCAGGTGGACACTCTTAATTCCTTACCTGATGTGTTCCCATTTCCACAGGGAGGAGATGGGAACACACATCAAGGTGTTTGGTTCGCTTAATCGTCCCTGCTCAGAGGAGTGTGGCTGATCTAGCCTGCTGTAGGGCCCCTGTCTCTACAGGGACCCTTAATATGTCAGCTCTGCTGCTGGGTTAAAGGAATACAACACACTCTCTTGACATAAACGCAATTACTACACAGAATTGTCTGTCCAAAACTCGGAGGAGAGGAGACCAGCTCTATCCCTCTGATAGAGTTAGCTGGTCATTTGGAATGACAGACGGTAATATCTCACTGGCTGGGATTGCCATTTAAGACCAATTACTGTTCCAGTGCAACACCTTTGTCACAAAGACTAAATCTCTGTAATATCCTCTGAGTCCATCCCAGCTGGTGTTCTGCCTGTCACACTTTACAGGAGTGCAGTAGAGTTGAAAGGGCAGGGTGGTGTGTTGACACAACTTGTCAGAGTTTACAGTGTGTGTGTGTGTGTGTGTGTGTGTGTGTGTTTATGTCTGTGTGTGTGAGAGGTGAGGGGTTGAATGTTGGCTTGAGCAGAGAGAGTGAGGGAAGTCTGTATTGAAGCGACACGTGATGCTCCCTGAGCTGTCTCTCTCTCCTGTCCCTAACCACGCCTCCTGTCCGTAACCACGCCTCCTGTCCGTAACCACGCCTCCTGTCCGTAACCACACCTCCTGTCCGTAACCACGCCTCCTGTCCGTAACCATGCCTCCGCCTGTCTCATCTCATCCCTCGCCCTGCCATCCGACCCTGCGCCGCCATCTTGAATTATTAATTATTCACTCAAGAATTTAGCCCACATTAAACTCAATTTGGTTACCAGTGTTTAGAGGAAGAAGAAAACCCCCATCCTGTTGGCTTAGACAAACATAAAGGGTTGTTTAAACGTGTGTCTGAGGCCTGTGGCTCCCATTGTCTTCCTCTCTGATACTTCCCACCCTTCATCTGCAGCTTTCTGTCGTACTGGTGACTAAGTTGGTAAATGTTCACAGCTGGACTGCTGACAAGGCCTTTTCATTCTCTAGGGTTTCACAACTAATATAATTTCCCCTGCGGACTACCAGAAAACAAACACAACAAAACTAAAAGGCACTTTCTTTTGGTACAAGCATATGGGTCTATCTTACCATGACATGGCCACCATACACCTTTCAAAACCTGACAATAAACATGACAATAAAAGCATTTTATTTGTTTCCAAAAGAGAGGGCCTATATTGGCATATATCCCCATTTCAAAAAACACTTCTAATAAAGTAATTTTGAGTCCAGGAAACGCTCCTACAGTATCCAAACAATTGTATAATTTCCCCAGTGTTTTACTTGCTATTCACGTTGGTGCTGTTTCAAACCCCTTGCAATGTTTTGATCTCAGACTCGTGTCTGCCTCACAGACACCGCAGACTAAAGAAAAACAGAGAGTCCTTAAAGCGTAATGTCATAAATTACTAGACACGTTGCCATATCATTCTAAATGATCCCGCGTCTGAACCGTTGCGATACCATAATCCCTAGCAAGAAAACACACGTCGACGTCTCTGAATGATGTGTTTTGTCCCCCAACTCTGAGGCCAAACTAGGCTCTCTCCATCACGCCGGCTACAATTCCATCAGTAGAGATTGCGAAAACACTGTTGTTTTTTACGTTCAGATGTGAAAAGCCGTGTCGAGGGCGTTACGGAACCATAGTTTATTTTTCAATTATGCTGCCGCAGCCGTTTGTTGCCGGAAACAAAAGGCGCAATTTACAATGATAATAAAGCGCTCATTGTCTCCTGGGGAAGGGAGATGTTGCGCGTGAAACGGCAGGGCTCGTAAATCTCCCGACGTCTCCCACCAGGCTGAGACGGGTCCTGTGGCTGGATCCCGGATCCTGCCGGCTGGTTGATAGCGGCCGCTGAACACAGGAGCACACCTTTCGAGACGTAAACAAGCGCAGCTCATCTGCTCTCTGTCTCCTTCAATTAGAGAGCGGGATGGTATTTACTCTCATTGATATTATGGCAATTTGGATGATTGATTTTGTAAATTAATGTTACAGTCCCTAGTTTAAGAGTTTCTGCATGAACTGACTGAACATTTCATACAGAGAATAAGGTGGTTTCTCTCTCTCTCTCTCTCTCTCTCTCTCTCTCTCTCTCTCTCTCTCTCTCTCTCTCTCACACACACACACACTCTCCCTTAGGTGAGTGAACGCCCATGTCATGTTGAATTATGAATAATTTCAGTAGTTTGAATATGACAGCTACATCCTAAAGAATAGGGTGAGGAGGTGAAAAACATATGGATCTTCTCAGGGTTCGGATGTTCTGAACCACAGTAGTGCTCTCCGAAAGTTTAAAATGACCATATAAAGCCTGAAGAGTTTGCACTCTAAGTCCACAACCTGCTATCAGTGGGCACTTCCTGAATCATTGAAGCACCACTGAATTAGCAGCACATGAAAAAGTCATCAGTCGAGGTCAGCTTCTGAGGTCGTCTGGTCTGACTGTCATCTCCCAGCCTCCACCAGTGTCTCTAGGCCTCTCCTGAAATCTGACCCTAGCATAGCCTTTCCTGCTTCTGTGGTGCACACATTTGACAGCCATTTAGCAATGTAAATGTGAATGTTCCCTCAGTGGATGTGCTGAAGAGTTTATATTTAGTTTCCATTAACTGCCATTTTAATGGACATTTAATGTGCTGCCTTTTTAATGTGCTGCCTAAACGTATTGGCAAAATAATCTAAAGATAAAATAAACATAAAAGTCAAGGGTCCACACTGACTCTAATGACTTCCTGCTTTAAATACACAGCAAATTCCTTGTCTGTGCAAACTTTCATGGCGAATAAATCCCATTCTGATTCTGATTTAAGAACAGCCATCATATCTATGGATTCATGCCAGTCCTGTAGCCGTTGACCTCTTTGACAGTAACAAAAATCTCTGAAAGTGGTTGCAGATTGGATAGAAAACCATGAACAGTGACTGGTGATTTTCTTCTCTGTGGCAGTTGGTCAGAGTTGACCCACACATGACCTCCTCCGCTACCTAAAAATGGAGACGTCCTATTGTGTGATTGTCAGGTCGAGCAAAGAGAAGACTTACCTGTCAGCTAGCTCTCACTGACACTTGTAGCACTAGAGCTCCTGCCTGTCAGTGCTTTAGATGCAACTGTGATATGTATTTTTCTGTGAGTTCTGAACAAAATGAACACTTGTGGTATACACAGTTTCTGATGGAAACTGGTGCAACAGAACTCATGGTGGAGATCAAGACACAGCTATGGTGAGAAAAGATCAGATGGATAGAGAGAGAGAGAGAGAGAGAGCGAGAGAGAGAGAGAGAGAGAGAGAGAGAGAGAGAGAGAGCGAGAGAGAGAGAGAGAGAGAGAGAGAGAAAGAGAGAGAGAGAGAGAGAGAGAGAGAGAGAGAGAGAGAGAGAGAGAGAGAGAAGGGGGGGTGAGAGAGAGAAGAGATGCACCATGTATTTTTGCTATTCTTTTTAGGTGAAATTCTGGAACATGAGATTCATACATTCGGTGGTGAACGATCTTCTGAACTGAGGACAGAGATGCAGTGGGTGTACTATACTGCTGCACAAAAGCAACAGAAAGGCACCTGTTGAATATTGATGGACTGTTCTTTGGGGAATACATTTATCTCTTTGTGAGACCAGGGACACATCTTCTGGGAGGAGATCAGACAATAACACTTCTTTATCATCAGAGGCAGTGCAGAGCTAGTGGATTCGGTGCTTTAAATGGGAATATGAAGCTTGTTCTGAATGGGAAATACGTTTTGTGGGTGTATTGTATCACAGATTCCCTGCTAACACCATCTAAGGTCAGTATTCTCACGGTTGAAGGACAGAAAGTTGAATTTCTCATATTATTCACATCTCTGTTTTTGTGAGTCATCAAGCAATGTTTGTAATGCAAATAAGGCCACTTCACAGACATCAATTAGCATTTTTAACAAAATAATTAAACTCTGGTCTTTTTTTCTTCTTTTGTGTATTTTTTTTAATGTTGACAGGCATGTTGTAGTACATATTTGGATTGGGAATAAAGGTTTATTATTTAATCTATATTTAATGTTTTATGACACCAGACCAACCTATCAGGCTCATGGTGAACTAACAGACAGTTAGAGGGGCGGGGGGGAGGGGGGGGGGGGGCAACTCCAGAGACAGCACATCCCTTCACTGCTTTTAACAGACATAAACTGTCCCGCAAACACACCAACTCCACGATGAATGATCCAATTACCCTAACCCCATCAGTGTAATTGCTCTAACATGTCTTCAAGGCAGGTATTGGCAGGAACCCTGGGATGGTTGGTCTGCATGTGCTGAACAGCTGCAAGGTTCCCTCCCGTCCAGTAGATCATGGCTGATATCTTATTAATTGAGCTGCTGTCATGGTAGTGAGTGTGTGCGAGG
Organism: Hypomesus nipponensis; assembly: GCF_054491055.1. Lineage (NCBI taxonomy): Eukaryota > Metazoa > Chordata > Actinopteri > Osmeriformes > Osmeridae > Hypomesus > Hypomesus nipponensis. Next base: position 21,645,603 of record NC_140371.1, on the reverse strand, counting down.
AGCGCCTCCCTCCCTTCCAGCCCAGGGGAGTGACAGATGACGGGCAGGACAAGCAGGACTAAACCCCCCAGAGCAGAACATCAAAGGCCTCCAATTAGACACCTCTGAAACATTTATGATTGCAATTGTTTTCTGTAGAGAGGAGCTCAGGAAAGACAGCTTCCCCCTCCATGCCCCCTCCCCCTCCCTCCGCCCTCCCCAGTTTGACCTGGGTTCTGAGAGAAAAACAAGACTCCTCTCACAGCTCTGAGCTGTCGGAGATGAAAGAGCCACAATGAAGATGTTGAGGGGTAATGTTTGTTGTTTCTTGTCCTCTACCCCCCTTCCTCCTCCTTCATCCATCCCTCCCTCCATCATCCCCTCCTCCTCTTCCCCTTGCTAGTTCTCCATTCCCTCCTCTTCCTCCTCCTCCTCCTCCTCCTGTCTGTGAATCACCTCCCTGTGAACCTACTAGCACTCATACTTTCAATAACGTTAAAACAGCAGCAGACCAATTATATCCAATTATGGACTATGAACATATGCACAATAATTTTGTTACCAACGTATGAAGCTCATGGGCCAGTTGGCTGTTTTTTCTACTAACTCGTTCACATCAGACAACATCAGTTCAGAAGGCTGCTTTGCCTGACCCTGCTGTCTGTTTACATGTTGCTCTATGGTGTGTCTGGCCCCACCTTGACACCCATTAGTGACAGTCATGACTGGAGCAAAAGCTCCATGATTGAGCTCGTAAAAGCATATGGCCGTCTGAATGCACCCTGGGGTCAGCATCCTCCCCTCCAGATCATTCTCCTTCTATCAGTTCACTCTTCTCTCATAAACAAACGTGGCATGCCTTTTACTCTGGATGTGATGTGATTAATTTTTAATAAAGAAGTGTAGAAATGGCCATCTTGTAGGAACTTGATGCACCTGGTTCTGTGGATGTTGAGGAGAACCAAACATGGCAGCTCAGTTACACTCTCAACACTCGCGTTCTGGGTTATTTAGAGAATCTCAACTTCCCCGTGAAGCACCAGTAATGGTGCGAAACCCAAACAGGGGTACATTCACATCACTGCCTCCTTTTAACTGCTTGATGCGTCACAGGCAGTCCAGAGATAACGAGGCACACACACACAATGTACATTGCAGTTCAATTATACATGCATAGTGTATGCATTCAGGACACATGGAACACCGTTTGATGTGTGTCCTTTGCATACAATTCTCTTGTTTGACAGGAGCATAGACAATAGACTCCTGTAATTATTCTGCTTTGCTCATTTTTCAGGTGGACATGTACATCCTTGGTCTGTTGTTACTAAAACCAGCTCTCGCTGGTTTGCACATTTTCCATTAATCTGCATCTTAATAAATGAAGTCCCGATTTTTTGGCAGAAAGCCTGTTCTCAGGAGTTTGACAGGGACTCTGAATATTTAGATAGCAGGGGGCTAACAAATTAGCAGGGGTGCTGGGAGGGAGGGTGGGGTGGTAGGGGAGGGGTGCTGGGAGGGAGGGTGGGGTGGTAGGGGAGGGGAGGGGGGCAAACTGGGGATTAGGGTGCTCCTGTTTGTTTTTCTTCCATCCTGATTAAAACTGGTGCCTTAGTCCAGTGATTATGAACAGACAGATTAATTGGCCTGTCAATCAAAGCAGCGTTAGCTCTTGTTGTTGCAGAGAATCCCACTGAGAGGTGAACACAAGATACTTTTGATCCTTCAAAACGTCTCGACCCGCTGATGGATGGCCCTTCAAGGCTTTGGTGTTGATGGGAAACAGTACGGCCGTGTCTCTGCCCATGAAGACATACATGTCCTGTCAGAAGAGAAGGATGTTTTCGTTTTTTTTTTTTTTAGCTTTGTCTGTTGTGTGGCGGCTTGCTGTCAACAGTGTGGTTGGAAAAGCATATTTTAGAACGAGAACACTGTAGACCCAGTTTGGTCTGGCGAGTGTAAACCAAACCTGATTGGCGAATATCTCAGTGCTTCACCGCATGGAGTCACTCGCTTCATGGCAGCACAGCAACTTTCAATAATTCATTGCTTTTAAATGTGATCAACAACCAGACAATCAAAACAGCGGCGGTTTGGGAACAGCTTGCACACTTTTCTAATGTCTCTTAATGCTCGATGGCCTTTCTGATCACAGAGCAGCTATGGACCCTCTATTGTTCCTGTTTGTTGTGGAGGAAAACCCGCTTCGTTCCTGTCCTCCTCGCTGCGGGTTTTTTTTAGCTCGCCATATTCAAACATTTCAGCCGACCAGTCAGACACCCAGACACAAAGGGTGAGTGACATTATCAGCTGGCAGTGGTGATATGCTTTTCTCTCTGAGTCCCGTTGCCGTGACAGCACAAAGACGAACCCCCTCGCAGTCCTTGCGGGGAGCTCTTTACCAGGGTTGTCAGCTATCGCCCCCCCCCCTCTCCCTCCCCACCATCAGGCAGGCTGCCCAACCGGTTGTGAAAGCCCTTCCTTTTGATATTTATATTTCTTCTGAATGTTAATGACTGTAGGTGTCATTGTCACGGTCTCTCCTTTGTTACCCTGGCTTTGGCCACCCAGGGTTGTCTTCTCACCTGACAGCTTCCACACATCAACTTCCATTGTCCAATAAAGCGTCCCACTAGTGGACTGAAGTGTGTGGGGGGGGGGTTTCCCCCCTTGTCTGCTCTCCCAGTAGTCGGTTTTACCACAGAGGAAGTTAGCTAGCTGTGTACACCTGGATGACAACAGGACGAAGCAACAATAGAGCTAAACCCTCCCCTGCTGCCTTATCTTTGGCTGTCCTTCCAGCAGCAGCCAACCCTGAGAACATGCTGAGAGTACAGACTCCTTATCCCCCCTCCTCCGCCCGCCTCCACCCCCCTCCTCCGCCCGCCTCCACCCCTCGCTGGGTGGCCAGGCACCTGGCTCTGCTTCAGCCCATTCTGGACAGGCAAGGGCTGCTGTGAGCCTCTCTGAAATATCGCGCTGCGCTCCTCTGAAAGGAGGATCTAAGTGGGACATCTATCTCCAAAAGCTCCTTCTGGCAGGGAAGGCAGGAGGGGCAAAGGAGACCCACCCCCTCCCTCAGGAACGCAAGAACACAGCAGATGTGTAAACGCCAGGAAAACAAACTCTTTAATAGGTAGCGTTATCAGTAAAACTGACAGAAACTAGTCAACTCAGTTTATTTATGTTCCACACTGTGGGTAAAGATTCAGAAGGCAAAGTGAAGGACAGAACAGAAGCCTTCCCACTGTTGGTAGAACATGAAGGTAGGAGATTCCACCAGGGATTGTGGGTAAGTTGTTTGAGCTGCTGTTTGAACTTCCCAACCCGCTGCAAGTTGGTGTGTTGAAGAAACTTGGTACATGAAAAAAAATGTATATATGTTTGTCCTACTGTAGGTTAGTACACAGGAAGTATGATACTTGGATATATTCCAGTCAAGAATGATCATTATGAAGGTGTGTTTGTTGAGGAATTATACACTACTACATTACAAACTGCAACGTGAGTGTAACTTCATACAGTTTCAGCTGTAATCGCCTACTCGTACTTAATTGAAAGGTTGTAGATGCTAAGTTAATGGACATTAAGTTATTCTGGCAGTCTGCAGCCAAATGTTTGTGCATGAACACTACAGGCCTTGGATATCTAAGCATCTGGAGCTCAAGGGAGGTGTCTTAGGTGTCAGCTGTGTCTGGCTTGGTTTGTGGCAGCTCTGAGAAGGACTTCTCAGTCAATTTCTGTCCTGTCACAACCCAACACCTCCTTCTGGATCCTGTACAATGTCCCACCTGCAGACACGGACTTCCAGACATGGGGAAACTGTTAAACAAACTCCAAAGTTTCCCCTATTTTTTGAAAGCTGATAATCATCTGTGTTTATCGTGTCACCATTGATTTGACGTCTATGTTTGTTTTGCATGTGGCCTACAAATGGGAATATCACATCTGGTAGTGGGGGCTGTTTCTGAGAAAGGTTTCTCTCCAACGTGGTCAATAATTCAGTGTTACAATCCAACCCTAGAAACGTTTGTCCTCTGCAGGACTTCCTCACTGGGCCCTGATTAATGGGAGGCTCAGCAGGAACCAGGCTTGGGCTGCTGGGCTCGGCACGGGGCTCGTTTGGGCTTCAGCTCACGTTTCAGGGCCAGCCTTGGCTGCCCAACGGATCTGATTGGATTTACGGCAACTCTCCGACTGGTTCTGGAACTGGAGCTGTGGCTCAGAGGCCTAAATGGCTGCCCTGGGCATCGTTAGAGCCGCTGGCACAGCGAAAGCCTGCTCTGGGGATCCCTGGATGAAGCCCTTCACACTGCCTGGGTATCTGGGCTTGAAGAGAACGTTGTCCTATTCCCTGACAAGCTGAGCATGAGGCTCAACTATTCATAAGCCACTCTCAGCTACTCTGGGGAGAATGGCAAGTTATGAGAGTTGGTCTGCAACTTCCTGATTCAAATGAGTGATTTTGCTATCCTTTCTTCCGATACCTGACTCAGAACTGAATGCCTTTGATCTGAACACTGGTAATGACACTCTGATTGAAAGCATTTTTTCTTCTTACTTCAGAGTAATTGGACCAGCGTGGAAAGTTTTTCAAAAATGTTTCAAAGGGGTATATTCCTGCTTTTCATCACTGATGAAAACATTGTAGTTGCAGCAGACACATTTTAGATCTTACCATTATCCAGACAAATTTGCTTTAGAGTGTAAGAATTTCTTTTAATTTCTCTCAAAGTGCCATTTTATCTTCAGTCTGTTTCAGGCTCTGTAGAGATAAATCTATCAAAGACACACTAGCTCAATGCTAATTAAAATAAACATCTTAATAAAAATTAATAGAGATTGTGTCACTATGTTCATGAAGAGAGTCCCCCATAGTTGCTTGTCAGCAGTTCCATACACAACTGTCACGGTTCATTGTTGATGTGTGAAGGATATTAACGTCAAACAAATGAACTTTAGTAGATGTTTCCTTTGATGAAAATAGCCTTCAAATTGTATTTTTCGTCAAGTCAAGGAAATCTCCTTACTCAAGACAGCACACACACCCTTCACCATCAACACCTAGCTCAGAGACCACTTAAGCAGAGTGTGCTAAAAGAAACATGAAAAGACTTTTGCAGTGAAACTTCTCGTTCCCTGTTCCCTGTCAACCTGACTCTTTTAGCTTCTCAGGCCTCTTGGGGGTTGTGGAGAACACGCTTTGCATTATTTAGATGGGCAATCACTCAGAAACCCCTATGTGTTTAGCCCAGAGAAAGAACAGGCTAAAAATAGAAACGTTCATTTCAGGTTTTGCCTCGATGAAACCTCAAGGTATGTGCCTCCGAAGTCATCACCTAGTGTGGGTATTGTGTCTCCTCTGTTGTGGCTGAGGAATAGATGCCTTTGTTTTGAAGCCGAATGTGAGAAAGATGGTTTTCCCAAGTACCTTAGGTGCCCTAGATTCCCAAAACTACTCTAACCAGCAGTGTGATAGGCAGGAAGAAAACTGTTCTTGAGACATTTTCTTTTGGAAACATTGTGATAAGGAACATAAACGTTGTTGCCTGATTATTATGTCATAAAGTTTTATTGCAAACAGATGAAAATATTTCTTGGCATGGCAGTAATGTATTCTTCAGCAGCTAATTTCTGAGTTTATGTATACACAATCATCTTGCGAAAGATTTGGAACATGTATTGATATAACAAACGGTTCACTACCAATTCCCTTTCTTGTTATACTGAGATAGCAATTCTGTCACACATAAAACATTTCAAAATGTGAAATGAAGGATGTTTCGAAATGCATTCCACACTGGCAATTCATTATTAATGTCACTCTTCTTGGTATCTTACAAACGTATTGTACATTTAAAAATATATTCTTAATTGTCACAATGTCATTAATTATTCAAGCTATCTGCATTCCCCTTCCAAATAATTCTTCATTTAGTCTCATGAAAATAATTCGGACAAATCAATATATTCCACATCACAGTAAATAGGAGTCAGATGGCTGAGCAGTGAGGGAGTTGGGCTAGTAATCAGAAGGTTGCCGGATCGATTCCCCGCCGTGCAAAATGATGTTGTGTCCTTGGGATGTTGTGTCCTTACTGTAATTACTGTAAGTCGCTCTGGATAAGAGTGTCTGCTAATTGACTAAATGTAAAATGTAATATATTGTAATATAAATGTGTACAGTATGTGATAGTTAAAAAATATTTGAGGACACACAATGGAATCATAGTCATCCACTGGATCAAAAAACAAAGAAAACTTGTCCTACTGGTCGTTGAACTCCTCGCTGTGGCGTGACCTCAGTCCAGCCCAGCGGGCAGACAGACGGCGGTCAGACAGACAGACAGGCAGACAGGCAGACAGACAGACAGGCATTGCCTGGAGCTCCTCTCCTGTGAGACTCTCTCATGGGGTTTCCCCCCAAAAAACAAGCTTCACGGCTGTCAGTACTGTATCTGGAAAACGGCGCGTTCTTTCGGAGAACGTCCATCTCTGCTCCCTGTGGAGAATGCTGTGGCCTCATCCTTCAGGGCATGTCTGGACATGTCTGAACAACCTGGCCCCTGTTGCTCTCCGTGCTGCTGAAGTCATGCTGGCATGATGGACTCTGAGCACCGGGCTTCTTCCTGGAAAAATATAAAGAAGAAGAAAATAAATAGGAACGCATAGAAAGAGGGAGACAGCACGTGTGTTGTTAACTGTTCTTATGCTCATTATTTAACCACCAGTAATGATAGATTAGACACACTAACACATACACACTACCTGAACTTTAGGTCGATGTATCTATGGATTCCCAGTCCAGCCCCGGACTCTCTCGGTACTGGTGAACAGCTCAGACAACCTTTTTAATTAACAGGCATTTCTTGAGTCTGGTTAGCATGCTCTTTGGGGGGTGGGGGGGTCTATCAATCTTCTTTTTTTTTAGTTTGCCTTTGGCCAACAGGCAGATGGCCAGTTATTAGTGGTAATTACAATTCCATCATTGATCATGGTTTGTAATCGTATTTAATTTAAAATGTATTAATAATGAAGGGTAGCAGAGGTGTGCTGTGTGAATGTGAACGTGTGTGTGTGTGTGTGTGTGTGGGGGCGGGGGGGTCTCCAGAGGGACCTATGTCAGCTGGTACATCCCAGAGGTGACACCATCAACACGGTCGCCAGCACACCACCTTAATTAGCTCTGCAAGTAACACATGTAACGTGAGCAAATTAGATGTCATTCTGCAGGGTTAAAGTTCAGTTTGTCACGTTAATGATGTAGTTTACCTCAGCGTGTCGCCTGTTGACGGACGCACAACTGGAATGAACGACATATAAACATGTTGAATCTAACAGAGGCAGTGGGCTGTAAGCAAAAACATGATATGTACTGTATATATGTGGCAATAACGACAATAGCAATCACATATTTGTCGTGTTGTGGCTTCAGAGGGAGCTGGTAGACCTACAGTGCATGAAGTAGGTCAACCGGCTGACTATGGGTGCCTGTGGATATGCTGTCAGAGCCACATCTGCTGAGCACACACGCCCGTGCTCAGAGAAGAAGGGAGAGCAGCTAACATGGTAGCTGCTCATCAGTAGAGAAGAAATACAGCCTGCAGGTGTTTATCTGATAGTCTAAGAGGTCTGTGTCGATTATATCCCTGGTAAATTTGGAATGATATCTAACTGTCTATTCTCATGAACGAGGCTGTTTGTTTGACAGCATGTGTGTGTTAGTAATTTTCCATGGAGGTATAATTGAAACCATCAGGGAAGGAATGTTAAACCATCAGATCCTTAGGGTATTTAGATTTACTAGGTACTTTTATTCTCTTATTATTAATTAGGACTTTTGATGGTTTCTCGCATTGCTATTTTTTATCAAGCCACTGGAGGATGGGTTATGGTTGATTCACTTATGCACAAATTAAACTCCTGCCAGTCAGTAAATCTCATAGTCATAGCAATCAGTTGGGTGACAGTGACAGTGGCATGTGTGTTTGTAATATTCCTAGCAGCTCTTCTCCTGTTACATATTTCATACATTAGCGTTTGAATTTCGGGGCTAGAATTGTGATAAAAAAATTATTGGATTAATAATAAGTTATCGAGTTTACTTTAGATGCTACTCTTCCTAATGAAAGTGGCTAATGTTTGACATGTCAAAATGTATTTAACTCATTCATGGTTAAGAATGATCATCAATGTAATATTTAATTATATTAATATGAATAATAGTATTTAGAATATTAATTATATCATATTAACTATTAATTAAAAGCAGCTGAGAATCCACACTGATCCTCCATTGAACAGGAGTTCCAATGTGGCAGCTATTTGACCTCTAACCTTTGACCCCATAGTGCACATACACACTGTTGTAAACACAGATCAGAAAGCCCTTTAGCTTTTATTCAGTCACGCTCAAAACTGTCTGCCCAGACCTCCTTTAGGACACTTACTGCAAAAGTAAATTCACAAAATGTTACAAAAGAAGCACACTATCCTCTACTGTACACTGACACAGGGTGCAGTTCTGTCTTAAACCGCCCAATCGGTGTCTGACTGAAATTCACAGGAAGTGCTTACTAAACAAAGAGGCTGATTGACAGAGACTGTTCATGACTGGAAATCTCTCCAACTGCTCAGCCTCTTGTTTATTGATTTGTTGTCAGGGATATGAAAGCAAAGTCCTAGTCCTACTGTTGACCACACACACTGAGTGGCAGTCAATTAATCAGGGAAGCGATCGTCCCAGCAAGACGAGCCGGGCCAAACTTCCACCAGAGAGGGATGTCCCCTCAGTCCACTGGTGAGGACGATGAAGATGAATGTCAGACCATGGGAGCTCTGATCTCTCAGTGTGATGACATCTCTAAACAGATTAATCTCCCTCCTGATAGCATCCTGTGCCAAATCAGCACATTTATTAAAAGTTATGATTTGGTGTAGAACTTTGATGGATAGCTGATTTGCTTGTCTTCCAGTGAATGAGTGGATTGCTACCTTGTTTCAAATGATTTATGACAATCTGATGTCTGATATGTCAGCATATTTGCATTAAAGTATATATGTCTGTCATGTTGCCTTTTTACATTTACATTTACTCATTTAGCAGACGTTTTCATCCAAAGCGACTTCAAAGAGAGAGCTTTACAAAAGTGCATAGGTCAATGATCATAATCAATGAGATAGCCCCAAAAACATTGTGGGTAGCCAAAACATGAAGCATACATTGTGAAAAGCAAATAAGTGCCAATGGGACGAAACATAAGAGCTTGTAGTTACAATTGAACATTTTTTTGCAAATGTTGCTGTACTTGCTGTTTACGCTAGAAAGTTTTAAGATTTTGAACAGCAACATTTTCAAAGCATCACTTGGTAAACTGGCTTGTGTACTCTAATGGTAAAAACATAAATGTCACAACATAATTACATTGTGCACAGGTTGGAGATATCAGTTTTCCTGTAGATACATACAAATACATACAAATCTGTGTCTGTTTTGGGTTGTTTATATGCAAACACCAAACCTCTGTGTTTGCACAGTGGTAAACTGTCAAATAGTATTTAGGAAGCAAGGAAGTATCCTTTCAACCCAACAGATTTCTGAAGAGAGAGGAAGCAAAACGTAAAGCAAGACTTTCTTCAGCTTTCTGATATCTCTAACAGCCACATGTTTGTATTCCAAATTATTCATTTTTTTCTCTCGCTCTCTCTCAAAACACTTGCTTTTGAAAAGCACCAATCCCCTTTACGGCCTAGTTCTCCTCAGTGAGGAAGTGGAGCCTTTGTGTGTCGATAAGAGTTTGTGACTGTGCTGGGCTTTGATCTGCCCTTCCAGAGAAGGAGACACTGAAGGTTTTAGCGGAGAGATGCTAGTTTCTTGTTCCGCTCTGACAGCGCCTCTGTGGGCTCCACGCAGAGACAGGGCTCAGCCTGTTGCAGGAGGGTGATGAGCCTCTCTCCAACACATCTCTGAATTCTGTCGACTGGTGTTGTTTTCTTTTAAAGAGAAGGGGCTTAAACACAGGAAGACGTGTTGGCTGGAAATATTATGCAAAGTAATGCCTCTTAATTGAAGGTTTAGATGAGGGTTTAGATCTCTGCGGGGAGCAAGCAGGACGGCATGATTTGAACTGTGTCGTGGAGCCACATGGGGAGGCTGTGTGTTCAGTCACGGGACAGCTCACCTACACTGCTGCTCTGTTTACTGTTGTATGAGCGTAGCAGGCTAGTGTAATGGGAGGGGGACGTTGTACATGCAGGCCATTGATTCCTATTGATGACGTCCTTGATGCTTTCTCTTCTACTATGTGACCTTTGGAAGATTCAGATTCACTAAATTGACAAAGGGCATGGCACAGCAAATGAGATATAGATCCTCTGCAGATGTGTAGTGCACCGGCACAAATCATTTGAGGTTTTTAGTCATTCTGGTAAAACCTTACATACCTAACTCTGAACTATACACACAGAACTGATGTAACACCACAACACAACACAACCTCATAGGATGGAAACAGCTATCCATTTCAAACTTTTTGATAAATCTGGCTCACTAATGTGCACTGATCTGCTAACACTGTGAAATCTTCCGTAACGTCTAAGGTTGGACACAGCTTATTGATTGATCTACATTCAAGACATATTCTACTCCATGGATGTTCCCTGCGTTTCCACATGCCTAAAACATGACAAGAAAGAAAGAAGAGAGAAAGAGCGAGTGAGAGACAGAGAAAAGAGAGAGAGAGACAGAGAGAGAGAGAGAGAGAGAGAGAGAGAGAGAGAGAGAAAAAAGAGAGAGAGAGAAGAAAACAAAGAGAGTGAGAAGAGATAGAGAAGCATACTTCTATAGCACAGATTATTTTTTTGCAATGCCCATGATAATCACGGCAAAGAAGCCTGAGTTGTTAAATGGTGTGCCCATGCAAGCATCTGGAGAGGAAACTGGGACAAAGTGTACTTTAGAGGGAATAGAGGCAGTCTCCTAGCCTTCAGGGCTGGAACCGTACACCCAAGTTCTTTGAAATAAGGAGATAAAGATTCTGGAGTTTTTTTCCCCCTAGAAATGTGAACTATCGTAAAAAAAGGGAAATATTACCACCTTTAAATCATCCTGTGTCTACCAACAAAGCTGTTACTGTATGTAAATAGAAAATGGGATTATAATCCACCATATGCAGACTTGCTGTTTAGTGCTCCGTGAAATAGAGATTTGGGGGTAAGTTTTTGTAGAGATTGACTTGTCAATAAGAATCATGAAGAGGGCTGTCATGGGAGCAGGAGGATGGAGTCTTCATGGTTCCCCAGGGCTTGACCTCCCAGCCCTCATCTCCCAGCCCTCATCCCCCAGCCCTCATCCCCTAGCCCTCATCCCCCAGCCCTCATCCCCCAGCCCTCATCTCCCAGCCCTCATCCCCCAGCCCTCATCTCCCAGCCCTCATCCCCCAGCCCTCATCCCCCCAGCCCTCATCTCCCAGCCCTCATCCCCCAGCCCTCATCCCCCAGCCCTCATCTCCCAGCCCTCATCCCCCAGCCCTCATCCCCCAGCCCTCATCCCCCAGCCCTCATCTCCCAGCCCTCATCCCCCAGCCCTCATCTCCCAGCCCTCATCCCCCAGCCCTCATCTCCCAGCCCTCATCCCCCAGCACTCATCCCCCAGCACTCATCTCCCAGCACTCAGCCCGTTCCAGCTGAACTGTTAACAGCATCACTGTTCTCACATTTCTCATCGAAGGACACCAATCAATAAATCAATGGATCCACCCACCCCAGTCTGGACTGTGGTGTCAACTGGCCTCCTATTTTCTGTTTGTCAATCCCATGAAACACTTATCTGCTGGAACAAGTGGATGTTTTGTGTGACGCCCTGGCGAATGTTCATTAAGTTGTTCTCATGTGTGTGTGTGTGGTGGGAGAGGGGTTGGTGGTCAACATCTGTTGGTACTGATTTATGTATCCATGACCATCTCTCTGGATCATATGTCTATCACACCATAACAATGCCATCGCTGGGTGACACATTCTAAAATCCCCATTAGTACATTATCAGATCATAGATTATTTAATGTTTGGTAACAAAAACAATATTAGTTTTGCTTGCCAAAAGCAAATGGTAAACCAACAGCAAAACACAATAAGGTATTAATATAGTAGTTCCCACAACAACAACAACAAAATTAAATGATGCTATTATTAAATGACAAATCTTGAATCTGGGCTTGCAATTGTATTTTTATGGGTTTTCGAATCAGCATAGTGTTGCGTTAGGAATTAACGGGGTAAGACAGAAATCGTTGAGACACACATTCAGCTCTTGAAACAGGTCACTTAAAACAGTCCTCCAAACACTATTGAGCTCTCACTTTCTCAAACGTCTTTTTTTAAGATTCAGTGTGAACATTAAAATTGCAGAATTGGCAGGCTCAGATTAATGTTTTTCTTTTTATATTCGAGACAGCTCCGCTGGGGTTCTGAACCGATGCTCGGCTTCCTCTTCCTTGTTTTTCTTTTCTTAGGATTACATTCTCAAACAGAGCCATGGTGAACTCATCAAAAGTTCACCAACTTTATTGCTCTAGAATTCATGGTTGTTGGCTATTGGCCTTTCACCTTCACCAAATCAACATTTTCAAAAGATGTATTTTTTTTATTTTTTACTTGTTTTTTGTTGTGTAGAGATAATGAGATATCGCAACGCGAGCATGTCCTCTCCTCTCTCTGAGTCATAAACACTGAATCTATTGACAGTAGTGCCTTCTGGCCTCGTCTTAGTAAAGGTCTGTTTCTTCCTCATTATATTGAAACTCGTACTGCCCGGAGATGCTGCGCTCTGTGGTACGTGTGGTTCGTTTGGCTCATTGCGGCATTGCAGGGAAAGGTTTCAGACATTGTGACAGGTACGTATCTTTCACATTACTGTGACATCCATCCATTGACTGTTGTGTCAAGCAGGATCAGAGTAAAAAAATACATAATAATAATAATAATAATGTATTCACAATCACTCCAATGACTCTCCTCTGCAGTCCAGTTGCAGTTCACCCTCCTCTGACAGTCATGCCATATCATTCAAAACATTTCCTCGTGTGATGTTCATCGTTGTTGAGCCCGACATGAAAGAGCTCTTCTCTGATACAGGGCCATGCAGTGTGATTATGGACATCGGTGTGCTCCATCAAAAGGATCAGAGTGACATGGGCTGTGGGAGAGATCAATGGCAATTTCACAGTACAGCAGAGCTGATAGACGGCAGGCTGCCTGAAACCTAAAATAAACATGCGTTTTAGAAGCCTTGGATGCATATCCATGCTTTGTCCTGATATCCTATATTTATATCACTAAAGAGGGAGTGCTGAGTGACGATCTGATTATTGAGGCCTCGCACCTACAACCTCTTTTCCTGTGTCACACCACAACCTCGAGTGTGATATTGCATTAAAACAACACTTCTAAAAGCGCCATTTATTAGTTAGCAACAATATGCGACAACAGAGTATGGTTTGTTTATTTAATCATGATTTTTTTTCTCCGCCAACACATAGTCCGGACTAACTGGTATGGTACTGGACTGTTGCCAAGCAACACAAACAGTTTCCTGCTCGCCACCGACTGACTACATTGGGTACAGGTTACCTCAGAAGAGCTCCTTTGAATCATTTTCTTTCATATTTATGTTTATCTCCAGACGACCATTTATAATTTAACTCGAATGTAATGAAACAATAACCAATTTGCGGTGCGAAATGTGTTAAAATCTTAGATAGATAACGCTCCTTGTTCGTTATATCCAGTCCCCGTGTTCTTAATGTTATTAGAAGGCACTGTGCTTTCTCAGTCTCGGCAAGGCAAACAACTATTATCAAAGAGTATGGATGTGTTGTAAACTCGACTAGTATCTCACATATAGGCTATTGTATTGACTGATTATTATTAACTCTTGGGGAGCATTCAATAACTTGCAATATTTGAACCATTGGAGTGGATAGACGGTTATAATAGTATGATCGCAACCGGAATGAGCCCATCAAGTTTCCTTCTCACCGAACAAACTTAGTTAGGCTACTTGCTAGAGTAGACAACAGTTGACAACAATTTGAAATGCATAAAACTATATTTCAAGTACACTTGTTATATTAGCCAGTTTTCTTTACAATAAATTGCAAGCTGGTTGAAGATTTTGGGGGCATTTTTTCGTGTTTAAATTGCGATAGGCCTACTGCCAGAGTGTCTATGTTGTTTGAGTTCCCTTGTTTCAAAGGAGTTTCTTTATTAATGATATATAATGAGTAAATGCTTAAAAATATCAGTAGAAGGGCACACCTTAAGGGGAAGTGTGTCATAACAGAGTGTTCAACCATTTTACACAGAATTGCCCAGTTTCTTAGTTTTGACGCTTTGGCAGCTAGCCTGCTTCTCTAGTTTACTAGATATCGTCATTGAACTGCAGTTCACATCACGTCATCCATATGAGAAGGTGGGCATGTGCTAGAGAGATGGCTGCCTGTGGTTAGCTGCAGAGACCTGGGTGAGGAAGTGGAGCTTTTGCTGTATGGTTCGTTTCATAAAGGGATGCAAAGAAAGCCAGGATCAATGGGAGTCTTTCCTTTCTGATGAGATCAGAAGGAATGTGTATTTCCTTCCTTGAAAGACACATCTTTTTTTAATGTATTTTTTATTGTTATTATTATTTTCCTTGACTCCCTGAAGAACCAGACATGTATATGGAGCTGTGTTGTCTGCCCGCAGTGATGAGCTGTTTTGTTGGGACTTAAAGAAGCGTTGTGTTGGTGTATGGGCCCTCAGGCCTGCTGGAACAGAAGGTTGTTGAGCAGTAGTGCTGGGTGGTGGGGGCATGGGATCAGTCTACGACCCCCTGTGTGTCACCACACAGCTGAAGAGCGTCCTAATCTAGTGGAGCTGATGTCAGAGGATGTCTCTCTCAGCTGTTCTCTCTCTCATGGGCTTATCTCTCTCTCTCTCTCTCTCTCTTTCTCTCTCTCTCTTTCTCTCTCTCTCTCTCTCTTCTCTCTCTCTCTCTCTCTCTCTCTCTCTCTCTCTCTCTCTCTCTCTCTCTCTCTCTCTCTCTCTCTCTCACACTCTCTCTCTCTCTCTCTCTCTCTCTCTCTCTCTCTGTCTCTCTCTCTCACTCTCTCTCTCACTCTCTCTCTCTCTCTCTCTCTCTCTCTCTCTCTCTCTGTCTTTCACTTTTTCTTCTTCTCTCTCTTTCACCCTTTCTCTCTGTCTCTCTCCCTCTCTCAGCATTATCAATCACTGCTAGGCCCAATCAATCACTCTGTAGGAGCTTCCTGATTCACCCCACATCAGATTTCAGATTGCTCACCGATTAACACCGGGCTAAACATCTCCAATAGAGCACAGCATTACTGTGATGAGCAAATGATAACATATAAATACATTAAAACGTTGCTTTTTCACAGACACGCTGTTCACGCACGCTTGGGTCGTTCTGTTGACAGAAGCTGTAACCCTGCGATAGCTGAGGAACTGCCAGCTCTCATACATGAGTGAGATACTCTGGGGTTTGTTCCCGAGTGGGAAGCAAGACATAAGAGCAGCTGGCTTTAACAGGAGTTGTCGTCCGTGGCTGTCACTTGTTTCCTGTGGAACATGAAGGGAATGAGAGAATGCCTTTTGTTTGCTCTTGTTTCAGGGTGCCCTGTTGTATTGACTGTGGACAACTGCCATCTATTCATGGGTTAATTAGTGCATAGCCCTCCCTTCTGACTCTGGTGTATCAGAAGCAGGAAATGGCAGGGCTCCCTGTGCCCACTGCTCTGTGGGACAGCTTCATCACAGTCCTCGGAGGAGGCCAGCCACACAAAGAGCTCCTCACGCTCAGCATATGTGTGACTGGGCTGTTGTTCTGTAAACCAGAGAGATACCACAATGTCAACCACGCTCTCACAATAGGAGCATCAGCATGCACACCAGAGACACAGAGATGTTCCATTGTGACAGTTTGTGCTGGCCCAAGGGTGGAGAAATGCTCTTAAGTGAAGAAGGGGGTGGAGGGAAATGTCAGGGAAGGAGATGTGAGAGAGAGAGAGAGAGAGAGGGGGGGGGGAGAGAGAGAGAGACCGGGATATAGAAGGGGGTGTAATTGAAAAATAGGGTAACGTAAGGGGTTATATAGTACAATGTCCATGTATGGATGCATGTCATGAAAACAGGCTGCTGGTATGTGGTGCAGTGGAGGTAACCCCCGCCCCTCGCTAGGATGGTGTGCTGATTAAAGCAGGGCTTGGCTGGTATTCCAAGCCCCTAGTCGCTGTGTTTCAGACCCAGTGGAGAAGCTCTGAAACTGGACCACACTGCAGTCACTGGACCAAAACATCCTCCAGGAGATCACTTACTCACTCAGAGAAGATCCTTCTGTAAGGCTCTGCTCCAGGGGCTAGCCTCTGATGGGATGTAGTCTTCCTCAAATAAATCAGTTTCATCTCAGTATTTGTTTTGTTTTTAGTGCGATGATCTTTCCTCTCTGCCTTGACTTTTGCCTCAGCCATGGTCAAGAGAAAATGCTATTAGCAAAATGAATATGTGGTCTTGCTCCAGTGTGCTGGCCTGAATCAATGAGGTCTTTTCTGGGATCACTCAGTGTATTGGAAATGTCAAATCCATCTTCTGGCCTTAGTAATGAGACGAGACTCCAGGCTTATAGTCTTTCATTTTGCTTTATTGACCATCTAATTCCATAAGACAAATTACAGTCCAATCCAGGACTCACTGACATGTTTATGAAAAAAGGTTGTTGAGCAGTTGAGTCCTACATCAGAATGTATACCTCATACACCACGGAGCCAGAGTCATAGAACACATTTGGACGGGGGCAAAGCTCAATCCAATCTACAATACTTTAGTTAGCAGCGTGTTATTCCTTTTTGTCAAGGGCGTAGTTTGAGCTGCTAGCTCTTGTTCCTCTCACTCTGCATCTCCTGTGGAGCGGCAGCAGTGTGTTTGGGTCATGCTGTACTGAAACCTGTGCCAGTTCATGCTCACCTCAGGCATCAGTTGAACAGCCGTAGGGAGAATAGGATAGTCAGTAGAGAGCCTGCAGCTTCGGTAGTGGCCCCAAACCTCTTGAAAGGACTACTTTATGGCACTACTTTCTGACAGCCCTGGCTGACATTTTGGGTATGTACTTTGAATCACTGCGACTGTGTTAATGGACATGCCTTTTATTGATGGTTCACATTCTGTATGGACCTGCTCTCCACAAAGGCCTGATGGAAGGTATATCTGGGGTTTGCTAGGAATGGGCGTATGATGGATCTACAGGGTGTCTTTGGTCTGCAAGGGCTCCTATGCAGCCCTCTGTCAGGGCAGCAGATGGTTTGGGCGTGCTGAGAAAGCAGAGCGGAACACACGCAGGGAGAAAGCCTCTGTAATTGCTTTGGCAATTGGACGCAACAATGTGCAACAAGATACTGGTCAGAAAGGGGATTTGGAGTGTGTACCTAGCAATAATCCTGTTTCACAAGAGTCCAAGAGGACACAAGCTGTGCAATTACCAGATGAAAGAGACAACACACGAGTTTTCACATCTGCACAAAACAGCCCTTTTATCTCTTCATTTATTAATTGAACACAGCACGGTTACTCAGGAAGATATGTGAATGCAATCTCCCTATTGCTGAATCATTGTGTTAACTTGCTTATTACTCTTTGGTGCTCCTAACAGCATGTCAGAGAAAGGTTAGTGGGAGATTATGTACACTCTAACAGTGTTTAGCGCTTGGATTCTGCTCCTGGCTCTGAGCATGATTTGGTTTTCCCTAACTACGTGTGTGGTGTTTACTGCTCACTTGACTGTGAATTAGCCACCTTTATAAACCCTTGATGCATGCCTGCCTCTGTGATTGACCCCGTCCTCCACAGCCTGGGGTGGCGACTGAGCCGTCCGTTCGATGTGCTCCGGACTCTGATGAGTCTGGTGGGGAACCCGGAGCCTGCGGGTTGGACAGACGAGGTTATAACGATGAGGGAACGAGGAAGTGAGGTGTGTCATAACAACACGCCCCCTTCCCACCCCTCCCCACCCGACCCCACCCCTCCCCACCCTACCCCACCCCTCCCCTCACCCCAGCTCCCTCCAACTGTCCAGGGACAGGTGGGGAGGGGGAGGCCCTGCGCTGCTTACCCACTGACCCCTGAAGTCTGCCTTCGGAGCCATGGATACAGGACCCTCTCATTAACATGAATAATATCAGACAATGTGGGGGCAGTGAGCTCTGAAAGAAAGTAGAAAGGTCTCAATGTCTCCCTCTGTGGAGTGGCATGTCACAATATTTCCGTGAGGAGTTTTCCCTTTACTGCACCTCCTCTTGTCGGTGCTCTGCTGGAGGTGGGGAGGGCTGGGATGAGAATAGCACTCTCCCAGGGGTGGGAGAGCGTTATGTTGCGGTCCTCTGGGTCTCTCTGAAGCTCGAACCAGTGGTGGTGCTGCTTTTGAAAAATGTGTTTGTTATTCTGTCGTGGTCTCGTATTTTGGGCTGCGTTGCATTTTTATACGTGTTTTGTGTTTCATTGTTGTGTTTCTTTGTTATTTTTAGTCTTTATTCCCCAAATCTTCTAGAGACTGTCTGCTTTTCCTACTGGGACCTCATGACTCTGATAGATGGCATTGTGGTAGTTTTGACAATAGATGGATGGTCAAATTATGTTCTTCAAATCTGTGTCATATGAAGCCTTTTTCACTTATTCCAATGGACTGCCTGACAACATCTTAGTGTCAGGATTTCAGGAGTCTCTGACTTTTAGCCATCTTAGCTGGCAATACCACCATTTCTTGACAGCTTTAAATCATCCTCTCAGTCACTGTATGACAGAGGTTTTTTCTTCTTCTTCTCAGTGCCCCTCTCTCTTTCATTTCTCTTTTCTGCCCATCCATATCCATCAGAAAATGTATTGTGTTCATTGACATCGAACGGACAGAATGAAGCCTGACACATAATGCTGATTCACTCCCTGTTTTCAACATTTATTTTCCTTTTTTCCCCCATCTGTAGTCCTCGTTTAGAATAGAGCAGGTTCACTCTCTGGGTCTGCAGGAGAGACAGAAGGGACATGGTAAGATTCAGAGGATGGCAAGCATGGCAGTATTATATGATTAAGGTCTTTACTAAAGCTGTCATGCCTGTCTATTCTGTGGATTCATCAATTTCATAATTTGTGTGTGCGTGCGCCTCCATGTGCATATGCATGTGCATGCAGTTTCTTTTTTTAGTTTTCGTTATATATATATATATATATATATATATATATATATATATATATATATATATATATATATATATATATATATATTTTACATGTGCTACTGAGCTAGCACTTCACAAACTGCCTCAGCTGTGTCACCCGTAACTCAGGGAGCAAGAAACCGTTAATTATGCTGAACATCATCCTCCTCCTGTTCTCACTTCAGAAGTCTCGACGGTTCTGCTCATCTGTTCCTAACCGTCCCCGGAGCGTAGACTGACCTGATGACACTCACCGGCGCAGCACGTTCATCTTCACAGCCGCCACAACTGGCTTTGTCACCTCGATATTAGACTGCATTAGCAGCCATGTACAAATGGGGGGGGAGAAAACATCTCACACTTGATTCTGCTAGTTGTTGATGTACGGACAACTGCATATTTAGTTTCACCATTACTTTAATTTAGTGGATACGTTTAGTAGCACGCCTCTTGTTAACATAATGATGCATATATCAGGTATCATTATGTTAAAATAATAGGCCTATATACATATATATATGTATATATATATATATATATATATATATATATATATATGTGTGTGTGTGTGTGTGTGTACTGTCCGGTATATACTGTAGAAAATGACAAATTATATATTCTCTATGGATAATATATAATAATAATATTTATAATTTTGCGTGTGCAGGTAGTGTACATATACACTGTATAACTTGTACCCATATTTCTCGACGGGAGCAGAACTGCTGCAGCATCATTACTATCATGACTAATTGGCTCAACATGTTGGAGGGAACTGTCGTAGTCGCTGCTCTCCCCCAGTGCTCCTTCACACCTCCGTCTTCGGCCCTGCAGGTAGGGTGTGAAAGCCATTTGTTTCCAGGCAGGAACCAAGTCTTCCTGGCCTGATGGAAAGCAGCCTTTGGCTCGCTTCTGAAATCCCATTGAGCTCTGAGTCTGTAACTCAACCAAATAGGGAGCTGTTAAAGAAAATAGCAGCCATGACCAGACGCAAATGTTTTTGTGGCAGTCGAACGACCACCCATTGTCTGCGAATTGCAGCCGTGACAAGCGCACAATTAGTGGTTCGACAAAGCTTCTGTAGAAGGTCATGAATTTTGCGGCTCCACTTGTGGCTCACCCATACAACCTGGGCATTGGGAAATTAACCCCTTAAGCTGCCAGTTTAATACTAGAATCTCCTTTGTGCACTTTAAGGCTCCAGTACAGGGAAGTGACACCGATGGATCTCTACCCACCAGTAAAGAGAGAGCGGTTAAGTGTTATTCTGTCTCTCGGCCGTGGTTAATGACTGACCTTTTCAAACGGTGCAGAGGGATATCTCTGAGAAATGAGAGTGCCGACCTGCACCATGGATAACCTGTAGATCGACCTTGAGTGTTTGTAAATACCAGCATCAGTTGTGCTTCCTTAATGGCTACTATCATTAGCATGTTCCACAGGGGCGCTAGGTATCTGCCAGTCCTTTGAGGCTGTGTTCAGCTTATCTAATTGTTCCTCTTGACTTGAGAACAGCGTAGGCTTAATGATATTGAAGGAGGTCTAGTGTTCTTATGCTAAATCCACGCTTTTGGGGTAACACCTGTCTCCACTGGATCTTGGTAATTATCTTAGGGAAGACGCCTTTATCTGTGACCAGAAAGCTAGCATTAGCATGTGAGAGCTGTTACAGCTGTACACAGGGGTCTCTCCTCTAAGAACGTGTCCTTGCCTACTCCATGTAATTGTGGATACAACTATCCTCAACTCTCAGGTTCATAATGAGCCTATAGAATGATTTGAGGTGTCTTGCAAATAAACAAGAGGCTCAAATGTTAGACTTTGTATAAATTAGCATTAATTGCTTCATACCCTTTCTGAGAACCAGTCCCACAATCAACACATTATTAAGAGGGGTTGGTCACTTAATTGAAGTTCCTGTCTTCCCAATAAGCTGTCGACCAGATTAATTTGAAAAGTTCCACCTACAGTGAAACCTTGGCTACATTGTCTTTAGACATGTGACAGATTGTTACCGTGGTAAATTATTTCTGGATGTAAATAACACTTCGTCAAATCAAAAAAGAAAAGACATTTAGAAAAGTTGTGCTATTACTTACCATGTAGCTGGCTCTTTGAAACTTTGTCTATGTTCAAAGCATAAAACTTTGATAGCCTAAGGCTCACACAGTTGCCTAAGGACAAAGTAGATTCAGAATCTGATATGTGTTTAAAAAAAGAACCAAGTTCTCCCATAACTGAGGTCAGCTTATTTTAGCTACTGAAGCAGCTAGTGTGCACTTTTGATGATTCTGATCATTTCCCTGCCTGCCAAAGTCATTGACTTCCTGTGAACCAGTGTGCATTAGGCTGCCGTCCTTTCAAACAAACAAGCCTCAGCTGGAGCAGGCTGTTATTATGTCCCAGTCACGTGTTGTGTGATGGGAAGCTGGGACTGGAGAGATAAGCTGATTACTGTTTCATTCAGAGTGAACATCAAATGCTTATTTTTCATATCAGGTAACACTTCACCATGCTCTTAGATGAGATTGTGTTTCTCAAAAGCTAGCCAGTGTTTTGCATGATCTGACTCTTTACGCTATTTCATTTTTACACTGTTGGATTTGAACAAGTTGATTCAGATTACATTGATTTAGTTTTATGAGAACAAGGAGGAAGTTGTGAAACAAAGTACTTGCAGGGGTATAGTTATTCATACCAGATCTGCCATGACGGTTGTTTTTTGTCTTGTTTACAGACCTAGAGGAGTAAAGCGCCTGTTATCAATCCATTCCACGTTCACACACACACAGATCTGTCTCTGTTTCTCTTCCTAAAACAGCTTGTTCACTTTCAATATCACCATATTGTTGTTATTATTATTTACACTCTTTGTGAGGCTTGTAGAGCAAGTTGTGTTTAATGACATCAGCACTGTTTGAGGATCAAGAGCCAATGAACAGCTGGTGTGAATCTGTTCCAGCCCTGTGTGCCTGTCAGGTTTGGGGTCCATATTACCTGGAGGACATGGGTTGTGTGAGAAACAGTATGCTTAATGCAGAGCACATTCTCCGCTCACTGAGTAGCGCAGATGAAGACTTTTCAAGTACATTATCTTCGCATGGGATTCAAGGTGAAATAGCTTTCCGAGAACAACATCCTCCTCATCTTCGACCGAAAACATATAATTTTTCTGCTGACTGTCACAGGAATACATAACAATACACAACTTCATACACTATATGGACTAGTTGTGTAGTCAGGAAGTATAATTGCAATACTCAAGCTGGACAGCGTCCTAGGCTGTGCCCGATGTTCAGACCACTGTCTCCATGGAGACGGTAAATGGTAAATATGAAAAGTATACAAATACAGACTAATGGTTCCTTGAACCCCAGCCTTGCCCACAATATCAGGGTCAGAAAGTCAATTGTAGTAGCAACAGCATTTACTTTAATAATCTCACCGGTTTGACTGATTTTTCAAATGCCGTTTCCTCAGGGAACAGTTATATGTTCTTTAGTATCTTAAACGTTTGTGTTTTTGTGTTCCTATTATTTTTGACTGCGACAACGTTGTGACGTGCGCGCTGCATTGTGCCACCTCCAGACACTGTTGTTGACAGACACAGCTGGAACGGAAAGCCATCAAGGCAAAGACGCCGTGCGCCTTAATCAATACGCTGTATTTAGCGATTATCATCGATAACTCGAACGGTGAATTGAAGGTCACACCCGGATCGACCAGTGTCCGGGGAAGGTCTCTGCACAAGCCGAGAGCACTGTATATCAAGTTAACATTGAGTCTCGTTGAGAGTCTCTCTCCCAGGCAGAGTGAGCTCCTCTCTCTGAGGAGAAACAGGGCTGAGGGTGGAGGAGAGAGGAGATCCTCAGGTCACTTAAATCTCCCAGACGCATGCTTGGTCAGATAAACACCCGCCTCACGCCTGACAACCAGAGAGAGAGAGAGAGAGAAAGAGAGAGAGACAGAGAGAGAGACAGAGAGAGAGAGAGAGAGAGAGAGAGAGAGAGAGAGAGAGAGAGAGAGAGAGAGAGAGAGAGAGAGAGAAAGAGAGAGAGAAAGAGAGAGAGAGAGAGAGAGAGAGAGAGAGAGAGAGAGAGAGAGAGAGAGAGAGAGACAGACAGACAGACAGACAGACAGACAGACAGACAGACAGACAGACAGAGAGACAGAGTCACCAGCGACTGCTGGGATGCTCAGTGGAGGCTGCAGCCTTTTAGTTTGACATCACTTCTTGTTATGTTTTGTTTGGCTGACTGACTTCCTCCGTCACTCTTGCTTGCTGTGACCAAGACCACATTTTCAGATTTACAGTACCATGCAAAAGTCTTAGCCTCAAATATATTTAAAACAATTGAAGCCAAACATCTTTCAGAAATGATGACACGAAAATTCAAACACATTCTCAACATTGCACTTCGCACAGTCACATAAGACAAAATTGATTTAAAACACTATTTGTGGAAATAAATAGTGGGTACCCAAAGCCTTTATAACTGTATACTGCAAGGCTTACACATGTGACAAGAAACACTCAAACACCCCATAAAATACTCTTGTGATTCTAGTACATTTAGTCAAATTGGTTAGATATTGAACATCTAAACGGAACACAGTGAAAAACACCTTGAATGAATGTTGTAAATGCAAGGACAAGTACAGTGCTAAATACTGTAGGCTTGCACACCTTACAGTCACTGTTATCTATCCATAAAACAGGATCAAATGAATGTGATGCATTTATATTTACATGTGTTTATGCTCAAGTCTGTTCATTAGATTATGCTGTGCACCAAACACCAATTATCACGGGTAAGCTGTTGTTCAGGTGTGGTGTGATGCTGTGATGCAAACCAAGGAAGCCCCAGCCCTGCACAACACAGACTACTGCTCAGCCCCAAACTGCTTTCATGTTTATTTCAAAGCATCAAAAAAAAAAAAAAAGAAAGAAGCAAAACACAAATATGAAAATGATTTCTAATGTATTCATGTGTCCTCTTTTGATGGCTACTAAGTTTACATCTCAACATGCGATAAGAGAAAACACGTTTGATTACATAATGTGTGGTTATGATGTAATGGGCGAAGGACATTAGATGTATTTATCCTTGAAGATCAAAGATTCAGGACATGGACACAGGACTGTATGTGGCCCTGTGGAACATCTGATGACGTTAATTCAGAGCGTGGTGCTGTATAACAACTGTACAGTACAGGATAGTACACCCATCTTGCTTTCACAGCATCGTATAACAGCAAACCCAGCTCCTGTATGGCAGAGAGGATGGCCTTTGTATTCCAGAAGCTGCTCGTCGGTTAGTGTGTCAGGGTTAAGGACAGTAAGAGGTCTGTCCCTGGGGACTGAGGTGAGTACACCTGTAAATAATTCAGTTTGTCTGGAAGGAGAGGACTGAGGTGCACAGTAGGAGGATTTCCAGCAGCACTGACAGTATGGGCCGATGGGTTTGATTGTGTGGTTGTGTCTTCTGATTGCTATTCAGATCAGATGATCCTAGCCCTTGGCAACAGACTCCCCCTTCAGAAACACAGATTGTTGTCGGAACCCGCCAATCCACAGAATCCAAATATGTACCTGTCCTCCATAACTTTAACAGCTGCATGAAAGTTAACGAAAACCGTGCTTTGTATACCGCATAGTATAATGTTACTGGCGGTTCCTCCCTGTTCATGGTCGCAGGTCTATGGAAAGGGATGCTCCTGAAGGATATTAATAGATACAGTCATAATCCACATCAGGGGCATTTATTATTTCCCAGCTCCCCCGCTGTCTATGCAGGCTAATAAATCACGTTGCAGTCCGATGGCTTGTGTCTCAGCCGGGGGTGTGATGTGCCAATGGTGATATAGACACACCTTCGCTAGCACACTCCAGTTCCCTGTGATCTCTTTCATTTCACAACACCACGCCCTCGCCCTGCAGCTTTCTGTCTCTCACAGAGGACACCATCAAAGCCGCCTGGCTCAGGGAGCGAGGAACACTGAGATATATTTAGGAAGCGCTTCTGTTTCTGGCTCCGTATCAAATTGGTATTGTTCTGATTCCTTTAAAACATCTTATCCTCTACATCCTTACTGGGAGTTGCAAGTAGTTTAACACGCGTGTGCAGGGTGGACTTTGAAGGCATAGGCAAACCAAAACGAATGAGCCCAGGATTAGTTTAATGTTGCTAATTAACAAAAAACTGTGGAGAGGAAGTCTGTTCCTGGTGCTTAGTAGCGTCCTGCCACCCAGAGCCCCTTGCAGCTGTTAATGACCTCAGATGCTTCTCTGGGTCTCCAGGAGGGGACAGGCCCCTGATCACCTGTGATGCTGGTCATTACAAGGAGAAGCACCTGCTGGATCAGGGGCTATCTCTTCCCCTACCTGCCTGTCTATCAGACTGGAGGGTTCTGGGAAGCCACACCCCTAAGGTCTGGGGTGAATCGGAGCCTCCATTTGTGATCCTGGATGTCTGCTGGTCCCTGCTGCTCACCACGCACCCCTGCCTCACCACGCACCCCTGCCTCGCAATGCACCCCTGCCTCGCCATGCACCCCTGCCTCGCAATGCACCCCTGCCTCACCATGCACCCCTGCCTCGCCACTCACCCCTGCCTCACCATGCACCCCTGCCCCCCAACATGCAGGCAATGGGCCTGAAAATGAGCCCGACTCTTATCAACATCTTGCACATTTATTAATCAAATGATCCATCTGACATTCGGTATTCAATTAAGATAGGCCCCTGCATAGCGGAGGCTTCTCGCAGTTGAGTGATTTTATGGAGCCGTCTTTGGGTGTGAATCAGTGTCTAGCTGCAGGATGTAGGCTGAGCGGAGCCCTAGCAGCTAACTGGGACAGTCAGATGCAGTTCCCCGTCTCTTCATCACTTCTTGCATGAAGACACTTCCATGATAAGCACCTCATCTCCATGTCAACAGATAGTCCATGTCGACCGTTTCCATGTCGACCGCTTCCATGTAATGCAATTTCACACGGCTTCTCCCGGCTGGCTGCTGTTGTGTGTATGTATTGTGTGTAGCTTACACGATAAGACCAGCATAGACACACAGATGCCTGTGTACAACTATTTGAAAACGATGTAGTGTTGAGTTTGGAGTCACAAGGCAGCTGGTTAGCTGTTAATTGCTCTGGTGTGATTCAACAACGCCTTGAATATTGAATTATACTAATGTATTTCAGAATAATTTCTGTAATTGGTATTTGTTGCATGCAGGTATCTGTCATTCCAACCCTGTCTTGATGGCGTTGCCAGGGACTAATGCATGGCTAAATCCAGCACCATGTACTCAGCATCTGAATAGTTCTGTATTTCAACACGCTCTAAGAGCTCTCATTAGTAGTGACGTGGCTTAACCTGACTCTCTCTAATAGCATTTCTATACTCTTGGGCTTTGACTCAAATTCATCATGGCTGAGCTGTGAGGCAGTCTGTGTATGTTGGTGTGAGGCAGTATGTACAACGATGATGTTCAACAAAGTGTTTGCAGTACCTCAGTTTGTGTATGTGTGTGTGTGTGTGTGTGTGTGTGTGTGTGTGTGTGTGTGTGTGTGTGTATGTGTGTGTGTGTGTGTGTGTATGTATGTATGTGTATATGTGTGTGTGTGTGTGTCTGTCTCCCAAGTCCCTCCCTCTCCCAGTGTGTCCTCCCTCTTGCCGCTGCACGGCCCTCAGCATCAGCCTCATGGAGGATCAGGTTTCCATGATCCACTCCTGAAGGATGACCACCACGTAGACACACACACACACGCACACACACGCACACACAGCCTGGCCCTGGGGCACAGCGGAGGGGGTAACTCACGCCTGTCTCCTCCATGTTCCCCATCACACAGCCTGGCCTGGGGCGAGAGGTCTGACTGAGTGCAGCTAGTCTAGACCTCCAGCTTGCTCTCCCAGTCGCTTTATTTCATGGGTTTATGAGGGTTTATGTGAGTGTGTCGGTGACACCAAATCAGGTAGTGATTACATGGAGTTGCACCATTCCCCTGTAGGATAACTCATCTCAGACAGGTAAACAAGCCTGCGTGCCCCAAACACTGCGTTGGCTTCACAGGCAGTAGCTTTTGTTGGCCTGTAACTGTGTTATTAGGAACAGGAAACTCCCACTCCCACCACCTTGTGTTTTAATGTGCTGAGCTCAGATGCACCCCTAGACCTTGACTGTGGATCCACAACGGGAAAAAAAAAAACTGAACAAGCACTTTACAAATACACTAATGTGAACCCAGATTGAGGTTGAGTACTTGGAGAAAATCAACATAATATCTGCATTAAAAAACCTTGGTGTTTAGTTTTTGCTTTTCTTTTCCACCCGGATAGACATTAACACATGCTGGATGTGTGTCTGCAGAAACAGGATGTGGGAGGAGTCTGAGCCAGGATGTGGGAGGAGTCTGAGCCAGGATGTGGGAGGAGTCTGAGCCAGACCACTTCCTAGATCTGGGGAGGCTTATCAGTTCAAATATCCCACCATCAAACAGATTCAATTGCGAACAATGTTAGAATAAGTTTTATCTTATTCATTTCCACTGCACAACGTTTCCATTTTAATTAGATCTATGCTTGTTGTGGGATGTTTAAATGCTGAGGTGAAGCAGCCATCAGCGTGCTTAAAATAGGCCTGTTTTTAAACAGAAACTAGCTTACTACCATCAGGAAACAGCCGGAAATTGTTGGGTTTGCTGTTTGTCAGAGTGACAGTTGACATTGTGGGCATTGCAAGCCAGACATGGTGGTGAAATGTAGATGGTACTCAATCAGGAATGCACAATTTAGGGATTTTGTTTTTTTCCTGCCTCAGGCATCTGTTGTCAATTTTCTCAAACGGTTGGAACGATGTGTCTGGAATTGGTATCGGCATGGAGACACTGGTCAAACAGCCAGCTGGATGACCAATTGTGCGTTAGAAAGGGCCCCTGCTTCAAAATAACAGTTTTCGCCTCTAGATTTTATTCACTTGTTTTTCATCCCCATGGCATCGGCCCACTCTGCATCATCTCCTACTCCCTGGTACATGTTCACCCTCTCCCCAGCCTCGCCACAGGCAGTAGAGATGACTGGATATCACTCTGAGAACAGACAGCCACAAGGTCTCTGTACAAAGCCACTCACTTCCTGTCCTCCTGTTTTCTTTCATGTGCTGCCGTCCACGCCGTCCTCTCCTCTGCGCCTGATTACTCCTCCACCAAGGTAAGTCACATCCCTTGGATTGTTGTGTGCCTTAAAGGTTATTTGAATGCATTCTAAGAGGTTTGAGCGAGTGAAAACAGATTCCAACCGTCCTTCACGGTCTCATCCAAAATCAGATATGCGTTTGGTCCGTGGCCCCTAGTGGCCACTCCCTGCTATGCCTGTCTCAGTCCCAGACTGTCATTAGAGATGGAGTTGGATACTACAACTGCTACACAGATGTTTTGACAGTATGTTACACCATTTACGACTTTCTCCAGCTATTCTCTTTTTAGTTTTCTTTCCTTTGTTGGCAGTTCTTTTCTTCTTTCTGCTCCAGTGAAGGTTAATAATTAGATTCCCACTGCCCTGCCTGCTCCTGAGCCTGCTGCATATGCAGATGACTCAAACAATTTGTCTCATCATGAACGCTTTAATTTCCTTTGTCACTGTTTACTTGACTTTGACTGTGTTGATACACACCAGTGTTTCGCCTCAGAAGGTAAGAATGGCTTAGGGGGGAGCATGAAAAGACAGTTTACAGTGGAGTGTTCCTGATGAATAATTAGACCTCTTTTTGTTCTTCGGGGATGATCCGATTGGAATATGGAAGAGCGATTAACAGTCTGTATATTAATCAGTGTGTGACACTGAAGATCTAAGAGGCCCGCTCTTATCAAACGCTTTGCGGTTTGTTGCCATGCTGTACTGAGCACACAGGCATCAAGCACCAGCTCTCCCGTAAGGAAATACAACTGATGCCTTGTGATGACAGTTACGCTCTCTGAACTCTGGCGTGTTCTAGATCCTATGTTTTGGGTATTTCATGTTTTTCTGTTTGTTGCTGGTAAACTAAACAGGACATGTCAACCTGAGAGAGAGACAGAGAGAGAGAGAGAGAGAGAGAAAGAGAGAGAGAGAGAGAGAGAGAGAGAGAGAGAGAGAGAGAGAGAGAGAGAGAGAGAGAGAGAGAGAGAGAGAGAGAGAGAGAGAGAGAGAGAGAGAGAGAGAGAGAGAGAGAGAGAGAGAGAGAGAGAGAGAGAGAGAGAGAGAGAGAGAGAGAGAGAGAGAGAGAGAGAGAGAGAGAGAGAGAGAGAGAGAGAGAGAGAGAGAGAGAGAGAGAGAGAGAGAGAGAGAGAGAGAGAGAGAGATGTGCTACTGTGCTCCCAACCTAGATCCTTTACTACAGGGACATCCTCGAGGAAAACATCACTAATGGGTGTAGTTGTTGGGTGAATGTGAATAATCCCCATGGGTTGCAGTACTGGATGCGTTTTGGATGAGCAATTATTCCCCTGAGAAGCGAACACCAGTGATGTCATGAGGACGACTTCCTCGTGTGGTGATGAGCCTCGTCCCTCACTCTCCGTGTCAAAACCGTTTGTCCCCCAATTTAATTACAGCCCACTGTAGTCACAGAGAAGTCCAGTGTAAAGTGTCCTGGCGGCTGTACAGAGTTGTTTGCGAACGCTTGGCCGGATCCTCGCCCTGGTGCCGCATCGTGAGCCAAGACCAGCAGATGGGGAGAGCAGGAGCTGCTGTCGTGTTTGTCCTGAACGCCGCGCCGAGCGGGCGACGCTCCTCGGAGACTGACCGCTTGGCGGCTCGCCCGCTGGGCCGAGGGAGAGAGAGGAGGGGAGGGAGGGAGGGAGGGAGGGAGGGAGGGAGGGAGGGAGGGAGGGAGGGAGGGAGGGAGGGAGGGAGGGAGGGAGGGAGGGAGGGAGGGAGGGAGGGAGGGAGGGAGGGAGGGAGGGAGGGAGGGAGGGAAGGAGGGAGGGAGGGAGGTGTAGAGGAAGAGAGGGAGGGAGAGAGAGAGAGGACGGAAGTGTGGAGGAAGAGATGGATGGGGGAGAGGGGGAGGGGGGAGGGGGGTCTGAGGAGCATCGCCATGGTCACACCACCCTCAGGGTGACCTTTAGCACTGTGCAGCAACCCAGAAGCAGAGCGTTCCTGCTGCTGCCTCGCCACGCACCGTCCTGTTGTGTTCAACCCTGCAGCTGATCCAGGTCTGCAGGGCACTGCAGGGCTGCAGGCAGGCTGACGTACCTCCAGGAGGTGTGGGGGCACAGCTGACAAGGACAGCACCCTCTCGTCATGAATAGGGGATAATATGTGCTCTTCATTAATGATGCAAGGGCCAGGCCCACACTGCAGAATGCATTAGAGTTTTAATCAGCAGATATGATTGCTTTGTACTTCGTCTGACTGCACTGGAGGCCACATGAGGGTTTGGTGCCGGTTTATGACAACTAGCTGTCGACAGAAGAAAAGAGAAATGGAAAGACATAAAAGGTTTAATGATATACAATCTGACAGAGCCTATGAATGTTTGTAGGGGGTGGAAATAATCTAGTTTTTTTCTTGCCATAACTTTTAAAATGGAATAGGAGGCATGGTTGTGAAAAATCACAGAGTAAGGGTTGGCATCTGTTTGCATCCTCTCCTGTTAGCTCAGGATGAGGTCCTGGGGTTCAATCCAGAAGCTGTTCAACTGTGTGCTGCAGAGATCCTAAAACCTCAATCAGAGAGCTCGTTCTCTGTTTCCAAGCCCAGTTGAATCCCTATCTGCTTCTCTTCCCGTTAGTTGTCATATCGTGCCAAAATAATCAAATGCAAATATTCCTCCTTGGCTCCTAGGAAGAAGGATTGTCACTAATTAGAGATGTTTTGTGGGAAGTTAGGAACCTAAGGGACTAGATTCCCTCCCTGGTGGAGCTTTACTCATCTCATTGTTATTCTTGTCCAACATGCGCACTAAAAAGATGAGTTGTATTTTTTTTTTCCATCTCGTCAAAATGTGTCCCAGCTGGCTAAGCTGCCCGTTCAGTTTTTTTTGTACATTTGGCTCCCTCTCTCTGCGTCATGAGGATGTTTAGACATCAGTTTACTGGGGGAGGCTGGGAGTGTGGGGGAGAGACATGGGCAACAACTACAAGCCCTGAAGATATGAAGGCTGCCTGTAAAGGTGTCTGTTGTCTATCTGCCCCCTTCTGGCCATCTGGCCCTCTCTCCTCTGTCTCTCTGTCTCTCTGTCTCTCTGTCTCTCTGTGTCTCTGTCTCTCTCTCTCTCTCTCTCTCTCTCTCTCTCTCTCTCTCTCTCTCTCTCTCTCTCTCTCTGTGTATGTCTGTCTCTCTCTCTCTCTCTCTCTCCGTCTCTGTCTCTCTCTCTCTCTCCTCTCTGTCTCTTTCTCTCTATCTCTCCCTCCCTCTGTCCCTCTATCTCCTCGCTCTCTCCCTATATCTCCTCTCTCTCTCTCTCTCTCTCTCTCTCTCTCTCTCTCTCTCTCTCTCTCTCTCTCGCTGCTTCATTTACCTCGATGTTCTCCCCACTGCAGTGTGTGTGTCTCAGTTCTGTCTTGATCTACAGCAAGAAAGGCTACAACATGTTTTGTGAGAGTGTGGTAACCTTCTCTAGGTACTGAACAGTACACAACACAGAGAGCTACCTGTATTATCTGTCATCAACCAGAAATGGACAAAAAGAAGAAAAAAAACTGAAAAAAAGACATCTATTTGTGGGGATATTTTCTCAGACATACACAAGGCTAAACGTCTGAGCCAGTGAATCCTTTAGCCATTCAGGGCTCGCTACTATCTTTTTCACAACACAGTTATTGGTGTGGCTGTAGTAAAAGTACAAATTGTCATATATTCTAAAGGTATAACTATAATTATGTTTTAAAAGATGGTTTAGAAATGTTCTATCTAAAAAAAATCTACAAAATGTTTTAAAAGGTTGAACATACATTTGCGATTTATAAAAAAAATAGGTTTGCATCATTGATGAGGACTTGATGAGGACTCTACTAAACTCTACTGTACTATATTGTTCTCCTCTCCCTGCTTTCAACAGACCTCAACCTAAGATGGAGGATCAGAGCTCCAATCTGTTTTCCACCCCTTGCTACCCTCCAGTCATGATCCTACCTTCATAACACAGCCCAGTGTGACCTCACAGCATCCTGCACACATGATCGTATGAAGCAGCAGCACTATGCTACCTGACCCTCTATAAGGATCCAATACTCACTGATCAAGACTTACACTTCTGTCTCCGGTGGTACGTAGTAATTGAGGTGTTGAGATGTGTTTAGCACATTTGCAGCCCCTGAAGAAGTTATATGGCGTGGTGATACAGCTGCTGGAGTGTTAGTGGTTTTAAAAGCAGTGGTAGGGCATGATAAGTGGTAGCTTAAGGAACACTGAGGCACTTACCGGCAGACTTAAGAACAAACGTAGTGACTTGAAAGAAGAGCATATGGAATTAGAATTTACCAATTAAGTATAACGTTTCCGAGATTTGCACTTAGATCAACTTTCTGGGCTTCTGTACTGAAGGGCTGACATCATCTCATGGAACTTCCATTTGTGAAAGACCCGACTGTGGAGATATCAGACCCGACTGTGGAGATATCAGACCCCACTGTGGAGATATCAGACCCCACTGTGGAGATATCAGACCCCACTGTGGAGATATCAGACCCCACTGTGGAGATATCAGAGGTTATGCCTGGATCATGTAGATTGTGTTTCTCAGGAAGGGTATTGGAGGCTGTGGATCGTGGCCTTACGTCCTGAGACGGTTCCTTTTCAAAGCCTCTCTCCGTATTCCTCAGACAGCTGTGGAGAGGAGCTAATTAAGTGACACCTCAACCCACCAAACTGCACTGAAATTATTTCTAAATCCAGCCCAATCAAGATGGCATACCGTTTTACATTTCCTCACGATGAAAAGATTCCAATGTTATTTTACTTTTTTATTTTTTTTGGGGGGGGTTGGGGATTCTTTGAGATCTCTCTCTCTGCTCCTGGGAGATCCAGATGTGCCCTCTTGACACAGCACTGGCAGGTGAGGTGAAGGGGCTTTTAGAATCTCGTCTCCTCGCTCTGCTCCTTCTGACTTCACTCAGATAGCACTTAATACCACCACTCGAGTCGTACAGACTGCGGAAGCTTTTTTTTAAAGTCATTTACTTTTGATCACTTTCACTTTGCAGAGTACTTGGACCAGTTGGATAATGCGGGCAGTTTGTGCCCGTTGTGAAAAGTTTTGCACGGTATAAGCGGATATTTGCGAACAGTTCACACAGAGAGGCTCAGAGGAAAACATGACCGCAAAAGTACCCAAAAATTGGTCCCAATGCAGCTCTCCATATTTCTTTTTCTTTGTTCAACTCAACTCTTCAGAAGCTCAGTATCTCACTGACCGGCCTGTTAGTCATAGTTTAACTGTAATTATGTCAGCGTATTACGTCATCACATGACTTTGTATTAGCCATTCATGGGACATTTTTCTTCCCCTAAACAATCACTGTGTTTACTAATGGGTTCTCAGGGGTTTAAACTCCAGGACCAATCCTCAACCTAGTGTAGTAATTGAGTTAATGGATTTATACAGTACGGTAACTATCATGGGGGATTATATTTTGTTTATTGTTGATATAGAAATAAAAACCTACATCACAGCTCACAAGGAAGATGACACGGTCAGTCAGCGATCAGACACTACAGTAGTTATCCTTCCCACCCTCTCTCTCTCTTCCCTCCTCTCCTCCCTCCTCTCCTTTCCTTTCCTTTCCTCTCCTCTCCTCCCTCCCTCCCTCCCTCCCTCCCTCCCTCCCTCCCTCCCTCCCTCCCTCCCTCCCTCCCTCCCTCCCTCCCTCCCTCCCTCCCTCCCTCCCTCCCTCCCTCCCTCCCTCCCTCCCTCCCTCCCTCCCTCCCTCCCTCCCTCCCTCCCTCCCTCCCTCCCTCCCTCCCTGCCTCCCTGCCTCCCTGCCTCCCTCCCTCCCCTCCCTCCTCTCCTCCCTCCTTTTCTCCCCTCCCCTGGTGCTCCCTGTCATTGCGGGCGTCATATGAGTTGTGACAGCCCTGTTCTGTTCCTCCATGGTTGTGACCTGGCCTGGGGAGATCACAGTCTCTTGCCTGGTGTGTGTGTGTGCGTGTGTCTTGTCAGTGTGTCTCCTCTCTGTCCGTCCCTCCATCAGGGCCCCGCCTGGTGTGTGGGTGTGTGTGTGTGTGTGTCTCCTCTCTCTGCCCTGTGTCAGGGTGCTGTGGGCCTCTCTGCTGGACATGTGTCCTGCTCTAACACGATGTGACACCCTCCGTCTGGTCACTGCAGCACAGTAAGGAGGGGGTTGAGCCAAACCCCTCTCCACCCCTCCCCACCCCTCTCCACCCCCCACCCCAACCCTCCCTCCCCACCCCCCACTCCACCCCTCCCTCTCCACCCACCCCTCTCCACCACCCCTGCTTTGGGAGCAGAGAGGATGCACGTGTTGCCCCTCAGACACAAACAAGCCCCAATACTTTCCTGGTATTGTGATGCTTTTCAGATCACTCCCGTATCTCTCTCTCTCTCTCTATATATATATATATATATATTGATCTATATATTGATCTATATATTGATCCATCGATAGATAGATATATAGTGTCCTACAGTAGCATAACCAGTGCTTGAACTGCCTCGTATCGGTAGCAGCATGTCAGAGTGGAGAGAGATTCAGACCCAGGCTGAGGCATCTCTGGAGTCTGATTCAGCAGCTGGCACAGACCAGGCCCCCCTTCTGGCCCCCCTCCCAGCCCTACAGCCTGATTGACAGGTAGATGTGCTGATACAGTCACGTTGGCAGAGTAAACAGAGCGCTTTGCTAACTGCTTTAAACAGAGCAGGGTTTTCCTGCCCCGAGGACATGGCTGTCTGCATCCACAGAGAGGGGCTCACACGCCAATCATATCATCTCATCATTCCCACTGTTGGCCCTCTGAACACCACACACACACACACACAAGCTGTTTTGCATCTTGTGTAAACAATTGATGTGGCCCTCCACTTTTGATTACACTACCAATTAAACAACATAGCTTTATATATTCCCCCCCCCCTCTCTCTCTCTCTCTCTCTCTCTCTCTCTCTCTCTCTCTCTCTCTCTCTCTCCTCTCCCCCCCCCCCCCCCCCCCTCCCTAACTGAAGATAAGCACTGTTTCTTCACAATAACTGGCTCCAGAAACAAACAGTCCACAGAGAGAGCTGGTCAGGGAGCCGGTACTCTTCAACTCCCCTGCGTAGCAGGACATGGATGTTAGTGCTAGCACACTGCAGATAAGTCCAAAGACAGCCCTGCTTGTTTGTTATGCTGAATGTCTGGTCTCCAATGTTTACAGAGACACTACAGGATAGCAGGAGACATGACGAATTTCTCAGGATCCCATGTAAACAGACGGATACTTCACTGTGTGTGCGGTGAGATCTCCCTCAACCAGCTAACCGTCTTTCCCCTTTCACTTCTAGCCAATGGGCAGCACCGGCTGTGTTTAGAGAACCTTTCAGACTTCTCGGTTTCCTCTGAGTAGCGTCTGTAGCTGGTCCGTTACATGGTAGGACACAGGCAGCACACATCATAGAACAGAGCAAGGGGAAGGAACATGGACAAATTAGGTTGTGTTTATATCGTGTCTTACAACCAGGCTGATGTTAGCGAGAGTGGACCCTTGAACAAGTCCCCCAGTACTACATATTAGATTAGCTGCAAGCAAACTCTTATAGTTTACATTCATCATGAAGTAGGTCTGGTCTCCTGGTCAGACCTTTTAAACTTTATATCAACATTTCTGCCCTGAAAATGCAGCTGCTCCAAGTGCTCTGACTCCCAGGGGCCCCTGACAGGACTGGTAGGAATAGAGGGGCCAGGGTGTATGTGAAGTGTGTTTTGAGACCCTAAACGGGTGCTGTCTGAAGAAGGGCACGTTCACCTTCGCTGAACTGGAGTGTTCCAATCCAAGCAGCTGGATAGTCTGGAAATATGACGTTCTCAAAATGGCCGACCTCACCTATATCTCTGTCACCGCAAGGGTACAGCCAACAATGGCTGCATCTGGGGGACATTTACATAAGTAAATAGCACACAACTGACAGGCTAGTCTATAAATGAACCGGGACTCTGTCCTATCAAACTGCAGGATTGCTGCTTGTTGGGAAATGGAACGTGTTGGGGCATATGAACTGTGCATTGCTGCTGACAATGATGAATGTTTGTTCCAAAATATAAGTGATTTCTTTCCAGCTTATTTATTTATTTATCCACTGCCTGAAATTGGGGCCATTTCTTGACCAATCTGATTAGCCGAGTGTGGGGGAGAGAACGAAAGGGGAGGGGGGGGGGGGGAGAGAGCAGAGAGAAGAGGGTGATCGAGAAGAGGGAAAGGTTTAAGGAAGCACACTCACGCTTTGTGATAGGTGTTTTAGAGATGGATATTGGCTTCCCTCTGTGTGATTCTACCAGCTCTGGTAAAGTGTAAACAGTGACCCTCTGCTCTACCTGCCAGACTTGTAGAGAGTTATTACACTGGAAATATGGAGCCGCAGTGTTAACCTCTTACTGGGCCACCGAGTGAGCTGAATGCTGAGTAGATAGTCTGGAAGAAAAGGAAGTACTCTCTCTTCAGGAGATATTGAAAACACACACGGACTGTACACACACTTACACATACACAAAGTGTGTACACATACAAACACACACACACACACACACACACCTCCCGGCTTGGCATACCCCCACACAGACACAAAATACACAAGCAAACACACAGACCAAATCAGTCAATCAGCAGCATTGTTCTCACGCACATTCACTGCAGCGCCACATGAGAGAACCCAACCAAACATCCAGGTGAAATATAAACTGTCCCCACAGTAGCATGTAGCGACCACGCAGCCCTCAGCAGGCTCTGCACTGCCTCTCCTGTCCTCAGAGGTCTCCATCAGCAGCCTAGCATGCCTTTTAGCAGCCCCGAATACAAAGACCGTGAAGTTGCCAGCTTACTTCATAAAAGTGTTTTATGGGCCCTGGCGTTTTAATGATGTTTACAAGGTTTGGGTAAAGGGAGGGTTGCTGTGAAAGAGGCGTGTGCCATGCTGATGAGATCACAACGCCTGGCACTCGATTACCCAAAGCCTGTTTTATGTCTTGATAAAAGATACCAATTATCCTGCACTTATTGTGCTTGTTGGAAGAGAAGGCAAGCGAGATGGACCAGCGGAGATGCAGTCGTTTTATTTCAAGATACTAAAGTGAGGAATAGGAGCTATTAAGTAGTGGCTACTTCAATAGTTGGTTCCTATTTATTCCCTGTGCTGGCATATCATTTGCTTGTTAAACAGGATTTTAATCTCGCTTGGAATGAACAATATTTACGTTGGCTGGACAGCGTTTGCCATGGTAGACTTGTCAGGCCCCATGCGTCGGTGTAATTGGCTATAGCTTGTAGTTCTGGAAAGCTTTATGGGATAGTTTTGGCTGCAATGTGAGATTTGCTCCCATTCTATCACCATCAGGGTCAAACTATAGCAACTATAGCATGTTGACCCTCTGGTGTCCCTATATGGATCCTATCTCTCTCTCACATCACAAAGAGGGGGTGCTAGACGAGGAGAGGGGAGGAGTAAAGAGAGAGGAAGTGGTGCTATAAACCTTTCACAAGGGGTCAAAGGTGAGAGGTGAGCCAGCACAGGGAGGAGCTGGGGGAGAGGAGGGGGGGAGGGGGGGGGGAGGGGGGGGGAAGGAGGGGGGAGAGAGGGAGAGAGGGAGGGAGGGGGAGAGGAGGGGGGAGAGAGGGAGGGAGGGGGAGAGGAGGGAGGAGAGAGGGGGGAAGGTGGGGGGAGAGAGGGGGGAGAGGAGGGGGAGAGAGGGGGAGAGGAGGGAGGAGAGAGGGGGGAAGGTGGGGGGAGAGAGGGGGGAGAGGACGGAGGAGAGAGGGGGGAAGGTTGGGGGAGAGAGGGGGAGAGGAAGCCTAAGGATGTCTCTGCAGAAGCTCTTACACACCTGAGTGTCGTGCGGAGGTCAGACCTGCCCTGGAGGATTCTAGGATGCCGGTGTCCTACCAGAGAGACGAGCAGGAGCGATCCTCATGATGGAGTTACAGTGTGATCCTTTAAAAGAAAATTAAACTTCAAGACCAGTCTGTAAATCATGGTTTATTCTGTGGGGTGTATGTGTACAGGACATGTACTGCAAGCTACACATGGGGGAAGAGGAGTGTAGCTTTCTGCCTGCAGTGTAGCTCATCTCACACATTTAGTCCCCCCCCCCAGTGTTGATAGAAAACAACACTTTGTGAGCAGAGCTTTTCTTGTGTTTAATGGAAGTCTACGACATGCCGTTTGATAGATGCATCACACCCTGTTATCCCCCTTAGCTCAGCCAAGTTCAATCTGAAGCTTTCATCCTCTCCATTGCCAACAATGCTACTGGATGCTCTTGAGTATGTGTACAGGACATGTACTGCAAGCTACACATGAGGGAAGAGGAATGTAGCTTTCTGCCTGCAGTGTAGCTCATCTCACACATGTAGTTTTTCCCCCCAGTGCTGTTTTGGTGTGTACAGAGAGGGGCTGGGGATGGAGGGAGGCCGGGGATGGAGAGAGGCCGGGGATGGAGAGAGGCCGGGGATGGAGAGAGGCCGGGGATGGAGAGAGGCCGGGGATGGAGAGAGGCCGGGGATGGAGAGAGGCCGGGGATGGAGAGAGGCCGGGGATGTAGAGAGGCCGGGGATGGAGAGAGGCCGGGGATGGAGAGAGGCCGGGGATGTAGAGAGGCCGGGGATGGAGAGAGGCCGGGGATGGAGAGAGGCCGGGGATGGAGAGAGGCCGGGGATGGAGAGAGGCCGGGGATGGAGAGAGGCCGGGGATGGAGAGAGGCTGGGGATGGAGAGAGGCCGGGGAGCAGAATGTTCTCTTCTTTCCGGCTTTTAAAGGTTGATGCTCTTCTTTTGTCCTTATTATACTGTCGTTGAATGTCAGGGCTACATGCTCCACTTCCACTTGGTAAGAGAGTGAGAGAGACGGAAAGAGAGAGACGGAAAGAGAGAGACGGAAAGAGAGAGACGGAAAGAGAGAGACGGAAAGAGAGAGACGGAAAGAGAGAGACGGAAAGAGAGAGACGGAAAGAGAGAGACTGAAAGAGAGAGACGGAAAGAGAGAGACGGAAAGATAGAGATTGAAAGAGAGAGACGGAAAGAGAGAGACGGAAAGATAGAGACGGAAAGATAGAGACGGAAAGATAGAGACGGAAAGAGAGAGACGGAAAGAGAGAGACGGAAAGATAGAGACGGAGAGATAGAGACGGAAAGATAGAGACGGAAAGAGAGAGACGGAAAGAGAGAGACGGAAAGAGAGAGACGGAAAGAGAGAGACGGAAAGAGAGAGACGGAAAGAGAGAGACGGAAAGAGAGAGACGGAAAGAGAGAGACGGAAAGAGAGAGACGGAAAGAGAGAGACGGAAAGATAGAGACGGAAAGAGAGAGACGGAAAGAGAGAGAAGAGTGAGAGACAGTCAGAGTGATGAGATAGATAGAAAGATGGAGAGAAATACTGTGAAACAGGGAGAGAGAGATGGAGAGACATACTCTGAAACAGAAAGAGAAGGGCAGAGAAAGATAGTTCTCTCTATTGGTCTCTAACATCACTCTGTTCACCCTAGGCTTAGACAAGCCCTGCTGAAGACCTTGCGTAGGGTCCAACAGTGGCACGAGCTGCACTTGTGACTGCAACACACATCGTGTCATATCTGCATCTCTGATAACATGTGAACAAGAAGCCTGCAGAGACGAGAGATAATGAAGGGGTGACGACTAAGGGGAAAAAACCCTCTGATTCACTGGTTTTCATGGGGAGTCGTTGATTGCTTTTTTCTTTTTCTTTTTTTGTGTCTTTAAAAAAAAAAAAAACAGTGTATTCTCTGTACATAAAATGGTGTGAAGAGGGTGTTTAATGGGAAGGTCCATGTTGTTTTTCTTCACACATGCTACGTGAGATAGTATCCCCTATTATTGTAGCTGCATTTCTCCCAGCAGTCATAGAGGCCTGTGCACAAACCAAAGGCGTGTCCTCATTGTGTAGCAGGGTCCACACAGCGGGGCTAATGACTAGAGAGGAGAAAATCAAAAAGTTGTCTAATACACACAAGCGACAGTGTTGAAAATAGCGTGTAATTCCCCACTTCTTCCATTCGCTCCCTTCCCGCGGTAAAAGCTGTCTGTGTCACAGCGATTGTGCCCCTGCCAGTGTGCAAGGACATCCTAATCATTATGATTCAGGGGACTTAGACATGATACCGACTGACAATTCAAGGCTTGTTTAATGGACTGATTTAAAGGATGGAATAGGATATTCTCTTACTAAGATATAAGTCAGTTATTTAATTGCATCGATAGGACTATAATCCTATAATGGAACCATTATCAGTTGGCAGGGCTTCTTGAAAAAGTTCCCTGATATGATTGTCAATGTAGAGCTAAGTATAACTTAAACTTGAGCCTGTGTGTGTGGTTGTGTGTGTGTGTGTGTGGTTGTGTGTGCATTAATGCAGTATTATATTTTGATACAATTTTCCTATTAGCCATGATATTCTTCTTATTGATATTTTGTGTTCCGTTTTTTTGAGTCTTAAATATTCCCTGACTCTGAGCTGTCTTGCGGTTATTATTTCGGACATGAGCAGAAGAAACAAAACCCTGAAATGCTCGTTAAAGCCGGATATGTGAGGCGCATCCACTGAAGAATGTGTATTAAAATGAGTTTTGACATTCACTTTGCTGCATGTCCAGCCTGGTAGCGGAGTGCATTATTCACTCATAATGCCCTTCTTGTGCAATGCTAATGCCTTCTTCCCCCACCAAATGCCAATGACATT
This sequence comes from Hypomesus nipponensis, assembly GCF_054491055.1. Lineage (NCBI taxonomy): Eukaryota > Metazoa > Chordata > Actinopteri > Osmeriformes > Osmeridae > Hypomesus > Hypomesus nipponensis. The sequence goes on along the minus strand of NC_140371.1, from coordinate 21,604,489 downwards.
ACAGTACTCTTGTCACAGCGTAACCCAATTTAGTGCTGATCCGTACTGGAGACTCTCCCACTACTGCAGATTGGCAGCCAAAATGAAGTTACTCTCTCACTATTAAACAAGCCCAAAAGTAATTTGCAGCCAAAAACTAAGGAATTAAATAAATAAATAAAAACCGTCCGTAGCAAGATAACAGGCGTGTGCGTGCGTCAGTGCGCGTATGCTATTACTTTTCTTGAGGAGACACATCAAGATACATCAGTTAGCATCCGGCTAGCATCTTTATCTCTTAATATAAACTACATTGACACCTCATCCACACAGAGTAGGCCTACAGCCGGATATGTGTCCTCTGATACGAAGCGTTTAGAGATACACGCACGCACGCACACACACACACACACACACACACACACACACACACACACACACACTCACTCCCTCATGTCCCAGCCAAACTGCTGAAGTGATTTTTGGTTCGCATCCTTAGCAGTGTCCAGGACCACGTGTCGAGTTGTAACCAAGGGCCACAGAGTTTTACTCTTGACTGACGTCCAGGTAAACAACCAGACTGCTGCACAGCAGCTTGGCACAGGAAGAATTATGGCGCAAAGACACGCAGCTGCTTTCCGTGGCTGGTGTCGAGCAAAACGACTCGCTTTTACGTCATCAGCATCCGCATTACGGATTCATTAACAAGAGAAATGGTTCTCGATAAAAGCAATCAAGCTGCGGGACTTGAAGTACAATTAAACAGCCTTATTTTGCACATTACAGGGCATGCGCCCCTCAGGGCCCGAAGGCAGCCTTGCGCCTCTATCTTCTCTCCATCTGCTATTCGAAGGCATCACCGGCTCCGTCAGAAATGACAGAGGACAAACAACCGACGCAGCAGTTTGAAGTGGCAACACTGTTGTTTGGATGCTTCGCGGAATGTCACTCCTGCTATACAAACACATTTTTAAACGCCTTTATTGTCGACTTTCGTCTGAGTAAACACATTGTGTGCCTTGTAGCTTGAGTTTGAAGCGTCGTCCCCCGTACATAAATCCTTACAAAGCCCCAGCATGGAGCGGCGGACTGTGCAACACAAACACTTTGAAGGGCTTTGGTCTCATAGCAGCAGCTCCAGGAAAGACCTGCTTAGGGGCTGTAATTTAATTGAGGGATTAGCATTACTGCACAGGGTATAATACATTCCTTTCACCACCTGCCATTTAACCTTGCTGGTTGTGAACAGGACTTCCAGACATAGAGAGACGGGTTAGCTTTAATCGTCAACATGTTCGGAATGGTGGCTGGTGGTTTAAAGTCCTCCTTATTGATTCCAACAGATGGCTGAGCAAGAGAGGTAGAGAGAGAGTGTTGGGGGGGGGGGGGGGTCGTTATTTCCGCTGACTCGCTGCCCAGATAAACAGCAGTTGGGAGTGTGCCACTAGATATTAAATATTCACCCAGTGCAACGTTACATGTAGGCTACGTAGACACCATGGAAAGCTCATCAAGAATGCCCGCCCAGACGTAGGCTATATTAAAGAGCAGATATATCCTTAGTTTGCCTTTTAAAATATAGATGAGTCAGCAGGGATCACTTTCTTTGCTTAGTAGCCTAGCCTTCTTCCATAGCACTGGCAAGAATCACCTTAATTATTTAGACTTGTGCTGAGGTAGGATATGTCTAATTATCTTGAAACTGTTTTCTGAAGAAGACAGTAACCGTCAATGATTCCCTCCACATAGGCTACTCCAGAACAATTAGCTATCCGTTTTTCCGTTCTTCATCCCCCTAAAAAGCAACGTTAACGCCTCATTATACCGGCCATGATGGAGACAGGGCTGCGTGCAGCGATGCGACTTTGATTATGCAAAGCACTACTCTGAACTAAGACAACCTGACGATCTGTTTATGTTCGCAATTAATTGGAGGAAAGATGATTGTCTGGCAGGTCAGGAAAATAATTACAGGGCTGTAGCAGTGTCGGACGTCACATTAGGCCACATCAAGACCTGCCTCTCCCCAACGGCTTGAATTAAATATGAAAATATTCAAATGAGGCCTTGTCTCTTCACTAAGGAGGATATCCTGTAAAACCATAGTAACCGGCTCATAGTAACCGGCTCATAGTAACCGACTCATTAGAATTCAGCGGTTTAGCTCTTGCGATTGTTGCTATGTTTGTCTACAAGGCTCAATTAATGCTTCAACTTTTTAAAATGTTCTTCTTCTTCTTCATCTCTCAAGGCATCTCTCTTCTCTCATTTCCAGTTTGTATTGTTAGCGTCATATTTCACAACAGCATCATTGTGACGTTACTAGACCGCTGTAAGAAAGCAATTTCTTTCCACGATTGTCTCTTGTCACTTTCTGCAGGCGTGTTCACAAGTTTACTGGCGTATGAAGCAGGAGAGTGAAAGATGGAGGTGTATATATATATATCTAGAGATAGACAGACAGGGAAGTACGTAGACGATAGCTGAGTAAACACGTACAGCTGGAGCAGCTCACCCTCCTGGATGTTTCGTATCCGTGTGTGTGTGTGTGTGTGTGTGTGTGTGTGTGTGTGTGTGTGTGTGTGTGTGTGTGTGTGTTTATTCTAGCATGTGCAACACTTTCAACACAACTTCAGTAGACTCTAGGATACCTGTCTCCTTATACAGGGCGATGCGACGCACAACTGTAATGGTAATTATTCGATTTATCTGCCTCTAAACGGCCTCCCTCCCTCTCTCCCTGGACTACTTTTCTTGCTCTCTTAAAGCCTCCTGCTCTCCTAAAGTGATTCCCTCAGAGGGAAGGTAGCGTTGGGTCTGTCCGCTGCGGTTTGTGGTTTCTCAGCTTGGCTAACGAGAGTGTTTCACTCCCTGAAGTGACCTAGCTTGGAAGAGGCAGTTTCCTGTACCTGGCCGGTTGTGGCTGCTCTCCCTCCGGACCCCCTCTTAGCAGACCTCCTCAGGGGGAGGATACTTTGAGCCTTTCCTTTCCTTGCACTGGAAACCCTTCTGAGATGTGATGTTGAAGTGTGCTGTGATGTTTTTCTTCTTGTACATTTTCTATAAATATTTCTACCACAAATATCTTTGCAGCTTTTTATGTACTGCTGAATGCTTCTGCTTTCATAAAGACAACATTAATATGTAATGGGAAACGTATGTGCTATACAGATGTCACCGTAATGTCCCCCCCATATGTGGGTGTGGGTTGGGGGGGGGGGAGAGAGTCACAACATACTGTACAGTATCCCTGAGTACAAGTGAACTTACATCAGAGGATGAGGTGTCTACAGTGCAAGTAATCTATTGTTCTAGGCATCCCCCCTGCTGTTAAGTCTGTCTGGAGGGATGATAGCAGGGATGCTAGCAGGGATGCAATCAGGGATGCTAGCAGGGATGCTAGCAGGGATGCTAGCAGGGATGCTAGCAGGGATGCTAGCAGGGATGCTAGCAGCAGTAGTTTTCTCTCCCCCTCTCCGGCTCTGTGTGACACGCCACAGAAACAACTCCCAGAGAAAAGAAGTACTAGCCAGAGAGGTTTTTATCTTGCAGTCATCCAGTTGGTTCAAGACCACACAATAACAAACACACACACACACACATATATCAAATATATGTTTTGTTTGAAGACAGTCACGTTTGTAAGAATCACATATTTACTTCTCGTAATACTAAACATTATTTGTATTTTATATGACCGTTTGTTACAATATTCTAGTATAATATTATTTTAGAAATAGCCTTATTACATGCCTTTTCTACCAGGATATTTTTGTTTATATCCTTTCAAATTCAAGCCAAAATTGCTAGTTTTCCAAAACGTACCCACCCTACCTTTTTAAAGATGCTTTTCTGCCAGCTCCACATTCCGTTTGTGACCTGTTGCTGCAAAGCTATAATGGCAGGGATGCCAAGTGAAAGAGAGAGAAAAAGCCCACGGATGAAAGAAGAAAATGCCACAAATATCTATACACAATATAGATATCCTTCATCCATACTGTCGCGGCTGTTTCCAGGTAGCACAGTTGTATACAAGGCACTTTGTAGTTTCTTTAAGGCTAGATGAGCTCCAGTGTTTTAATTCAGTTTCAGGTTGGGTTTCTGGAGTGTGGAAGATAACTTGCTGCTCAAATAGAAGCCCGCATTAATACCTCAGAGGTAAAAAACTATCCGACAGGAATGGGAAGTGAGATCTCAGACAAATCATAGGACAGAATTTCCTGATTTGAAGTGCCACACATGCCTAACACAGTCAACTGGAAGCCTCTGTACAGCCTGGCCTGTTCGTCTCTGACATGGATCAGAAAGACAAGTGTTCGCAGTGGCTCCATTAGAGCAATGTGATCTGGTGTCGGTAGACGACTGGCTAATGAACGTAGGGTGTGTGTGTGTGTGTGTGTGTGCGTGCGTGTGTGTGTGTGTGTGTCATCTGTGCCCTCACTGTGTGGCGTTCTGTCTGGGTGTGTTTAAAGCACATGCACCACTGAGCTATCTCTCCCGGTAAAGCGACGAGCAGAGCTCTCTCCCAGAGCAAACACTCTTTAATACAGTTGGACTTCACCAGAGAAAAGGATCTTTCACTCTCACAATCAATTATATATATATATATATATATATATATATATAATATTTTGCTTTAATGCTGGTTTAAATGGGCATGAGTGATAGAGATAGGCCCGTATTTTTATGTGAAGCTTTTATCTGTGATAAGTAGCCTCTCATTTGGTTGCCCTTGTCAGCCAATTATAATGCAGCGTAGAATCTCACCTCCTCCCTCTCTTCTCTCGTTCTAAACCTCTGATCTGTCTCTTTCACTTCCTCTCCTTCCCCCCTCCTTTTCTCTGCACTGTTCCCCACATCCTCCGCTGTCCCTGAGGCTCTGGCGTGGGCGGCGTGGCGGTGGCGCACGGTGTCCTTTAGTGTCCGATAAGTGAGCAGCCTTCTCTCCCTCTCCCGGCCACACACGGGCCTGTTAATGGGTTTGGCTGGCAGGCACGCAGCAGCCCAGCCCTGCCGCTCTGCTCTCTCCCTCACTTCTCAATTATTCAGCCACCACTTCTATGCAAATAGTGTCCTATCTAGGAAAAAAAAGAAGAAAAAAAAAGAAAAAAAATAGCGCTGCATGCCATCATCTTCGTCTGGTTGTTCTGTGAGCGGAGGCGGAGCCTGCAGGGACTTGTTGGTTGTGACATATGGCGTGGCTGGTGAGCGAGAGCGTGCCGTCTTGCGATCCCTCGTCTCCTTGTGGGCACAGCTTCATCAGACCTGAACCATTAGAGGCAGATCTATCGAGCCGCGCTCGCGAGTGGTAACACTCTCCAGCAGTTCCCTAGCAACCGCCGCTAGCACTGGTCTCTCTCACTGTATCCCTCAGTTGCTTGGATACGGATGCATGGTGCTTCAGACACACCAGCGGGGGGGGGTGATCTCCCTCCCGGGTCAAAGGTCACCAAAACAGAGGTTATCGTTCAGAAACCAGATCGATACTGACACAGTCAAATGGATGAAGTACATCACATCATCCTTCTGGTGCCCCTGCTGCTCAGTTATGGAGATTTTGTTTGAAATGTCGGCTCCCAGAAAGCAGCTAGGGTGAGGGCAGGTTGTGTTTCCTTCAGTCTCACCTCCGCCCCAAATCATGAATGGCTGACCATGCTTTTGAGCCCTGTGGTCATAAAAACTGTCCGGTTGGATGTGTGCTGGTGGGTGGGGGGGTGAACGACTGGTTGGAAGGGCACTCCACTTACTCCCTTCTCTGGGGTCACTTATCCGACCGTCGTTTAGTGAAGCGTTGCTGCAAACAGGTCAGGTTAGAGGGGTGTTGGTAGCAGGGAAAGTCAGACCTTGCACAGCCTTGTATTGGTGTGTGTTGTTAATAAGTGTAGCACCTAAAGCTCTTCTCTTTGGATCTGTGGTAGCTCTCGGAGGATAGGATTACAGATGTGAGGCTGTGCATGCTAACGAGGCCAGGAGCTGGAAGCTGGGCCCCGCGTGGCGGAGCAGCCGTCCCCATGAGAGGTGGGCACGGCTGGGCACAGCCAGGCGGTGGCAGCCCCCTCTGCTCTCCCTGGTAATGAAGCACGCTGTCACTGGCTCTCTGCTGCGTCGGCAGAAAAATAGCATCCTGGGCTGAACATGGGAGAGGGCTGTGTCCGCGCCACAGACAGATGAGTGGGACTGGATCAGCAAAGCTCCAGGATATCTTTAACACATTTAAATATAAGTTTTAATTACTTGTCACATCAGAAAATATAAATAATTTACAAAATTAACACCAACTGTATATTTGTTCAGATTTAATTAGATAAGGCTATACAGTTATTAATATTCAATAGACAGTAAACCATTTTCTGATATATCTAAAGGAAGCTGGTGCTCACAGGATAATCGATGAGATGGAATGTTGTACAATAGAGAGCAAGGCAGGGAACGATTGGTTAAAATCAGATTTTTATCACGACATGTTGAAGAAGATCTTAAGGGAGGTGGAAGGAACGCCTCTATCTCTGCAGCAGTAGAAAGGCTCACTGCGTTGTGCTTTGCCTTGAGTCATTTCCTTGAGGATGTATGAAGCCATATGGGTGTTTCATGAAAACTGCATATTGATTTCTTTACATCTGTTGAATCAGACACAGGCACCTTAAGAGGTCCATTACTCTTCTCACCAGAGGCTGAATGTGCCTTTCATGTCAGGGTTTTTTCAGGCTGTAGGTTTTTTTTTTTAAGTACCACACACACACACACACACACACAGATTAATCAGATAACAAAAACAATTTAAATATTGTTTACAAATGCATTCCCATGGTCAGATCGACACAGCTGTCTGCACAGAGTCGCTAAAACAGATGATTAGATTGTTACATCAAACATCCTCACTCTGTCTCTCTCTCTCTCTCTCTCTCTCTCTCTCTCTCTCTCTCTCTCTCTCGCTGTCTCTCTCTCTCTCTCTCTCTCTCTCGCTGTCTCTCTCTCTCTCTCTCTGTCTCTCTCTCTCTCTCTCTCTCTCTCTCTCTCTCTCTCGCTGTCTCTCTCTCTCTCTCTCTCTCTCTCTCTCTCTCTCTGTCTCTCTCTCTCTCTCGCTGTCTCTCTCTCTCTCTCTCGCTGTCTCTCTCTCTCTCTCTCTCTCTCTCTCTGTCTCTCTCTCTCTCTCTCTCTCTCTCTCTCTCTCACGCTGCCCCTACCCCTCGTCTGGTGGACAGGAAGAGGTGCTGACTCTGTCTCCATCAGTTACTCTGAGCATGAGGCGAGGCAGGCCAGGTATGGGATGGGCTCACCTGCTCGTCTCTCTGACTCGTCTGTCCTGGTGAGACTACCCACTCCCCCAGCAGGGGGGAGAGAGACGGTCCAATGCTGTCCCAGGCTGAGAGAAAAGGCCGGTCCAATGCTGTCCCAGGCTGAGAGAGAAGGCCGGTCCAATGCTGTCCCAGGCTGAGAGAGGGCCGGTCCAATGCTGTCCCAGGCTGAGAGAGAGGGCCGGTCCAATGCTGTCCCAGGCTGAGAGAGGGCCGGTCCAATGCTGTCCCAGGCTGAGAGAAAGAGAGCAACTCCTGGGACGTGTGTGTTTTCCCAGCTACTCATAATTTGTATTTCATTTCCCGGGCTCACTGCTTTGAAGCTCTGTCTGTGAGGCTGATGCATGGGTCCACTGCTCTCAGGGACACTCCGGGCTGTTTGTGTTTGCTGTCGCACCACAAACGCAGGTTCCTCCTACAGCTTGCTGCATGCTGCATCTGACAGCACACCTGAGGTGAAGTGTTGTTCGGCTTGCTGTGAACCCTTTCAGACCTTCAGTACCTGATGATATTGGCTGTGTTCTGTATTGCTTGATTCTACACCCTAGGAACCCTCTGAAACAACGGTTTCACCTTTTGGGGCATCACTGAAATGTGTTTATACTGTATACTAGTTATGTGTCCGGTATACAGTTTATCACCCTTACCCCCTCCTCGTAATTGTCACTCTGTCTCTCTACATTTTTCTTTCATTAGCGCTCTCTTTCTGGTTCTGCCTGTCTTTTTTCTGTGGCTCAATCATTTGTGTTAAAAGCTGAACTCAGATGGTGAGACATATTTTAAAGGTCAGGGTGGTAGTGCTAGGCAGCTGCTGGAATTGGCAGACTGAGAGGCAGAGGCAGAGGCAGAGGCAGAGGCAGAGGCAGAGGCAGAGGCAGAGGCAGAGGCAGAGGCAGAGGCAGAGGGAGAGGGAGAGGGAGAGGGAGAGGGAGGGAGAGAGAGAGAGAGAGAGAGAGAGAGAGGGAGACCGAGAAAGCCCTTGTGCGTCAAGGCTTCAGGCTAAATAATTTCTCTGTGCATGGGGTGGGAGGTTGAGGGAGGGAGGGGGGAGGGAGGGAGGAGAGGGTGGGAGGGAGGGGAGAGGTGGAGGCTGATTGTTCCAGCTCACTTTCTGTGACTCGTAGGTAAAAGCACAGCCTTTATCCATGCTGCTGGGTCTGCCATAATACTGAAGCCGAACCCCCCCCCCCTCCCTCACTCACTCTATCATTCCTCCCTCCTCACCCCCTCCTCCCTCACTCCCTCCTCACCCCCTCCTCCCTCACTCCCTCCTCACCCCCTCCTCCTCCCTCTGTCCCTCCCTCCTCACCCCCTCCTCCTCCCTCTGTCCCTCACTCCCTCCTCACCCCCTCCTCCCTCACTCCCTCCTCACTCCCTCCTCCTCCCTCTGTCCCTCCCTCTTCACTCCCTCCTCCTCCCTCTGTCCCTCCCTCCTCACCCCCTCCTCCTCCCTCTGTCCCTCACTCCCTCCTCACCCCCTCCTCCCTCACTCCCTCCTCACTCCCTCCTCCTCCCTCTGTCCCTCCCTCCCTCCTCACTCCCTCCTCCTCCCTCTGTCCCTCCCTCCCTCCTCACCCCCTCCTCCTCCCTCTGTCCCTCACTCCCTCCTCACCCCCTCCTCCCTCACTCCCTCCTCACTCCCTCCTCCTCCCTCTGTCCCTCCCTCCTCACTCCCTCCTCCTCCCTCTGTCCCTCCCTCCCTCCTCACCCCCTCCTCCTCCCTCTGTCCCTCACTCCCTCCTCACCCCCTCCTCCCTCACTCCCTCCTCACTCCCTCCTCCTCCCTCTGTCCCTCCCTCCTCACTCCCTCCTCCTCCCTCTGTCCCTCCCTCCCTCCTCACCCCCTCCTCCTCCCTCTGTCCCTCACTCCCACCTCACCCCCTCCTCCCTCACTCCCTCCTCACTCCCTCCTCCTCCCTCACTCCCTCCTCACCCCCTCCTCCTCCCTCTGTCCCTCCCTCCCTCCTCACCCCCTCCTCCCTCCCTCCCTCCCTCCTCACCCCCTCCTCCTCCCTTGTGCATCTCTCATGTGTTTGGTGGCACCTGCTTCCCCAACCCATCACATGTATAAACATCATCTCTGCAATCCCTCCAACCTCCTCTCTGTTGGGCTCCCCGCTTGTGTTGAGACCACACACTGCATCTGCTCTCCCTGATCCGCCCCGAACAGCACCCACATTATCTCATTAAGCCTGCGTATTTGTAAAAGCAAGATCAACGTAGGGGCAGCATGTGGCTCCGTTTTGCAGATTACTCTGAAGAACAAGAGGCTGTTGTCCCAAGGCTTCGCTGAGACTTCTGGGAAAGATGGGCGGAGAGGAATGGAGTGGAGGGGAGAGGAGAGAGCGGTCTGTGTTCTATGCCGGTCCATCGTGCGTCTGCTCTGAGAGAGTGAGAGAGGACGCGTGTGACCTTGGGGTTTGTTTAACGTCTGGACACGTCATCTGTGTCATCCAGAGATCCCACATCTGGCTCAGTGTTCTGGCCTCCAGCTCCCCCCATTAGCAGCATCCACGGTCCTGCTGAGAGAGCCAGGAGCTCTCGACTGTCTGCTGTTTGCTCAGCTTATCTGATGTGGCTCTGGCCACCACTGCTCAAGGCCAACAGCCGGTCGCTCCTCACCAGGAAGAGCCTCTACCAAGGCAGGTGGTTCACATTTAGATCTCCCCTCTAAACTCTGCCACTTCACTGCATGCACATCGGGGGGTGGGGGGGGGGGGTGGAGGAACAACTTATAATACTTGTTGACAAAATGTCAGTTTATCTGATGGAAATGCTGCCAATCTAAACCAGGCCAAGGAATTCAGTTTGTCCAACCATTGTCTTTGCTTTTTTTTGAGAGAGTGAACTTAAACCCACACGGAACTAACATTGGAAGGTCGGTAGAGATGGTTTATGTGGGCTAAGGGCTGCCCCTAGGGAGGCCTCAAACATTCAGTAACAGCCTCAAACATGATAAACACACATCGCGCCGTGAAGCCGCCGAAGAACCCAGCGTCGCGCGTCACCTTGCGTCCCTGTTCCGTAGACCCTCGTTGGCGTCTGCAGATTTCAATTTCACGCCAGTGAGGAAGCGTGAGCCTGTGCCCACCCCTCCACGCAGACTCCTGATGACTTTCATCACACCATCAATCAGCAGCTGGCACACGCGGCCCCTGACAACCCTGCGTGGGGCCGCCAGCCGTGTTCCATGTCAGGCCTTCCGTGTGGCGCCTGTTTGGCTAGAGGGAAGTGCTCCCGGCAGACAGGATGTGCTCCCGGTAGACAGGAAGTGCTCCCGGCAGACAGGAAGTGCTCCCGGCAGACAGGATGTGCTCCCGGTAGACAGGAAGTGCTCCCGGCAGACAGGAAGTGCTCCCGGCAGACAGGATGTGCTCCCGCCAGACAGGAAGTGCTCCCGGCAGACAGGATGTGCTCCCGGCAGACAGGATGTGCTCCCGGTAGACAGGAAGTGCTCCCGCCAGACAGGAAGTGCTCCCGGTAGACAGGAAGTGCTGGTGAGTTCTCTGTCCTCGCTGGGGAGAGTTCTGGAGGTAGGTGCTTCTGGAAGAGGAGCTGTGTCTGTGAGGATGCTCCCCCAGGAAAGTGGTCCCTGTGTTACTCTGTCTTTCTATTTCTCTCTCTTTTCTCTCCCTCACACTCTCTCTCTCTCTTTCTCTATCTCTATTTCTCTGTATATTTGGAAGGAGGGAGGGTGGGTGTGGGTGAACAGTCTGAGAACCACCTCTATTCAATGTGACTGTTCCTCTCCTGGGCCTTGTCGCCATGGCTACTGATTGATGGGTGAGATTTTTGGGGCCGCTGTAGATAATCCATCAGAGGTGCGTGGGCACGTGTGCGTCAATGCATGCATACATACAGTGTAAGTGTGTGTGTGTGGGGGGATGTTGTAGAGGGACTGCAGCCCCCCAGGGTTCATGCCCTCTGAGACAGCTCGGATGTTTCCTGTCTCACCAGCAGAGACAGGAAACGTGGGGGATCACAGCCATCATAGCCAAATACTGGGCGGGATATTAGGCCAGAGTTGCCAAATATTGGTGCTGTCAACGATTTTCTAAGAAGGGGTCTCTATGTGCTTTCTTTGGTTATAATAAACACTGCTGCTGGTGTAATGACTTGATGAACTGTCGTAAATGACCGGCCCCCGTACCAGCTTTGAGTCAGAGGAGCGCAGGTGGTGTTTACCTGAAGTCAGCCAGGCCGTCTAATTACACCAAAGTGACAGTGAATGAAGGAGGCGTTTGAGTGATGCTCTGACCGTGAGGGGGGAGGGGGGAGGAGGGGAGGGAGGAGGGGAGGAGGAGGAGGGAGGGAGGGAGGGCTGTGTTCCTGGAAGAGCACGGTTCTAGGTCCCAGTATTCTCGGCTTTTCCAGACCGTCACTAGCTAACCGTCCACCTATGAGACAGACAGCGCGGTGAAATGACTGACAGGGACAATTTATCCTTATATCTCTGTTAACACCAAGATTGCTACTTAAATAAATCTCTCCCTTTTCCCCTTGTTAGTCGTTTATAGCTCCCTAATCATGCCTTGTCGGGTTTCTTCGCTTTGTCCTCTGTGCCTTTGTGTTAGGTAGTGGTGTCTCTCATATCCAGAGCTGAAAAGGAAATTGGAGTGTATCAAGCATGTAAAGGAAATGGCAGGTTTTTTGTTAAGAAAGAGGACTCTCTCCAGACTGATGGAGCTCACACTGCTGTAGAGATCTGTCAGTCGTATCCTACTGACGCTTCCTGCCGTGGCACCAGGGCTTGTCACAGTCAGCAACCGTGTGAAATACTTTATATCAAATACATAAATAGGTGGGCGGGCAGGCAGGCAGAGAGACAGAAGGAAAGGAAGAACAAAAGCATTTCATTTAAGCCTGAATTGAAAGACAACAATGTTCTCTTAATGAACTGGAAACCTCGAGTTGAGTCAGCATCCTTTAGCTGTCCAAATCATAATCGATCTGTTCACCACAACCAAGCCCATCTTCTGATTTTCCTTTGTGGCTTTAAATTTGAGTTATGTTACCCCCCAACCCAGTTCTTTTCAGACTGGTGTTTCATCCAGTAGCTACGTAGCTAAAGCTAGCCTCTGGTCTGCACCTCAGTGAGTGGAGCCCTCACTGACTTGATCGTCCCAAGGTTTCTTAAAACAAATTATCATCATTTTGGGGAGTTTTTCCTTGTCTTCCTTGAGGGTTTAGGTTGGCTGAGGGGCAGTTCTGTGGGCGTATCTGAAGCCCTCTGTGACCTTCCTTGTTGAAAGGGACTTACAAATATATCTGATATGACTTAGCTCCCTGGATCTACCATCTGAGAGAAACCTTGTACCGGAGCTGGCTCATGCTGTTGCTCTTAGTCTCCACACACGGTCTCTCTCCTCAGACTGGACACACACACCTTTGTTGAAATTACTGGTAGTAGTGTGTGTGTGTGTGTGTGTGTGTGGCCGGCCATGGATCGTTTTTCTATGTTGCTATTTTAATACTAAACACACACTTCACTCTAGTGTGTATCTAGTCAATTTTCTTCTTCCCCTCTAATGAATAGAAGATATGAAATACATGATTTAACATTGCGTATCGGCAATTCCGTTGGTGAACACCCATATGCGCAGGAAAATGAAAGAAAAAAGAGAGATAAATTTGATTTAATTCACACTTAAGGCTGGCAATCTGCCAACCGCCAGCGAACCCATCAACAGGGCAGTGATGTCAGTGAGCATGTCCACTACAGAAAGACTTGATTTGTAGATTTCTTTTGTGTTTTTCGTTATTTCTTTCCCCTCCTCTCAGCCCCACATGCAATCAGATGTGCTTGATGCAGCACAGCAGGACCACTCACACTCTGAACACCCCAGACACAGGCCCTACAACGCCACACTCCACCACTCCTACGATACAGCAACAACCACAACCAACCAAAACCAAGGCAATGCAGAGACAAAAAAGGAAGGGTCACCTACAGTATAAAGGCATGGAGGCTGATTGTGATTGGTTGGTAGGTGGTGGTCTTATGTGATTGGTTGGTAGGTAGGCTGACATGTCCTTGTCCATCTCCTGAGTATTACTGTGCTCAGCTTCGAGTTAGTGATTCATTCAGCCTGCCACAGACTGTGTTCAAGTTCTGTTGGGGAGAGAGAGAGATAGAGGGAGAGGGAGAGGGAGGGAGGGAGGGAGGGAGGGAGGGAGGGAGGGAGGGAGGGAGGGAGGGAGGGAGGGAGGGAGGGAGGGAGGGAGGGAGGGAGGGAGGGAGGGAGGGAGGGAGGGAGGGAGGGAGGGAGGGAGGGAGGGAGGGAGGGAGGGAGGGAGGGGGAGAGCAATGCTTGTGGGTTGGTTTCTCTTGAAAAAAAGATCTTGACATTTTAAGCCAGCAATTTGCGTTTGTGTGAGTCCAGTCACCTTAGGCCAAAGCGACTTAGCCGACTTGGATAAATATGTCAGCCACTTTCTGTGACCACCATGAAGCCCACTCACCCACAGTGGCATAACAGGACACATTTCCAGTTGTGAAAAATCAATTTGTCATTGTTAGCGTGTGGTCATGGACCGTTTATCTATGTTATTATTTTCCGAAAGCATAGGCATGCCCATGACTAATCAACACATGTATTTTTACACGCACAACTTTCATTTGTAATACTCTCTTTGGAAAAACACATTTTTTCTAATCCTCATTATCATATTCATCATTTTAAGAAAACTGTTTAAAACAGTCTGTAATTTCCTGAGATCTCTCTCTCTTTCTCATCCTCATTGCAATTCCGTCCATCTGCACCCCTCCCTCTCGACCCCTCAGCATCTGCTAGCAAGTGACAGAGCTGCAGTGACACTCCATAAAGCTTTTAAAATCCAAGTGCATGGATTATCACTAGGGCAAGTGGAATCCAGTTCTTTAAAGAACTGGAGAATGCTATAATTGTGAGTAATCGTCATTCTCTGAACGAGGGCGTCTGCGTCTCTGTCAGACGGAACCCTGGGAGAGATACAGGACCTCTCCACCATTACTGTCACCATGACAACACCCGTGTTCTCAGCCTGTGGGCGGAGCCACACTCGGACACGGTGAGCAACAGGAGAGCGGGGGAGAGTATGGCAACGAGGGCGGAACAGAGGCAGTGCCTGAACAGAGGCAGGAGATGAGCAGAGGCAGGAGATGAACAGAGGCAGGACATGAGCAGAGGCAGGAGATGAGCAGAGGCAGTGCCTGAACAGAGGCAGGAGATGAGCAGAGGCAGGAGATGAACAGAGGCAGTGCCTGAACAGAGGCAGGAGATGAGCAAAGGCAGTGCCTGAACAGAGGCAGGACAAGAGCAGAGGCAGGAGATGAGCAGAGGCAGGAGATGAACAGAGGCAGTGCCTGAACAGAGGCAGGAGATGAGCAGAGGCAGGAGATGAACAGAGGCAGGACAAGAGCAGAGGCAGGAGATGAGCAGAGGCAGGAGATGAGCAGAGGCAGGACATGAGCAGAGGCAGGAGATGAACAGAGGCAGGAGATGAGCAGAGGCAGGAGATGAACAGAGGCAGGACATGAGCAGAGGCAGGACATGAACAGAGGCAGGAGATGAGCAGAGGCAGGAGATGAGCAGAGGCAGAGGATGAGCAGAGGCAGGAGATGAGCAGAGGCAGAGGATGAGCAGAGGCAGAGGATGAGCAGAGGCAGGACATGAGCAGAGGCAGGACATGAACAGAGGCAGGAGATGAACAGAGGCAGGAGATGAACAGAGGCAGAGGATGAACAGAGGCAGAGGATGAGCAGACGCAGAGGATGAGCAGAGGCAGAGGATGAGCAGAGGCAGAGGATGAGCAGAGGCAGAGGATGAGCAGAGGCAGAGGATGAGCAGAGGCAGAGGATGAGCAGAGGCAGAGGATGAGCAGAGGCAGAGGATGAGCAGAGGCAGAGGATGAGCAGACGCAGAGGATGAGCAGAGGCAGAGGATGAGCAGAGGCAGAGGATGAGCAGAGGCAGAGGATGAGCAGAGGCAGGAGATGAGCAGAGGCAGAGGATGAGCAGAGGCAGAGGATGAGCAGAGGCAGGAGATGTAATACCCAGTTTAACCCTTGTTGGATATGGTGACAGTTGTTCCCCTTCCAACCTTCATCGAGCGATCATTTCCATCATTAAAACAGCAGGCGGTAGTGCAGCTGTAGACGGTGAGGTCCAGACAAACAGTATCATATGCTTCACGTTCCTTCTGGTGCTTACAACGCTCAATGTTTGAAAGTTCACCACTTCCACATTCACTATCGCTCAAACCCCTCATGTGGCTCATTCCCTTTTTTCCCTGCCGTTCCCCAGGCTGGCAGCGTTGCTAATGTCCTCTCTCTGGCTCTGACAACACTGGAACTGGGATCTGACTAGATATGGAGGATAAGAAATCTCCCTTCAAGTCTGGCTTGTTCTCCTTCCAAGGTGTTTTCATGTCATGTAGAACACTTAAAAGAACAGTGTTCTTCCCGGCATTGATTGTCACCAGAAATGCCTCTATTGTCACTGTGACTGACTGGGTATGATTTGCAGTCATGTTAGGAAGTGTCGCAGCAATATATATTTTTTTTTACAGTGTGGAAAGATCTGGATACTAGCGCCTGTCAGAAATTCTTCCTCGCAAATCGTTTCATTTCCAGTCATTGGCAGACTGTTCAAGCAGCAGACATATGCTTAAACATATATCAATGTTTGCGTACCATCTCACCATATGGTGTTTGCAACAATTCTCATTTATTAACATGCAAAAAAAAAAAAAAGGAGAAGTTGTCTCTTTATTACTGGACTTGGAAATACGAAGCCTGGAACTTGGAAGATTTGTTATGGTAACCTCTCCTCAGAGAGGTTAATGAAGCCAAACTCTCCTTACGCTCTGCCTGAAGCCTCTGGTCTTTGTGTGTGACTATGAGGTGCTGTTGGTCTTGTAGTTGTTTGTCCACTGTGTTCTCAAATCTCAGTCTTTTTGGCTAAGAAACAGACATCCATTGATCAACTCACACGCAGCATGTTTTTTCTCTCTTTAGAGCTCAACTGGTTGTTTTGTAATTTGTTTGCTCTCTCCCGTCTTGTCTCCTTGCCCAGGGTGGAATCGCATCGGCTGGGATGTAACCATTCTGTACAGCCCTCACGACAGTCTTATCCACCATATGCTTAATAGTGTAGGGGTATGAACCAGGCAAAACAAAGTTGGATGTGAACACTCAGATCCTCAGAGCAAGGTACACAGACAAACTGTGTGTTTTAATTGTATGTGGAGAAAGCTTTAGAGGGACAATAAATGCAATCACTCTGGAATAATAAACCCACAGTCGAGTCTCCTGGAAAGCTTATTTTCTGGCCCCAGTATGAGAGGGGTGGTGACTGCAGGTTCCCCTCCCAACTTACATTGAAATTCAATTTTGCCTGAATTTCTTAATGGACTGTAAGTCATTATGTGCTTTGTTGGTTCTTAAGTGCAAGTATAATTACCACGGGAAGCATGAAAGCATGTTGATTATCGTCTGCTTAGTCTATCTGCTGGCTTCCCAATTCATCATCTTAGACTCCCAACCCATTGGTGGTCCCATAACCATTTAGCTCAGGAAGGTGGGGGATAAATCTTCACTGATGTATGTCACCATCAACACAAGCCCAGGGCTGCAGGCTGCTTACCTGTCAGTGGAGTCCTTATTAGATAACCATCATTAAACCTCCATTGATTTGGTTAAGATAAATCTGCTCAGAGGCGTTGATGTCTGTTGAGCATTTACAGATAATCCATCTGCAATTAGACCCATTTTCAGTACTTCAGCATGTCGATTCACCCTCACTTCTCTTGTAGGACAATCGCTATTTCAGTCAAGTAAGTTGGTATAATACAGTCAAGCTTTCAAGCACTCTCAAGGGCACAATGAGAAATCTAGGACCGACACAAGAAAGACCCTCATCTTTATTCTTAAACTTCTTCTCTTCTGTCTTCTTCTCGCTACATAAATTCCAGATTTGTGAGAAGAAGAAAAAATAATTCTGTAGCTAAAAGGGAATCTGTCTCAGAAGTGTGGTGTTGGCAGATTCCCTCCCTGAGCTGGGCAACATGTTAGGGAACACGTCTATGATGTTCTCACATGCTGTACGGTGACTGTTTGAAGAGGACATTTCATGTCCTTCACAATAAATCAAGCCTCACAGGAAAGCACCTGCAGAAGAACTCTCCCTTTCAGATCCAGCTCCGAGACAGTCAGGGAGAAGCTCAATCACACATGTTGTTGTAATGACGGCATGTGCTGAAGCCATGCCTATTGAGCATGTGTCTCCCTCTCCCCTCATGTTATGCAAGCGCCCCTTGCCTGCTGCCCCGCGAGGTGATTATATGTATTATTCAGGCTGATTGAGCTGAAGAGATGCCCTAGACATACACTCAGCTAGCAGGTTCCTCTCCGTTTCCCTCTCAGGGTAATTACCTTACATATACCTAGATCACTCTCCTCTCTTGGATGTGCTCTCTCAGAGGTGTGACTAAATGTCACAAAAAGCCCTGCGGACACATTATGTTTCGGCTGAATACCCCAGCGCACGGTGAACATCAGTCCAGCTGACTTTGTTATTCATGACAGCATGTGACACGCAGCCTGTAAAATGCTGATACTTAGGGTGTCATGTATCAATGCTGACATGTAACATGTTATGTCATGTTAGAATAAGCATTTCATAAAAGCTGATATGTAATTATGTTGTATGTCTTCCGCTGTTGGTTTGCTCGTCCGTTCGTTTTCAACCGTTTTCAGCTCTTGAAAACAGGGTGCTAAAGAAACAAGAAAGCCCAGATGCCAAAACCCAGACCTGCCCCCTTTTCACACATCCGACCTTATGAGCCAAACGGGGACCGTCTGCATGATGCAAGAGCACTGTGTAGTCGAGCAGATCCCATTCTGATTCTTCTCAAGCAGAATTTGATTCTGTAGATTTCAACCAATGTACAGCGACATGGACCTGGATGCAAAAGGTCAATGCTTAACTGGCTGGATAGAAGGATCCAGAAAGATGGGCACAATATCGTGTCCATAACATTTTATAAATAACATCTACCAGCAGGGATAATGATGACGTGATAGAAAGCTTGCACACCAGTAGACAACACTCTACGCAGGCACCAAACCAATTCTTATTCATTTGTAGCATTTGAGCTTGAAGGTTTGGACAGATTCAATAGCTCCCCTATCCACTCACCCGTGAGATGTGTAAGGGAGATATAGATAGCAGCGATCAGCTCCACCTCGCTCTGAGGTGAATCGTGTGACTGGCTTATTTTACCCCGAGCGAGACCACGGCAAGCAAGTCAATTGGAAACATTTGGAGAAACGCACACAGTAAAGCTGATCAGCCATTGGTTGGCTTGGCAGAGTGTGATCCCTGTAGGCTACGTGCGCGGGGCGGATGTGGCGGGCTCGCTAGCTTTGCGCGTGACCCACGTGTGACCTGTGTTGAGAAGAGGGAGCTGCCTGCTTCCTCGTGGCTGCTATTGATCTGCTAGTGCCTGCTTCTGAGCACCGCATCTGATCTCTGTGGTTCCGCTGGGAGATGATTGGCTGAAAACAACAACAACAACAACAACAGGCATAGTGGGTTGGTTAGTTTGATGCTGGCTCCTCATTCAGGATTTGCGGAAATCTAGGCTCTTTATTTAATGATCTGTGCTTGCGTGCAGTGTTTTTGAGGACGTTGTTGTGCGGTCACAGAGGATTTTTGGATTAAAATGATAGTCAATATTAAATATGTAATAAAATATTGAGAGAGGGGAGGGAGAGAGAGAGAGGGAGAGAGGGAGGTAGAGAGGGAGAGAGGGAGGGAGAGAGGGAGAGAGGGAGAGCGCTACATTTCCAGTTACAGAAGACTTTCCATCTTCTCTCTCCCCGGTTGACTTTTCATCACTGTTCCCTCAAGGGTTGAAGATACTGGCTTGTTATCGTTCCAGCAATCAAGCAGACCTTCCCTGCTATAATACCCAGGGAAGAATCTCAATCCATCAGCATGGTTTACTCTTCACCCACAATTGAGAATAATCTGCCTCCAGTGAGGGGTCAGGATAATTGCATGCATGTGTCTGAATCCGCAGTGCAACGTAGAATAACCGATGCCATCCAATATGTTTGCAATATGTCAGGCGAGGAAGGCGTCATGCCAGGGGGGAAAGGAGGGAGCGATGAAAAGGATATTTGAGCGCAGGAAAGGGAATAAAAGAAACTGTAGGATGAATCACCTGTCAGAGGTTTTTCAAATCCAGGTTTTAACGCTTGCATTCGGTGCTTGTTTATAACAGGGTGTGTGTTTAATGTATGCATTGAAAATCACAGGGCAATCATAAATAACCATCTTCTTAGCCTGCAAACTCATTGAAAAAATACTGAGATATTTTCATGTATTCCCGCTGGTGAACCTGTGAACCTGAAGGCAGTAATATTCTCAAGGTTAAATTGTGCATAGGTAATTGCCTATGTTGTTTTAGACTGTCAGTTTCCTTGTGGTTGCAAAACAGTTTTCCACTCAGCAGTCTAAAGCGCTTCGTGAAAGGGGATGATTTTTATGCAATTTCCATAATTTTCCCATACAGCTAGGCTAATACACTTTCGCACCTCGTGTCAAACGAGGGTTGAGATTCTGTTTAATGTCAAATTAGTTTTTTAAGAATCTTTGAGTTACAGCTTTGTATTAGCCTACGTAATATCACATCCTTCACAGGGGTTTCCCTTTGTCGTGTCGGAATTATCCGTCGGCCTTCAATGTGGTCTTTGTTTTCTGTGTTCGCAAAGATACAAAAATCGCGAAAATACCGTTCTCTTTTCCGTCTCCACTGTTCAGAACACTCACCGTTTCATCCTTTCCTAAGATAGCCTACAAAACGAAACATGGTTTTTACCTTAAAAAAACAATTGTGTTGTATACATATTTATTTATAAGTTGACGAGTAGAGGATATGAGAGAAGGCATGACTAGTGGTGAGATAAGAACTGTTTAAACTTTCATGAATTCACTAGTGGTCAGGCTTTTTGGTGTCCACAATCTAATTGGCATGTTGCCGCGCTTGTAGCGTGAACTATCATGAATAATGGATGAAAAACAACTCAGTCACGTGCGCCATTATAACCACATAGTGGTAAGCAATTTTCAGCTCGCTACTCTGGAAAAATACAATACTTCAGACAGTTCCAGTCTCGTTACAATTCGACATCAGCAGTGCTAGAGCTTTCATGCTAATAGAAAAGCTCTTGTTCAATGAGCAGTATCTTGTTTTTAACAAAACTTTTTACCACCATTTACAATGCTCTTTAGAACCATCTTCTTGGCAGCCCCGGTATTTTGGAAAAGTAGTGCCATGTCTGATTACCCTGGCCCATTGTTACATACACAGAGGTTGATATAAATTACGTTAAATTACTTGAAAGTAACGAAACCCGTTTAATCGCTAAATGTTGGATTCCTTAGTGTTAAGGGTACAAAAGGTCGTTACTTTGTGAACAATTCTGCGTATTCAGTGACAGTTGGCACATTGTTTATGTTTCAGTGATGTGACGCTGGTGACTGAGCATCTGAAATGCCAACACAGCCCAGACAGTGTGCCTTCCTTCATCTCTCATGAACCGTCTCTGAATTTCCAGTATACATATTTAACAGCCTTTAATATTTTAGCTCTCTGAAATGGGTATTTGATGTGTGAAATTTTGAATTAATGAGTCATGGCTTATCAATATTTAATTGTCTATAAAGTGAGATTTATGTATCTTAAGCCGTAAAACCATTATAATGACAGATGTTTGGCATTCAGAAACATTATTTGTATTTTTCATTCAACAGCCTGTGCTAAACCTTTTGTGTTTCTCGTGTATTAACAGTTTAATGATTTGATATGTGAGGGAATTTGTTTGCAAAGCCAAACAGAGCAGTTTTTCTTTCTTTCAAACACAAATTTACGCAAATTAAATCATGCATTCATAATGCAATACCAAGGTCTTTCTCTCTTTATAAATACCACACAGGATATGATTTCTGCTGCTCCCTTGTTTATTATTGAAAACCAGTCCTGTCTAGCCTTACAGAGGAGAGGAGAAAGAAGACTGAATGCCTAGATTATGTCTCTGTCAAATCGATGCTTAAGTTCTCTCATTTTCCTGTCATCACTCTTATGATTCAATTAGAGAGCACAGCATTCCTCTGTCTGCCCTGACCAGACGAGCAGGAGACTTGATTGACAGTCACACACATTACTATGCACCGAAAGGCAGGGCAACTGGCAGAGAGATATGAATATTTGAATAGATTGCATAAAAGAATCTTGTAATTGATTTTCTATCTTGGCTGCCATTTCATTAGCTGAATAAATGCATTCATATTGGCTGTGGACTTGCTAAAATTGTCCCCATTGTGCCATTGTGAAGACAATCTCTCATCTTGTTTGTATTTCATGATAATACAGTAGCAGCTGAAAGAACAAATTCTACGGCCCTTTCAGATTTGGGTCGGCTGGATGTTCAGATCTGGGAGTGTGGTCACAGTCTCACCCCATTTTCTTGGCAGTCTGGGACTGGGTCTCGTTGTGAGGGGGGGGGGGCAGGACAAGTTATCTTTTCAGGAAGTATGGTGTGAGGTCAAGAGAGGTGACCAGTGCTCTGTGCTGCTCCCCTGCAGATGTGATTCACACCGTGGGCCCCGTGGCCAGAGGGAACGTGGGTCAGACGGAGAACCAAGACCTCGCTGCCTGCTACAAGAACTCCCTCCAGCTGGCCAAGGAGAACCACCTTCACTCTGTGGTGAGTACTGCGTCTCAGCCCTCCTCACCACACGGCAAAGCTGCTCCCGACTTCTGGAGGAATCTGTTTAGTGTTCAGACACGTTGAGCACAGGGCTGGTGTTGAACCCTCTATAGTCCAGCCAGGGTGCTCAGTAGCTCACAGGATGAGCACACATCCCATGTAGGCTGAGGCTTCACCGCAGCGGCCTGGGTTTGAATCCCAACTGTGCTTTTTTCTGCATGTCATCCTCTCTCTCTCTCTCTCTCTCTCTCTCTCTCTCTCGCACTCTCTCGCACTCTCTCTCGCTCTCTCTGCTTCTCTCTCTGCCTCTCTCTCTCTCAGTGGGTGAGCAGTATTTGTTGAGGGGCAGAAACACCACATAACAAGAGCTTCCACATCTTTTATCTACGGAGGAATAGTCTAGTCTGTGAAAAAGAAAAATTGTCATGGCCATTTGTAAGTCAATCAATAAAAATAGTACTTTCTTGGAAGCCAACCGAAGGAAGTTTTATACACCCAATTTAAAAGGAGACTTTATATTGAAACCAGCAGAATGGATAGTACAGGCTTTCAAAAAGTACAGTCAAAGTCTGCTGATTTCTATGAAGGTGGAGGTTCCTGCTTTGGTAGTGTCACCCTTATGTGACCCAGTTTAAGAAGAAATTGGTTTGAGCTTTATCATATTCTTTTTAATTACTTATGACATTGATTCATAGTTTGTGATTTTCCCCATGGAGACATATTTGTTCACATTGAGGCTCTGACTTGTTTGAGGCTAATAGGCTATAACGGAGAGAGAGAGAGATGATGCATATTGGAAGAAGAAAATCACTTTCCTACAAGTGAAGTGAGTGGGCTTAGCAATGTTGGCTAACATCCAGATGCCAGTTCACCAAATGTGACTGCTGATTGCTGACTATCGGCCTAAACACTGGGCCTGGCCCCTGGCCTTCACAGTCTAGTCCATGACGTATAGATCTGGCCCTGCCACAGAGTAAACAAATCAGATCCACACCCGTCACCACAAATCACATGACCACCAGTCAATAACTGGAGCATCATCAGTCACCAATCAATAGGTGTTTGCTGAAGGTATTTGTAGGGTAGACAGAGACAGACTTGGATGATAATTTTCAGTTTGAATGTCTAATCATCAAAAGCCATGTATTCTTTTTATTTTTTTTTGTTTTTCTTATTCCGTTCAGGGCTAGTTCAAAGGCTACCATTGATCGGTGACTTTTTAATAGACTGTACTGTAAGGGGTGTCATATTTGGTTCATGCTAATACACTGTTCAGTTTCCCATCTTCCTTTAAACCATAGGGGAATTAGTTTTGGTTGTTTAGCCAATGTTTAACCCCCTACAGTACTATCCATTCTGCTAGTTTCTACAGCCGTAAATTAATACCATGCCGTATATATCTACTGGAGTCTGCGGATATAGAAGAGCATGTTCTCCATCGGGTTGTGATGTTAAAAAAAGAACTATAATGTCATTAGGCTCCATGAAACATGGATCTGCGTGGAAATATTTGAGATATAAGAGAACGGGCCAGCAGGAAGGCCATTTCCCTTCTGGTTTGTAATCGACTCAGCAGGGAAGAACGAACAACCCTTTTTTTCTTCTTTTATCCATAAAGGTTTCAGTACTTTTTTTCTGGAACATTCCAGAGATTTATTTTGGTTTATCTGTTCATTTATTTTTTCCCCAAATTCATATATTTATAAGAAGCAGGGTTGTTTTTCTCTGGGAGTCAGTTGAATCCTGTCTAATGTATTTGCACAGCTGCTCCTCGTTGAGGCTGGCTTCAGTGCACACACCGATGCTGTGTGATGGACTGGCCTTACAGGACAAGCCCAATCATTACATTCTCCAGCTCGTCGTTCATTTGGCCTCTCCTCACTATGGCAAGGACAACAGGAAAACCTCTTTAACCGCCTGAGAGGAAGAGAGATAGCTGTTTCTTTCTTCATCTTAAAGGCATCTGGCCTCGGTTGTGTTTCTCCCCGCGCTGTGGGGATGGAGGGGGGAGTCAGTCCTGATGAACAGCAGCTCTGGCCTTGAGCTCTCTGGGTGTGCTGTTTCCAGGTTCTTTGTCAGAGGAGACACAGTGGTTCACAAACACAATGTAGCCAGGCTCCTGCTTAGCCGATCAGCGCTAAGCTGATCTGAGGGGGCTTGACTGGGTGCTCTGCGGAGGGAGAGATCAGCAAGCTGACGCATGGAGGGAGAACCCACAGCAGACAGAGGAACCCAGCCAGAGGAACCCATCCAGAGGAACCCATCCAGAGGCCCTGCTGTGAGGCCCTGCTGTGAGGGGCTGCTGTGAGGGGCTGCTGTGAGGGGCTGCTGTGAGGCCCTGCTGTGAGGGGCTGCTGTGAGGCCCTGCTGTGAGGGGCTGCTGTGAGGGGCTGCTGTGAGGGGCTGCTGTGAGGGGCTGCTGTGAGGGGCTGCTGTGAGGGGCTGCTGTGAGGGGCTGCTGTGAGGCCCTGCTGTGAGGGGCTGCTGTGAGGGGCTGCTGTGAGGGGCTGCTGTGAGGGGCTGCTGTGAGGGGCTGCTGTGAGGCCCTGCTGTGAGGGGCTGCTGTGAGGGGCTGCTGTGAGGGGCTGCTGTGAGGGGCTGCCTGGTGAAATGCTAGACGACCACCACCCTAATGGGGATCCATTACAAAGGGGATGGAAGTCAAAACAAAACGTGACACGTAATAAACTTGAGCATAAAAGATTAAAACAAGCTGGGCTTGCCAGTTAATCCCGGAGATTTAGACCCCAAAGCTCCCCTCCGGGGTTCAGACACAGGCAGTTCTCTCACACCAACACGGACACTCCAGTTCCCACTCTGACACCTCCCTCCCCTCCCCCACACACACATCCCTTTTTCCCCCTGAGTGTGAACACAGATGGATAGTTTACCTAGCGAGCACGTCTCACGTCCTGTAAGCAGTGTTTTCAGCTTCACTTCATCAGTCCAGCTGCCTGTGACGTCATGGAGTGGGTGTAGGCCAGTGCAGTGTGTATCTACGGTGGTCCACAGGGTGTGTGTGTGTGTGTGTGTGTGTGTGCGAGGTGTGTGTGTATGTGTGTGACGAGACAGGCTCTGGCTGAAGGACGGCTTTCAGATGAAAAATGACGAATACTCCGAGCCAAGAAACCTTCCGTTTAACCTCTACACAGCAGCTGAACGCTGTCTGGACCAGTCCAGCATTTAACACCCTCCCTCTGTCTCTGTCCCCATACAATCTGTGTCAGATGGCTGGATGCTAGCTATTCAACCACATGGGGGGGGAGTTCAGTTTTTTATAGTATTTACAGAGCAGTGTGTATCTAGGTATAACGAGCATACAGATTGTGTGTGTTTGTGTGTAGGCTGGTACTGTAAGGCTAGCATGCTCCTGCACTTTCTTCTCTCTGGGTGAAAGAGCAATCTGTCATAGCCCCGCAGGCAGAGCCCAACCCTGGCTGAAACCCTTGTCCAAAAATGGCCGCCTTGCCAACTGTGCCGTGGACCAGAGGAGGAGAGGCCAGTCTGGGCCTGCTCTGACACACTAACAAACTGCTCTCAGGCCCCAAACAAGAGAAACACTGGAACTGGCCTAGCCCAAATACGGCCTCTTTCTTTCACTTTTTCTTTTCTTCCTTTCTCTTTCTTTCTTTCTCTCTTTTCTCTCTTTTCTCTTTTCTCTTCTCTTGTCTCTCTCTCTCTCTCTCTCTCTCTCTCTCTCTCTCTCTCTCTCTCTCTCTCTCTCTCTCTCTCCGTCTCTCTCTCTCTCTCTCTCTCTCTCTCTCTCTCTGTGTTCTGGATGACTCAGGTGAGATAAGCAGGAGAGAAATCTGGTGGTGGTTTGACACATTCAGATTGGAGATGAATTGTGATAATAACACTGTCTGGCCGGTCGATGAGAGCGCACCTATTCCAGCAAACTGTCAATATTTGCCTGGCCCAGGACCCATTAAACCGTCTCATCCCAGCTCTTCTGATATACGGAGCATGGTTCCTATTACCGCCTATTTGGAAACAGCTGGGCATTTTGGGAAGCCATACTCAGTCCTGCCACAGCATTGAATCGGCCAGGAAATGAGAGAGAGGTGGTGGTGTTGATGAGTTAAGGCCCTGCCTGGGGGACTGAGAGACAGATTGGAATCTCTCCTGGAGGAGGAGGTGGAGGTGCTGATGTGTCGTCTACACAACCTGCTGACTGAGAGAGTAAATGATGGAGTCATCTGTGCGGCTCTCACCATCTGAGGACGGATAACTACAGTAGTACAATATGGATATTTGTCTCGCGTGGGTGTCTGCGTGTGTAGCTGTGTTTGTGTGTGTGGCTGGGTGTTACAGCAGGTAGGTGTGTGTGGATGTGTGTGTGTGTGTGTGTGTGTGGGTGATAAAGCAGCTAGGTGTGTGTGGCTGGGTGTGTGTGTGTGTGGGTGATAAAGCAGCTAGGTGTGTGTGGCTGGGTGTGTGTGTGTGTGTGGGTGATAAAGCAGCTAGGTGTGCATGCGTGCATGACTGTCCCTCAGGGCTGTCGGTCCCAGCGGGCTGGGATGCTAGGAGGTACAGCAGGCGGCAGGGGACCCCTGCTGCAGATCCCCTGTCTTGGCTAGTCACGGTGGGCTGCTCTGGACCCCCTTGGATGGAGCTCTGTCTGTCAGCCAGCCTCTCATAGCCACCATGAACAGGGACGCCTCCATCTGGAGCCCATTCAGAGGAACCCCAGTCTCATTTCAGCTGCCTGGGTCGCCCTCTCTTACATGATGACCTTTGGAGAAGAGAAATGTGCATGTTTACCCAAAACATAATTATCAGCTCATTTTAAGCAGGTTTTCAAACCATTGATGTGCATTATTGAATTAACCAGCTTTGTTTTTGAACTAACCGGATAGCCTTCTGGTGATGCAAAATATGAGGGGGATTTTTTTTTCCACAAGCAGCGAGGCACAGACGGACATTTTTTTTTTCTCCTTTACTAATGCCCTTGTGGGTAATCTAGCAATCTTTTTTTTACTCAATTTGACCACAACAAGCCACAATGTGATGTTTTCAGAAAGCATCTGTCATTAAGCTATTTCTGGCTTTGTGCAGTGGGCTGTTTGCGAGCTGGCAGCTGTCAGTATGGGCAGTGACATGGCTGCAGGCTTGCATTCACCAGCCTTGTCTCCTTTTCCCAGATGACTAGCGAAGTGCTTTGTAGTCATAACACACTGGCCTTCTCGGGTCTCCGGTCTGGAAACCACAAATTGCCTGTTGAGAAGTTTGCTGAAAGCCAAGTGGATCGTTGATGAATGGTGTCGGATAGCGGCATCAGCCTTCTTCCCCTGCAGCCTCATTCCAAGCCTGTTCAGAGCATTTGTTTACACTGGACTCCACGCATTCTTCATCTCCGCTTCTAGAATGTCCTTGTGTTTATCCAGCTACCTATCTGATAAAGAAAAGGTTTCAGTCTGTTCTGGTATGTGTAGCCCTTGGAATATAAACTCTCTGGGTGTATCTGACATTGTATTGACCTGTCTGTAGAGAATCTAACCTCTTAAGACTGTGTGTGTCAGTGGAAGACCATGTTCCTCTCAGAGCCACCTGAGTCCCCAGGGACTCTTAAACATAGGTCATCCTGACTGACACTCGGGGGGATTTTCAGGATGCTTATGTTATGTCTGACTGACGACAGAAAAGCCCTCTAGCGAAAGCATCTCATTGTCGTGATTTTGGACTGTTTTGTTGCACGCATGGAGTTTAAAATGTGTCGTTTACGACCGTGTTGCATCGTCCCTTATTTATGTATGTAAACGCCGCCATGTAAACTTTTACGACTCTACGCTCACCCCCTTCTGTCCGTGAGTGTCTACTCCCAGGGTGATTCATTAATTTTCATTTATGTTATGAACATACTTTTTCCCTCTCCTCTTTCCCCTCCTCGTAAATTATTAGCCTGGAGTGACTTCTAATGTAATCACATAATGGCTGGGAAAAGTCAAACGCTTTTATTGTTGCACACTTGGGCTTCTGACGGCTACGCAAGATGAGACATTGAGACTTATAGGTGAGGTTTGCTATATGGTTTTGTGTTTGCAGGAAACTGTTATGAAGCGAATCTTTAGCAGCACAGTAACACCAGCTGTGTTGACATACAGGGTTTATGATAGCCTTGTACTAAACTGTGATGGTAGACATATGTATTGTAGACAGAATACTTATCAGTGTGAAATATGTGTTCTGTAATGAAGTGTTCTGTCTGAGAAACTATGGTTCATAATTGTTTTGCCTCTACAACATATGGCATATTAATTCCCAGTCATATCTATTCTGTGCTTGCTGGCCAAATGATGGTTCAAAGGTTCAAATTATTTTTACACAGTTTATACTGCACAGTACCTGCTGTATATTTATTATGTGTTAGACTCAAGAGGTGAATGTACCGTGGCTTTAAGTTGAGTTCAATTGCAAACAACTAGTTTGTCTCAACTTTGAGGAATCTGTTTGGTCCAGAAAGCCAGTGAGTGCAGGGCTGGTGATGAACCCCTTATTGACCCTCATAGAGTATTATCCGTCCAATCAGACTGCAGCCTGCAAAAACCTGCTCTCTGGGCAGCCATTGGTTGTGCCCTAGATCCACCTGGCGGCGTGCATCTAAAAGGTTAATGAGACTGACACTTGGAAAAGGTCACAGAGCCACTTAGATTTGTCATCGCTATTTATCTGATCTGAAACGTAGGCAACACTGGGCCAATTAGCTCCAATTAGAGTGCTGCTGGTGTTCCTCCCAGCCCTGCCTAACGAGCGGAGGGGTTGTAATTAACGTGGCGCCCCAGTTTGAGAAGAGAGGAGTTAGCATGGGGAAGTCCTAGGCTGCCGGGCGGGGTGCGACTAGGCTAGCCAGCAGCGTCACACCCCCTGACATTTCACAAAGAATGTGCCGGAACTTAGTTCAGTGCAGTGAAACATTAAGATATGTAAAATATGACATTTCCATACACTTCGAGAGGTGTAATCATGGTTGATGGGGATTGAGGTAATCTTCTGAGTGGCTTTGCGGAAGGGGTTGTGCACAGCCAAGCGAGCGGGCACTGTGATTATAGCCTGTAGCAGCCCATAACCACACCAGGAGAGGCTAACTCCTTGTCTTCCAACAATGCTTTTCACTTCAATTCTTTTATTTCGTGTTCCCGGAGATAGGAGTCGGTCTCTGATGATAATATATTCTCTGACAATAATTCAAATGTTCTTGAAGTTAGATAACACCCAGAGATCCATCAGAGTACCTTAAGATTAACATCATTGGCACATGCTGCTGTTTCGCATCCACGTTCTTGTCTCCTGTTTGGCTTTGAGGAAGCCTGGGAGAGTCTGCTGTGAATGTCTCTCGCCCCTCTCCCCATCCCCAGCCACACGTGGTCAGGCCTGGACGCTCACACCCAGCAGAGGGACATCAGGGGAAATTGTGGATTAAACACGTCGCTCCCAGCCTCATGCAAGTCGACAAGAACTCTGCGATGAGTAGGCACTAATTAAACATACCTGGAGAGTGTGGGCAATATCACAGAACAAAAGACAGATCTGCCTCTCTCTCTTTCTCTCTTTCTGTTCAACAATGGAACTGTTCTGACGGTGTCTCCTCCCTTCCGGAGAGTTCCCCAAGGCAGACGACTCACACAGAAGAAGAGAGAGGAAGGAAGAGAGAGAGAGAGAGAGAGAGAGAGAGAGAAGAGAGGGAGAGGAAGATAAGAGAAGAGAGGGGTAGAGAAGAGGGGAAGAGGGGAGGGAGATAAGAGATGAAGGGTCTTGAAGAACAGACAAGACACACCCAGAGAAATCAGTCTTTGTTGGCAGCAATTACTTTTGATTAGATGCTTAACATTCTGATGTGTGTTAGCTATTCTCCACTGAATATCTCCACTGGCTGGCACTCCCGCTCCAGTGTAGTGTACAGGACTCAGAACCAGTACGCTACAGACTGCAGGGTCACAATGTGCTCTACCAGTGGCACGTCCTCAAACAACACAGCAGGCGTAAGAAAAACTCAAACGCCTCTCTCACTTGTGAAAAAGGATGTTTTTTTCCTCTCCAGCGAGAGCTTGAACCATCTGTTTAGAACTCTACCAGAGACACGGAAACATCTGCAAAACCACAACGTGTCTCCTCCACCAAGCTGACAGATACCTCTCCTCCTATCAGAGGATGGGAGCGCTGAAGATGGTCTGGGGATCTGAGAACAGCCACATGGGCTCTCTCTCTCTCTCTCTCTCTCTCTCCCTCACTATCCCCTCTTTTCCCTCTCACTCTCTCTTCATCCCCTCTCTCTCTCTGCCCCCACCATCTCTCTCTCTCTGCCCCCCCCCCCTCTC
This sequence comes from Hypomesus nipponensis, assembly GCF_054491055.1. Taxonomy (NCBI): domain Eukaryota; kingdom Metazoa; phylum Chordata; class Actinopteri; order Osmeriformes; family Osmeridae; genus Hypomesus; species Hypomesus nipponensis. Next base: position 21,574,143 of record NC_140371.1, on the reverse strand, counting down.
TCTCTCTCTCTCTCTCCCTCTTCTTCTCTCTCTCTACTTCTCTCTCTCTCTCTCTACTTCTCTCCCTCACTATCCCCTCTTTTCCCTCTCACTCTCTCTTCCTCTTCATCCCCTCTCTCTCTCTGCTGCCCTCTCACTCTCTCTTCCTCTTCATCCCCTCTCTCTCTGCTGCCCTCTCCCTCTCCTGCTCTCTCTGCCCCCACCATCTCTCTCTCTCTGCCCCCCTCTCTCTCTCTCTCTCTCTCTCTCTCTCTCTCTCTCTCTCTATCTCTCTCTCTCCAGCTTTACTCTGCCGTATCAACATCCCTTCAGCCGTGTGTGTGAGGTGTGTAGTGACGAGGCGCGTGGCTACGTCTCATGGCTATTGTCTAAACAGATTGCTGTTGAGCGTCGCTGGAGTTGTCAGGATGACTCCTTGTTTACATCATTACGGTTAATTAACAGGCAGGATGGCTCCTGTGAGGGGCGCTCTGTCGCGCCTCCGGACAGAGCTGTCACGCACGCCGCCGTCTCGTTATCCAAGAGGCGCCGTCCCCACGGTAACGGCTTTCACCGCTCGAACGCCTCTGGTCACCGTAGCCACGCCCCCGGGAGACGTTGTCCAAATGGAGAGATGCGATTGGATAACCAGGGTATCCTATGTACAGACCTCAGTTTTCTCTTCTTTTCTTTTACCTCTCATCTCTTGATCCTCTTGTCTCACAGGCCCTCATTTAGCAAGGATGTTGATACGCATGGAAAAGCATTCAATTTAATACTCGCAGATTGATATTTTAATTATTATTGAATGGATAGTAATGAGAGCGTTGAATATATGCGTCCCTTTTAATGCATTTAATTAAAGTTACTGAGCGTGACGTCTGACATGGCTCCAACTGCATCAGAATCCAAGCTGCTCCGCCGGTTAGAGACTCCGGAGAGCAGGAAAAAAAACCCACAGCACAGTTATTTATCAATGAAGAAATAACCGCGTTAGATCGATAAATCAATACTGATGGAAGAAACCCTCGTCTCTCTCCACCCTGGCTAGCGTTAGCATTAGCATTCTGCTCCAGGCTCAGCCACAGACCAGTCTGTCTCCCGACTGTTATTTGGGTTCTTTTTGGAGCGTCGCTCGACTCCTACCAGGAGCTCCGCTTGGCCACGACCATGTCAAGTGGAATTTCCTGGTCAATCAGAGCGTTCCATTCCAACAGGCTTGCACCCAATTATCCTCCAATCCCACGGACCTGTCTTACAGCTGTGGCTGTCTGTAGAACAAGGCTTGTCTCCATAGGGGCTTAGCAAGCAGGAGAGAGAGTCACCTGGTCAGTCCCAGGGGTCTGTATAGTTGAAACACCTTGAAAAGGGAAATATAGATGGAATTTTCCAAGTTGGAATATATCAGGAACCTATTTCACTCCAACTAATGAAAGGTTCTGTCGGTTGTGTTGAAGAATTTGTGGCTGGATGAACGCTGGTCTGAGTTACATTAGCATCTTGGCTTACATTAGCATTAGCATCTAGACACAGATGGGCTTCCTGTCGCGCTGCTTAAGGGCTCTCTGCTTTTCTCCTGTAGCCCTGTCTCCCGTGTTTATTCGTTTAGACACAGCCCACCAGCATACAGTGTGAACCAACAAGCTGCTTATTAGATTTCCCTTACGTACAGCCGATATCAAATGCAAGCCGCTTTTAATAACAGGCAGGTAATTACGAATGCTTGTTCCGATTTTTCAACAACAAAAAAAAGAGAGAAAAAAAAATTTCTTCTGTGCTGAAGACAGGCATGCTGAGTGATTTGCAAATCATGCCAAATCTTCGCCTGCCATTTTGTTAGTGTTGACTGATGCGAGGGTGAATTAATAAAAGGGGCTGGTAATGCTATGAAGGATAGAAAGCCCATTCTTTGTTCCTATCTTTCCGAAAAGATAGGAGGTAAAGTTTTGGTCTGGCAATATTGTACTGAATTACTTTTAATCTTGTTACTGGGGTTTTATCGTGTAACTGACATTCCTTAGCCAACAGAGCCGTCTTTGTTCCCATCTGTCATTCCTTCTTGACATTGTCATGCTGTTGTGTGTTTGGGCTGCACATCCATATTGCATGTGAACACACGCCTAAACGCTATTCTTACCTTACTACTGCGTCAAATCTTGTTTTTAAATTGCATGGCAAACTCATTTTCACCTTGAAACACACTGACCAATTCTGATGTGTGTGTGTGTGTGTGTGTTTGTGCAACAATCCTGATGTGTGTGTGTGTGTGTGTGTGTGTGTTTGTGCAACAATCCTGATGTGTGTGTGTGTGTCCGTTGTCCGGCATGTGGATTATCAAACCAGCCCCAGCCTTCCCCCAAGGCCCAGGTGAATGATTGTGTGCTTTGGGAGGCGTGCCATGTTTATGCTCTCCCACATAATTCTTTAATCATGGTGCTGTTACCCACACACACAGCCGGTTTAGTGTCATTATTATCTCTCAAGGTCACCGCTAACGAGGGCTGGCGCTTCATAGCTGGCCCCAGCTGATTGACTCCTACTTTTAAACGGGCACAAACAAGGCCTACTCAGAGATTCAGGAGACAGTGCAGCACCTTCCTAGCTTTATGAGGAGTTATATTAGTCCGAGATCTGCCTTCGGAACCAGGTTGCTTTTTGCTGATGGCGGAAATTGCCAGGAAGGGAATGGAATACTTATTCCTGGCCTTCTACTTGTATCTGTTTGGTCCGTCTTTATTGGTAATGACGTTTAGGTTGCGATTCCAAAGGAATTCAAGTTTATTGACTCTGAAGTGGAGTGTGTAGGCCTTTGTTTGCTCTGCGTCGTGTGAAGGAACTGGGCAACGTGCGGTTCAGGCTGTGCACACATTCTTCACCCACAGCAAAGGGATGACATGCATTCTGTTTTGGAAACCGAGCTTTCCGATCTGGTATGTGGTGTATTCTTTGGCTGGCAGAAACCACGCTGACCACAAATGAGGTATTTCATTCAGGGCACACGCTCTCCGAGGGCTTTCATTTGTCATAGAGACAGTATTTAAATGGTGACTATGGGGCTCCTACCCCTTAATGTGCTGCTAGTCCTTGAGATAGCCCCAATCCCTCTCCCCTCTCTATCTTTTTCCAAGGTAATTAAAAATGATATGACATGCATTAAGCACTCGAGTAATCATTTCCTGGTGTGATTTAGCGGGTTAAACATTTCTCTCATTGTAAAACAATGACCTTGGTATTGGAAATGTCACACTCCTTTTTTATGAATGATCCAGAACACGTCTGAAGCATAGAACAGATTGAAATTTAAATCAGCCTTTACCCTCACTACTTCTTCATTTCACATTGAACTTGTGATCTGAAAAGGAAAGGTAGTCTCTCTATTTAGTCATGCTATCTTGTGAATTCATTAAATCTGACTGGCGGAAGCAGCACAGGTGAATCCTATATTTTATGGGCTGGATTTGTCAGCCAATATGTCCAGACACCACCCAGCTCTGATAGTTTACCTCATAATGTAATACTCATGTCCCCATAACAGCACCAGGTAGAGCTAGGGACATAATCGTTACATTTGTTTACCTCATCAAGTATTCATCAACAATGCAAACCTATTTTTGAGAAAAATACGTAATACCTACTCAACGCCAAGGATTTCAATCAGTGGATTTTTTAAAGCGGCACTATTTCTGATGTTTCCCTTCACACGGCGTGTTGTTTTCTATCTACTTAACGATGCTCAAACGAAAATCATTCAGCCATTAAAAGACCCAGCATGCACCTTGCGTAGTATAAATCCTTTGAAGAAGTAGCTTAGTATAAGGTGATGTTGTTTGCATGTGCGTATCTGAACAGTGGCCCTAATCAGAGCCATCGTTGAGGAGGTTTCAGTGTGTGAGGAGTAATTGTCTCCCTGCCTTAGCTCCAGCCCTTAGAGAGCTCTTGGGCTTGACAGAAGCAGACTGCCATGATTGCGGGTTCACAAGGAAATATGGAGGTGTTTGGCTAAAGGCACCATCAAGCCTTATGATCCTCATCTACGTAATGGTGCCTGATGGATGCTTGATTGTGACCCTCAATAAATATTGTGCCACTCTACCGTGGCTCTGCACCCTGTTTATGCTAACACTGAAGGGGAGAAATGAACACAAACTGCTTCTTACCAAAGCA